>NC_057861.1:349591759-349902528 GCF_019393635.1 Dromiciops gliroides
AGGCATTGTTAAAAATGTCAATTCAAGGCACTAGAATTGCTTTGATAGAAACTGATAAGTTCCATACAACAATCTTAACATTCTTTTTCTTATTACAGTCTTCAGTGGCAGAAGGTGAGAGCAGTGTTCCACCTTTTTCCACAGAGTTGTAAGAATGTACTGACCTCCTTCACATCTTGTTTCCATTCAGGTAGGCTCACATTTCAAGAGGACAAGATATTCCAGAGACCTTCCCTTAAATATCTCTTCATTATTCTGCCTACTTGAAATGCCAGGAGTGGCAACTCTGGAGGTGAGCAGAGCCAAGTGATTTTTGTTTTCATCTCGAATCCCTGTCCTCACAACATGTATTCCAAGAAGGAGAGAGGCAATTACAGGTGCTGAGCCTTGAGCACTAATCCTTTCTTGTCTCCATCAAAGGATGTGGCTCAAGTCCCTCATTAGTCAAAATGTATAGTGCAGTCATTCTTCTAGATTTTGTGGGTGTCTGTATGTCCAAGGAGAGATTTGTTTAAAAAGGAAACCTCTACTTGAAGACAGCTTATTTTTAAAAGTTCAAATTTTGCCTCTGAAAATGGGCAAACTTTCCCTGGTCTTTCAGTCTCCCTGAGAAGCAAGGCAGTTTAATAATATTTTAATAATAATTAATTAATAATTTAATTAATTTAATAATAATAATGATAATTTAATAATAGCATAAGATTCTGTGACTTGGACTATTGCTCAGAGAAGGACTAGAGAGCCAATCATCATCAATAATGGAGAAAAGTAATATCATAAATAATGCTAAACTGTAGAAAAGACAAATAAACTTTGATTTGGTTGAGGCTACAATAGTTTGTTGTTTCCCCTCCCAAAAAAATGTACTTTCCTAATTATACTTTACTTTGGCTGATATAGAAATTATTATGCATTCTCTGGACTTGGCAAATTTGGTGAAAGAAAGCCAAAGATATGCCTAAGGACAGGTAAAGTGATGATAAATTCCTGTTTAAAATAATACTCAATGGATTTATGATCATTTACTTGGATATTCCCTCCAATGAATGATTCAGATCATAATCCATCCAAGCCTATCCATTTCTCTAACTCTTGCATACATCCTCCCATAAACTGGAGCTCACTTAACTTGCTGGTGATCTTCCTCATTCTTTTCTGACAATGTGAGATCAGTGTAGCCCTTAAGCTCTCTACCTCTTTCTTACCATGTGACCAGCTCATTTTCTTTTCCTATCACATTTCCCCCATAATATATTTTACTCTTTCCTGTTATTCATAATTCCTCATTAATTTTATGATGCAGCCTATTCACCCTCATAATGTGTTAATTTATCTCCTTGTTTGTTATAAGGGTAGCTAGTTGGCACAGTGGATAAATTGTCAGGCCTGGAGTCAAATCTGGCCCCAGACACTTAATAACAGTGTGACTCTGGACAAGTCAGTTAATCCTGTCTGCCTCAATTGCCTCATCTGCAAAATGAGTTGGAGAAAGAAACAGCAAACCATTCCTATATCTTGGCCAAGAAAACCCCAAACAGGGTCACAAAGAGTCAGACATGACTGTAACAACTGAACAACAATTGTTATATTCATTAACAATTTTTTGGACATTATAGTGTTCTGTGGACCACAGATAAATAGCACCCCCAATAGAATGTTATTAAAAAGATGGACCTTTGTTCTCAAGAGAAACTTGGAATCATTAAAAGAGCTTTCAAATTCCTGAAGGCAATCCAACCTGTGGTATCAATTTGTGATGTCTGTGCCAAATACACATAAAAATACAATATTAACAGTAATAGTCATTTATATAAGTATGTTATATGACTCACAAACACTTTACACAGAACTGTTTCACTTGATGTAAAGTATCAAGTTTATTTAGCAATTGACTACTCAACCATCAGGGATCTCAGAGCAGGTAAGCTTAATTTCCATTGCTTTCTATTTTTTAAGCATCTACCTATATCATATTGACTCTGGGGTCAAACCTCCAGATCAAAAGTTTGTATCAGGAAGAAAATGCCTGCAGGTTACCTTTATAATGAGGAAAATATGACTCTTTAATCCTTCAGGAATTTTTATCATAACTCCCCTTCCCACCTCCCCAACCCACCTAGTTCATTAAGATTTTATTCAAACGCTCTTCAAGTATACATTCTCCTGGGCTCTGCTTTTCCATTTCTGTAGGATGGAAATCACGTAAAGCAAAAGGAGAGTAATTCAAAAACATTATTGAACTGAATCACCTTTGAGTTTTTTATAGAAAATGCACCAAGAGCTACAGTTCCCTAGGGATGCCTGCAATTCATTCCACAGGAGTTCATCACTTCCTAGCTGACAGCTTCTAAATACTGATTTTATTCTAAGTTTCAAGGGCACACACAAAGATTTTTTTTTAAATCTAACAGATCTATGTATTAACTTTGTAAACTCCTTTGGTGTGCAGACATTTTAGAAGATTAGTAGTGACATATGACGATTCATTTTTAGGCCACTAGATAAAAACTAATACAATCTGTTCACAGGCAGATGTTGTTCATCTCTTAAGACAAGGAAAGTCTTAGTGGGAAATAAATGACTATACTTGGTCCCACCTCTAACAAAATGGAACAGGATTTCCATGATAATAAGGTAATTGCATTTTAAAATTTCTTAGCTTAAGAACTAATTCTTCACCTCTCTTCTTTACAGAGATGGGGAATTATGGGTATGGAATATCTCACTTGCAATCAGCCATGTGTTTGATGTGTTATTTGGTTTTGCAGAACTGCTTTTTTCATTTTAATTTTCTTATAATTTAAATTTTTATTGATAATTCACTGCCATCATTACAAACATCAACTATTATAAGGTGCTGTGCTATAATGATGCTATCAGGGGGTACTGAGATGAATAGGGCTATTTGCCCTAACACTAACTGCCCCCAGAAAGCTGTCCTTTTTGAGAATTCCTTTTTAAAGTTTTTATGGCATTTATTACCTCTCCACCCCAGGAGGAATTAAATTAAATTATAGTTTATTTAAATTTATGCAAGTAATCCAACAATGTCCACACTGGACATGTAGAAATATTTATATTTCATTCTAGATTAGTTCTCTAGCAGGAGATGGATATAATGAGTCATCTTCAGTCCTCTGAACTGGCCAGATTTGAACTCAGGAAGAGGAGTCTCACTGACTTGATGCCTGGCACTCCATCCACTAGGCCACCTCCCTGCCCCAATCATACATTGATGATACTAGAGTATATTTATGCTTTGAGATTATTACTGTTCATAATAACATTAACATATACATAAAGTATTTTAAGGTTTGCATTGCACTTTAGTCACAGCAATCCTTAGAAGCTTCTCCCAGAGCCTCCATTTAATGAGGGTACCCAGGCCAGCCACATCTCATTCCTCTCCATGATGTACTGTGGACTTCCTCCACCACGTTCCCAAGCCAGGTACCTTCATCTTCACCTTCTTGCTCTCCCCAAACCCAACTTTCACCCTCCTTTTATCTCTTTTTTTTGATTAGAATATAATTTCTTGAGGATAGAGACTTTCTTTCTACTTATATTTTTATTTCCAGAATTCTGCAGAATACTTGACACGTAGTAAGCACTTAATAAATTCTAGTGGCTACCTTCTCCACTTTACAAATAAGGAAAATAAAGCTTAAGGAGTTTCAGTAGCATGATCCAGTGACAGAGCCAGTCAGCATGAGGGTTAGGAATGAACTGAGAGGTCTCTTGTTACCTGTTGCCATAGCAAGATCAGGGCCTAATAATAGGTCCTGCATATTGTAGGTACTTTCTAGATGTTTACTTAATTCAGCTGAATGTATAGACAAACCTGCATTATATGTAATGCAGTGATATGACCCTACAGATACAAGTACACACAAGAGCAGAAAAATGGAGCAAAAGTTTAGGCATTTCCAAAGTTATAGGATCTTGTAGTAAATAAGATGAGAGCAAAGGTACCAACATGGTATCACTTATTAATTTTGTGAGGGTATATGGTGTTGGGACAGTGGGAAAGTGTTGGGATTGGATGTGGAGGACCTGAGTTCAAGTTCCAGCACGGCCACTTACTACCTGTATGACCTTAGGCAAATCACTTAACCTCTCCAGCCTCAGTTTACTTATTTGTAAAAAGAGGGACTTGGACTAAATGACTTCTGAGGTTCTTTCCAGCTCTAAACCTATAAAACTGAATCATAGTCTCTTTAAGCTTCAGTAAAATTAAGATAATTCTTAGACTACCTCTGTCATAGGGCTGTTGTGAAAAAAGTACTCTGTAAATTATAAAGTACAATATAAATATCAACTATTATTTGATCATACTGTTTTTGTACACTGGGATTGTACTGTTTGTGGATAGCTTTATGTGGGAGAAGAGAAACAAATAGATTTTTGTGCTGGATCTTGAAAGGAAAGGAGAAATAACCTCCTTACTCATCAGGAATAACTATTCCTGACTTTTCCCCCAAACTTGCCTATTCCTCTTGCTTCCTGGGAGTAGGTGTGACACAAATTAAGGTATAGTACAAATTAAGAGGGAAGGATCCATGGGGGGCAGGGGAAGAATTGGGGGGGGGCATTTTTAGATCTACCTCTCCAGTCCTCTAGGATGGGAATTTGCCTAATTATTGACAATCATCATACAGATGATTATTATATAGGTATACAACAACCACAGCTAATGTATTGCCAATCAGTCACAAGTATTTAATGAGAATCTACAATTTGCTGAGCACTTTGAAGTAATTAAAGCTGATGATTTACCCTCAATGCATTTGACATTAGACTAACAGAAAGAAGCATTATCAAACAAAACAATAGAGAATGAAAGGAGCAGCTTTAGCCTGAGGCAACTCACTGTCACTATGGATTTCCTTCTGGACTTGGAGTCAAAAAAGACTTGAACTTGACTTTCATCTCTGCCACTTACTAGCTATGTGACCCTGAACAAATCACCTACCCTTCCTGGGCCTCAGTTTCCTCATCTGTAAAATGAGAGTATTGGTATCAAAGACCATGAATGAGGGCCAGAGTAATCAGGAAAGGCTTTGTGGGAGGTGGGACTGGAGAAAGACTTAGAAGGACAGGTTGGATTTGAAGAAGTAGAGGAGAGAGAGAAGGGGTTTCAGACAAGGGCAGTCAGGAACCCTTTCCATAGAAAAAGATAGACCAACCTGACTAGAGCAGAAGGTATGCAATTTGGAAATAAGGTTGGACCCTGAAAGCTAGGCAGAGGAATTAAGTAACACTTGATTTAGTAGAAAATAAGAAGTTATGAGAAGAAAAGAACATATAGGTACTACCTAAAAATCATATCCTAAATTATGATGGCATGTGGAAAACTAGAAGTTGGACTAATATTTTACACCTGGCATCATTGTTAGCCCTTACAGCTGAAGTGAAATTAGGAAGACGTTTTTATTCCGTTCCTAACATTTAGCACAATTTCTGGCATACAGTAGGTACTTGATAAATGTTTACTGGATTAGATTGGGAAAAGAGTGAAAATCACCATCTTGTACCTTGCTCAGATCAGGCTGCTATTTTAAATTTTGAGCATGAATTTTAAGTAAGAAATTGACAAGCTGAAGTGATGATGAAGGGCTTAAAGATCATTCCACAGTAGGGATGATTGAAGGAACCTAGAGAAGAGAAGATTTAGGGGAGTCATTGCACCTGTCTTCAAAGGTATGAAGAGCTGCCTTGTAGAAGAAGGCTGAAACTTGTTCATCTTAGCATCAGAAGACAGAAGTAGGAGAAATGTAACAGAGAGGCAAAATTAGGTTTAATGTAAGGAAAAAACTTCCTAACAATTAGGGCTACCCACAAGTGGAATTATTGTTGTTTATCCTTCATTTGAGGACCATGACGTCAGGGTAATGTCATGATTTGCAATGAATTGGATTTAAGCGAGGGAGGGCTGTGCACCGTGACCAGCCTCACTTTCTCCTCCAGAGCAATCTGAGTCCAGTGTAAAGATATACATTAGGATAACTGAAGATGTTGCCAGATGTTTAAGGCAATTGGGGTTAAGTGATTTTTCCCAGGGTTACACAGCTAGTAAGTGTCTGAGGTCAAATTTGAACTCAGGTCCTCCCAACTTGAAGGCCAGTGTTCTATCCACTGTGCCACCTAGCTGCCTCGACAAGTGGAATGGTCTGACCTGGGAAGTGGTACATTTTCTTCATTAGAGATCTTCAGGCAAAGATTGAATCACCTTGTTCAGGTAAGAGTTGGGCAAGATTGCCTGTGAAATCCCTTCTAGCCCTGAGATTCTGTGGTTCCTACTGATATGTGCTTTCCTATCTGAGGTTATTGACTCTTTTTTTTGGGGGGGGGGGTGAAGCAATTGGGGTTAAGTGACTTGCCCAGGGTCATACAGCTAGTAAGTGTCAAGTGTCTGAAGCTAGATTTGAACTCAGGTCCTCCTGAATCCAGGGCCAGTGCTTTATTCACTGTGCCACCTAGCTGCCTCTATTGACTCATTTTTACATGGGATTTACGGATGGTAACTTCTGTAATTGAAAGAAACCTTGATTAAAATTCTAGCCCGGCCAAGATTGGATATCTGTGTGACCTCGGGCAAGGCATTTAACCTCTTCTGGTCTCAGATTCTTCATCAGGAAAATGGGAGGCTTAATCTAGATGGCCTCTCTCTAAGATTTAGCTCTCTGAACCCCATGAACTCTCAGCCCATATTCTCATCTATAAAATGTGTATAATAACAACTGCCCAGCCTGTATCTCAGGCCTGTGGTAAGGAAAGCACTTTGGAAATTATAAAAACAAAGCACATAAATGAGATCCATTATTTAACAGAGAAACTTCTTTTTAGAATTTGGCATAATAATTCTGTGCTGCTAAATATGTGATTCCAAACTACCCCTAAGTACATAAGAAAGGTACCTAGTGATTCTAAATATCTTTATATATAAAGCACTGCATATATATTGAGTATATGTATATATCAATAAATAAGCATGCGAAGCATGTATACAAATATATATATATATATATATATATATATATATAGGGAGAGAGAGAGAGAGAGAGAGAGAGAGAGAGAGAGAGAGAGAGAGAGAGAGAGAGAGAGAGAGAGATTGATTAATACAAAGTGTGTTATTGGGAAGGGATGATGATGCTGGGGAAGGCATCTTGCAGAAGATGGGATTTTATCTGAATCTCAAAAGCAGCCAAGAGGCAGGGGTGAGGAGGGAAAGGATTCCAGGCATAGTGCCAGGAAAAAGGCACAGAGTTAGACTTAAAAAAAATAAATCCACATTTGGGAGAGTGGGGGCGGGGTGGGGAGGATTAAGCAGCAAGTGAGAGGAGACAATCTTTTAAGAGTTTCGCTGTCCCTACCCACAATAAACAAAATCTCTGCCTCTTTGGTCTGGATTTCCTTCGTGCTAGCTGCTTCTTACCTTGCTTTCCTGGTAGAAGTAACTGTGCTCCTTGGGGCCCAGGCGCCGGGGCGGGACGTAGCTGAAAGCCGACAAAGCAGAGACCGGCGGAGGCTTGGGCTTCACCCTTAGCTTGTCCTCGGTAATCTCCTCCTCATCCTCCTCCGCCATGCCTCCAGCCTTCTCAGAAATCCTCTAGGCGTCCACTGCCGAAATCGGAAACGTTTCCGAGTTCTTTAGTTACTAAGCAACCGTCCCCGCAGAGGAGCATTCCAAAGAGGCTGGCGCACAATTGGAGAAGAACGCTCTGGAATCCTTTCTCCAGCTCTCCCCTTCTGGCCCTGGGACGAACTCGTAGGATTCTAGACCTAGATCTGGAAAGGACCCCGGAGGCCACCTAGTGCAACTCTGTCATTTTACAGATGAGGAAGGTTAGGGGGCTTGTACAAGGTTACACAGGTAGAAAGAGTCAGAGGTGAAATTTGAACTCGGAGTTCTCTGATTCCAGAATAGTTCTACTGCTTTCACAGCAGCAAAGGGTATAGATTTCAATTTATAATTAGGATGCCTCTTTTCATCTCACCTCAAGGCCTGTTGCTGTCAGATATGAGCACCAGTTTCAAACTCAAATTCTTTTCCTTTTCCACTTATTCTTTGTCAGCATTTCTGACTACTGATCCAGGCTGAAGGTGAAAAGGATGTTTAAATGATTGTCCTTGTTCAGTCCTTTCCAACTCTTTGTGACACCATTCTTGACAAAGATACTGGAGGAATTTGCCATTTCCTTCTTGAGTTCATTTTACAGATGAGGAAACTGAGGCAAATAGGGTTAAGTAACTTGTTCAGGGTCACCCAGCTAGTAAATGTCTGAGGCTGGATTTCAACTCAGGAAGATGACTCTTCCTGACCTCAGGCCTGGTGATCTATCCATTTCCCCACAAGCTGCCCCGTTAAAATTATTACTACTTGGTTAATTAGCACACACATGGCACCCTCTTGTGGCAAAGCAGTGGATTAGTGATCCACTGCATCTATCTCTAAGATGCCTTAGAATTATAGTATTTTGATTTGTAAAATGGCCTCTCAAGAGGTTATCTAATCCACCTTCACCTTGTGTGGTGTAGTGAGAGAAGTGGACTTGGGAGTCATTAGACTTGGATTCCTTTCCAAGTTCTCCTACCCAGAATTGTCCTCCAGTGACTTTGGGAAAGTAATTTAACTTCTCTGGGTCTCAATTTCCTCATCCGTAAACATGAGGAAGGTTGAGAGGATTGATTATCCTTAAGGTCTCTTCCAATTCTAAAACCTAAGTTCATTTTACACAATGAGTAAAATTGTGTCCACCGGGGTTAAAGGTATGACAGGTCTCCCTCACCCCCCTTCAATGTAAATTTAAAGTTGTATTAATGGAAAGCTAGGTCACAGGAGGTCATGATTCCAGGGGATTCTGAACCATGCACTTTCACTGGCACTGACAAACCAGGGGAGTTCTGTAGTCCAGAAACCATGTCATAAGCCTAGATCACTTGAAGGGCTCCTAGAGTCACAGAGGTAAAATCAGGTCACCTAGGCCCACCCCCTTATTTTATAGATGATGAAATTAATGCTCAGGCAGCACTAATTAAACGAATTGCCCAAGGTCACAAGGTAGTAAAGTTGTAGAATGAGGATTTGTACCTGGGTGGTCTGACCCCAAATTCTTTGTTCCACCAGACTCCTCACTGCCTCTTCTTGTGGCTACACCACCTTCTGGCCAGCTCCACAGCTCCTAATCAGACCCTACCTCCAAAGCTGGCATTTGTTGCACCTCTACTGTAGCCACCACTCAGAGCAGGGAAGCAACTTCTCCCACACTGCCTCAGGCTTCCCTCGATGCCACCCATTGTAACACTACCCTGATGCTTCCACTGCTGCATTTGGCTATATTGTTTCTCTTTTAGATTGTCTACCCAGGACAGTCTCTGCTTAAATGTTATATTACTCTTTTTAAAAGAACCAGACTTCCTAAGCCACCTCTCCAGGGATTCAACATCCTTTAGTCTGCCTTTCCATTTGCCTTACAGTTCTGGGGAGGTGATGCAAAAGGCCCCTTAGGAAGATGTCAGCCTTCCTCACCTCTTTCCGGAGGGTCCTCAGCCCAATTCTCTGTATGTGTGTGTGCACACGATCATGTGCATGAGTGCGTGCGTGCGTGTGTGGGGGGAGGCAATTGGGGTTAAGTGATTTGCCCAGGGTCACACAGCTAGTAAGTTTCAAGTGTCTGAGGCCAAATTTGAACTCAGGTCCTCCTGACTCCAGGGCCAGTGCTCTATCCACTGCACCACCTAGCTGCCCCTCTCAGCCTAATTCTTGACTTTTACCTCTAGTGCCCTCCCTTTGTTGTTAATAATTTATCCTATATATAGCTCGATTGTAAATAGTTGTTTGCATGTTGACCCCTCCATTAGACCATGAGCAACTTGAGAAGGGACTGTCTTTTACTTTTCTTTGTATTCTCAGCACTTAGCCCAGTGACTAGCACATAGTAGGAACTTAATAAATGTTTATTGACCTAGTGACATTTTCCCATTTCAAGGGCAGGCTACAATTCTCCCCATACTGCCTGTACCTCATGCTGCATCTTTCTGTGACGGAAAATAAACACATAGCCATACATTAACCGTCATCCTGCCATACAAATACATGGAGGGTGGGGAGGGAGTACTACAGGGTCTGTACTGGCATTCTTGAATTCATGGGCAAAGCTAAGCTTACCCTTCCACATCACTGACTAGTCAGAGCTGCATCGATCTTTTCAGTGACTGCATATTCACTGTTTTTTGAGGTTACACTGGTGGGAAGCTATAAATCTATATATTTTTTACATTCTTCCTTTTACTGAGCCCCAAATCTTTCTAGCTTTGCCAGAACAAAACAGAATAAGGCTACACTGTTTTCCATGGCCTTATTAATATTGGATTCCAACCCACTGTTTTCCAACCTGTACATTTAAATGATTTACTGTTTTGCAGTATCTTGGATTTCCTCCCTTGGTCTCTTTTATCAGCTCATGTTAAGTCCATGCTTCTCTGTATTCATCATGTTTGTCATGAATTTCTTAAAGCACACTAATATCCCAAACATTCCTATATGAATTCGCTTAGCCACTCCCCATGTGATGAGCATCTACTTTTTCTACCACACACAAAAATGTTGCTATATTTTGGTGTATATGGAGCTTCTTTTGTTAATGACTTCCTTGGGGTAGATGGAATCTACCCAGGTATGGACATGTTTTTCACTTTATTTGCTAAATTCTGTATTGCTTTGCAGAATGATTGTCCCAATTCACAATTCTACCAATAAAACATTAGTATCTATCTTTCTGTAAGGCCTTCAGCATTGACTCTCCCATCTTTTGTCATTTTTGGCCAATGTGAGGGGTTGGGGAAAAGAGGTGAAACCAGTCAATCAATAAGCATTTACTAAGTGTTTATTATGTGCCAGGCACTATGCTAAGTGCTAGAAACCTCAGAATCATTTTGAAAAAAGCTATTTTGATTTACCATAAAAGGTTTCAAGCAACAAAGGATTCTCAATTTTGCAAAATACCTACAAGAATGTGTATTACCTAGACTGTATCCCTTTTAGACACTTTGTATTGTACCAAGAGGGTTGTGAAAGCTCAAAAGGGTTACATCAACTAGTCTTTGCTTTCCACTTATTCATGTTTCACCCTACTCAAATTCTGGGTAACAATAATTTTGGCACTGGAACTTATTTTTGATAGGTAAAAAGGTTTTTAAAGAAAAGCGCTTTATTTGCATAAATAACCATAGTGCATTAGGCTTGCCCAAGTTTTTAGTGAAATGTAAAATCTGACAGATTCTTGCTACCACAGGAGCAAAAAGAATGAATCTCAGCAAGAGTGTTTTATAGGCAGAGTTTCATGCTAACTGAAATAGTTGTATAAAACAGATTGAAAATGAATTTTTAAAAAAACAGTTTAGAGCATTCAGACATTTTCTTTCAACTGCCTAAGAGTTTATTTTGTTTCATTCGGTGATTTAAGTAACATTATGCACCTACCAAGTGCAAGGCACTTTTGTTAGGTTTTGAGAAGTGTTGCAAAGTAGCTGAATAAAATTCAGATTCTACCCAGAGGATCCTACAATATAGGAGAAATGACAAATAGCTTGTTAGCAATTTAATGTTTGCAAAGTGCATTTTGATTCTCACAACAACCCTATGAGGTAGGAGTTATAAATATCATTCCCATTCTACAGTTGAGGAAACTGAAGCCTAGCAAGATTAAGTGACTCACCCAAGGTCACACCTAGTACATGTTCAAGACAGGATTCAAATTTAGGTCTTTTTGACTTAAAGTCCCAAGATCTATCTACTTGGTTACCCAATAGCTTAAATGTAATGCAAAAAGTATGATATTACATTTTTAAAAGTACAGCTATGACTCAATGGTCATTTCTGACCAAAGAGGCAAAAGCTTTATGAATATGGCTATCACATTCTTCCTAAGTTTTATGACTGACAGACATCTTGAGTTCTTTAAACTGACATTTGTAACATTCATGATGCCACAGCAGGAAAAGCAGTGGTTTGTTGAGTGAGAAGACCTCGATTCAAATACCAGCTTTGCTACATCTTGTCACCTTGGGCCAATAATTTCCCCTCACAGCTTCAGCTTTCTCATCTGTAAAATGTGAATTATATTATGTTTTTGAGGCCTCTTAACCATCCTGGTTACCTTCTCAGGAAACATTCCAGATTGTCAATATCCTTCCCAAAACATGGAGTCCAGAACTATGCCAGTATATATGTAGACTAACTTGGGCAGGGTTCATCCTACAGGGTCAAATTTAAAATTTCCTACTTGAGTTAAAGGGTATAGAAAGCACCAGAGCAATTTATAACTAAGTGGATTAGCTTCCATTTTAAGATAAATCTGAAACAACTGTAGCTCTAAATTTTTTAATCAAGGCTATGGGAAAATGGGATCTGATTTTTAAAAATTTATCTGTAATTTGCTGATCTGTGGTATTGCGTAATTATGATACTCAGTGGGTCAACTTTTAAACAACAGCACCATCTGCTGTTTACAAAGAAGAATAGAATGCTTTAACTTGCTAAGTGTTTAGAAGCAATCTATCTAGTTTCTCTCATGTGTCAGTCTAGAAGGGCTCAGCTTTATCAACAGGCTGCACCTCTTGCTTTTTTCTTGTTTAATTCTAAGATTAAGGTATTGAATACATACCATTAATTAATGTATATGCATTTCATATGTGGAATAAGCTTAAATTATGGTCCATTTGTTCAAAATATAATTATAAAATTTAATAATAACTTTCTTTTCTGTAGAAAAAGTAATGAAAATTTTTGACACTCCTTCAGTAAGAACAGGAGGTACTTTGCAGCTATTGAGTGTTCATCATTTAATGATCAAAGTTTGTTATAAGAAAATGTACTTTCTTGTTTTATTAAACACAAGTAGTGAACCATGTGTATAGAATATGGTTGATTTTCTTGTTCTGGATTATAAAAAATTGTGGGTCCTATCATCTAGCCCAAACCCAGACCCAGGCCTGGCTGTCAACCAACATCTTCTGACAGTTCAAGGGACCACCAAGCACTCTTCTCCTCCAGTGCCCCTCCCTACTTCAAAAGCTAGTTGTAATACTCCTACCACAAAAGCAAAATATGATCATTATTTTCACTATACTTCTTTAGTTTATTCTAAATATCAAGTTAACAGCATAAAAAATGAACATCCAGGATCTCAGTGATACATTTATTACAAAGAATATTCCAAATTACTAAGCCACACTGTGGCAATAAAGGAAAGTCCTGAATCCTTAGGAACTAAGTGAACTGTTGATAAATATAAACTTTCATAAACTGGCTCAGAAAAATTCACAAATTATTCATTTTTTTTGCTTTGTTGTTGTTTGTACTAGCCACCACCAGAATGCAAAATCTTTTTAATACTTCAAGCACAAAGTCAATGTTTCAATCTTGTCATCAATGAAATTTATAGCTGTGAGGGAATAATTTTTTCTTTAAATATTTCACTATTTGACGACTTGACGGGAGAGTCTCAACTTCATGATATGGAATCTGTTAGAAAAACAAATATTTAGCCAAAAGTTATTCTATTTAGAGAGTGTGAATATGACAGGATACAAATAGCAATGCTTTCAGACATTAGCCAATCAACTAATATTTACTGGTCCCTTCTTCCTACTTATACAGCTATCAGCTTAGTTCAGGCCCTCATTAACACCTCACCTTAATTATTTCAACAACCAACTTAATCTCCCTGTTTCAAGTTTCTCACTGCTTTAATACATCCAACACATTGCTGCCAAAGTAATTTTCCATGTGACTCTCCAACTCAATCAACTCCATGGCTTCCTAATGTCTCTAGGATCAAAGTCAGTTTAGTTGTCAAAGCCCTTCACAACCTGGCCCTAACTTATCTTGTCCAGTGACTTATATTACTTCCACTCCTTCACTCTATGATTCAGCTAAACTGGCCTTTTCTCTGTTCCTTATACAAAACATTCCATCTTCTGTCTTTGTCCCTTTGTAATGACTCACCCATATGCTTAGAATGGATTTTCTCTTCACTTGTACCCTACAAGAATTCCTTGCTTCCTTTATCATGCAGCTCAAAGTATCACCCAAGTGAAGCATTTCTTGATCTTTTAATTGCTAGTACCTTCCTTCCCAAACTACCTTGTATTTAGCTATTTGGTATATATTTCTATTTAGTCATTTTATATTTATTATTTATATTCTTTATATGTATATCCTCAGTTACTGAGAATGTCTTACACATACTAGGTGATTAATAAAGCTTGTTAATTGATATGTGCAAAGCACTATGGAAGTTTTAAGTATATAATATGGTCCCTTCCTCAAAGGAAATTTATAATTAGTTGTGACCCTAAGAGTTAACATATAAAAATAACAAAAGACTGGATTAAAGAATTTACCAAGAGGGAAAGAGCATTTTATTCTGGGTTGGTCAAAAAAAGCTTAAAGGAAATTGATCAGGTACTTGAAGGACAAAGAAAATTTAAATATGCAGACAGAAAGAAGGATAGAAGTCCAGGTGGGAAGCACTGGATTTAGGAGGACAGCTTGATCAAAGGTTGGCGAGTACAAGGCAAATTCTTAGTATAATGAGAAGACAAGTATGCCTAAATCAATTCAACAGGCATTTTTAAGGCAGATGTCAGGCACTGTGGATATAAAAATAAAAAGCAACTATCCTTTCCCTCAAGGCATTTATGTTCTACAATAGAAGACAAGGACATGGGGACTGAAACATGGCTAGGGTCCGAGTCTATAGTTTGGTTCCATTAGTATAGAAAAGGAAATGCCCTCTACCAGTGGAGGTCATCTACAACTTAGGGTCTTAAAGAGTTACTTAAGCACTAAAAGGTTAAGCAGTGACTTGCCCAGGGTCATACAGCCAGTATGTGTCTGAGGTTGGGCAAGAACCCAGGTCTTCTTTGCTCTGACAGACAGATAGACACACATTCACTATATGGGGGAAATTAAAGGTAATTTTACGTTTGGGGGAGCACTAACACCTGAGGGATCAGGAAGACACTTTTATAGGCAGTGACTTAAGTTGTGCCTTGAAAGAAACCAGAGTTCCTATGAGGCAGACCTAATCAGGCAGAACACTGCAGGTACAGATAGACTGGAAGTGCAAAGGAGAACAAAGGGGAACATTAAGTAAAGCCAAAATGAAGTAGATATTGAGGAAAGAACAATAGTGCAGGACAGGACTGACTGTGGAGCACCTTGAAGACTAAAGCTGAGGAATCTATCTTTTGCAAAGTGTTTTGCACTATATAAATGTGATTTATTATGTGAGTTATTCTTCTTCTACAGGCAACAATAACTATAGCATGATGGAGAAATATTTTAAGAAGAAAAATCTGGGGGCATCATACAGAATAGAAAGGACACAGGACAGAATGGAATGAAGAGATGTAGAAAAATTAGTTAGGAGGCCCTATTAATGATATAGAAAACCTAAAAAGGTCAGAAACCTACTCTAGCCTATATTGCATTAGCCAGATATTGAACCTCATCAATGAATATACACTACAGATATTCAGGATGTTATTGGCTAATTCTTATAAAATATATATATTTTTAGTGAGGCAATTGGGGTTAAGTGACTTGCCCAGGGTCACACAGCTAGTAAGTGTTAAGTGTCTGAGGCCGGATTTGAACCCAGGTATTCCTGATTCCAGGGCCGGTGCTCTATCCACTGTGCCACCTAGCTGCCCCTAAAATATATTTTTAAAAATAAGTATGGTAATGCATATTAAGTGGGGGTAAGGTTTAATAGCTTTCATGGACTTAATATTTACTTTGTTCCAATTAATTTCAGAAGGATGCACAGAAACAAATGACACTGCAGAGTTCAAACACTTATGGTCGTTGAATGTCCCCTGATTTGAAGTGATTTCCTTGGGCCACCAGGGAGTTCCACTTATTGTCTTCAATATAATCTTAAAGTAAGAAAGGACTTTTTGCAGCAAAACTATGTTACAGCATACCTGTATGACTTCATAACCAAGTAGTTGTAGGTGTCTTTGTTTAATAGCTTCTTTTCCTAATAAGTTGTGGCTATTCGAACAAAATCTTTTTGGATCATCAATGCAAAGTGCTAATCTGCACATCAAATAAATAAGATAAACAGTTAACTTTTAAAAATACCAATTCATTGCTTATAATAGTAAGAATTTCTAACCACAATTAAAATAAGAATGTCATTTTAGAACTGTGGTGAAATAGATCAAAAGCTATGTGAGATATTATGTCACCAAAAGCTAAGCCAGAATAATCGCATTTTTGGTATTTCCTTAACAATAACAACAGTTAATAAGCTAGCATTTATGTAGTACATACTGTGTGCCAGGTACTGTGCTAAGCACTTTATAGATCTTATTTGATCCTCACAACCATCATGGGATGTAGGTACTATTATTCCCATTTTATAGTTGAGGAAACTGAGGCAAACATGTAAAGTGATTTGCCCAGGGCCCCACTGCTACTAAGCATCTGAGGCTAGATTTGAACTCATGTCTTCCTCACTCCAGGCCTACTGCTTTACCCACTAGGCAACCTAGCTGCCTCCCAACCTTTTAGCAGAAAGTCATCAGCATTCATTATTCAAGCATATTAAATTGCCAGTTTACATCAGAATTTAGATGCCCCTGTAAAATAGTATTTTGAAAATACATCAATATGAACTAGAATGCAAGTTTCTTGAAGACTAGAATTGTTCCACTTTTGTCTTTGATTTCCCACAGCCTTGCAGTGTTCAAACTCCAACAAGCACTTAATGTTTCAGGATTGATGATTTTAAGCAACATTCAATATGTAGTACTGTAATGTGTGTACTACCTGTGATAGTTAAAATAGGATAGCTATTAAATAAGTATGAAGAAAATAGAAAGGGGAGTCAAGACTATTGGCTTGTAATCTCAGCTCATCATTAACTGGCCATGTGACTTTATGCAAATTCAGCTTTTGGAATCTTAATTGTTATATCTATAAAATGAAGGGGCTAGACTTGCTAGGACCTCTGAGATCCATTTACTTCAAAGATTCTCTGAGATCTAGTGAGAAAAAAATATTGCTAGGGAGTTAAGTCATTTTCTGAAAAAATTCACATAAAGCAAGACATCATTTAAACTAGCATGAGAATCTTCTTAAGGACATATCTTCTTAAACATCTGTGGGAACTTGCCTTTACAATTCAGATCATGTCAACAACATAATACTTTTCTGTACCTTTTATACACATCTTCATCACTTGTAAATGGTAATACAAATCCTTCTTTATCTAGTTTAATCTCAATATCTGAGTGATAGAAAAAAAGGAAAACATCATATATATCATTTCAAATATTCTTTTATTTGTATTATTTTCTGGTCTTCCAAAATAATATTTACTGAAGGTTTTAAAAGCTATGCCCATAACCAATGAATATTAAAGTTTTAATATAATATTGATCAAATAAGTCAACTCTGTAAAAATTATATGGATCCCATAAAAATACCCACTTAAGTTATTATTGAACAAAGGAGTATCAAGATTCTTGAAGCAAAATGTATTCTTGCTACCAAAAGGTCCATTATTTTAACACTAAATGGCTCTCTGGAAGTCAAAGAGAAAGGCTGTCATAGGGAATAGAGGGATAGACTTGAACTACCTGGATTTAAATCCCACCTCAGATACTTCTTGTCTGTTGGATCCTGGCGAATCAATTAACCTCTTGCAAACATTAAAGTGCTTTATAAATGTAAGTTATCTATTCTAGTTTAAGTAGGCTTAGCAACACTGAAGCAAGTAGTTTGAAAATTGTGGTTAAATCCATACTACACTTTCTTTTTTCCCCATTTACAAATCTAATTAATAGGATACACTCAAATGAGTCCTGTGAGGAAGGGATTGGTTTTGACCTGTGATTTCACTGGTGCAGAAAAATCCCAGCATAGAAGCTCTCTCCATTCTACTAATTCAGAATGGCAATCTGACACCAGTAACATACATTTCACTTTTATAATTTGGACCATCTACCTGATTCTGAGGCCAGCTCTCCAACTACTATGCCAAGGGCCTCAGATTTTAGATAAAGATTTTAAAAATAATTAAACAAATGTACAGAAACCACAGTAGCCTATTTCTTATGACTGGTACTTACCATAGTATATTTACTAGCCCCCAAAGCTATGCTGTAGCTTCTAGTGAATAGGAAATATAGAGGTCACTGACCTCTAAGATCACTTCTACTTTAAATCTATGATCCTATGACAAGAGGTATACTTCAGATAATGGTGTCCCAATACTGTCATTGATATATTATCACCCAAACCTAATGGAACATTGCAAAATGCACTATTCAGTTTCCCATTTCTACTGTCAATTACAACTGAAGTATCCTTTTATGTTATGTGTTGTAATACCATATTAGGAGGACTTATAGGCCTAATTCTCTTCTTGACTACAAAACCTCAGGCTTCTTGACAATACTGGAGATTAGCACATTCCCTTTCCCTATCATATAATGAACATGTTATTCCATGCCACAGTGTGAAATAGACTACTTTCTGTAGGCTAAGATGTGCTTTAAGGGAAGAACTCCTCAGAAGAGCAGCACTGTTCAAATGCTTGACATTTTCTTTTCCTACTCTCAAAATCTTTCTCATTGTTAATTTTTTAATGTGTATTTTTGCCTACTATGATGTGAGTTGTAGTGCTACATATGGTCTCTATTAAAAAATAGGATTATTGAAATCTCAAAAAAGGTAAGAAATAGATTTTAGCTTACCTACTGTGTAACAATAGGGTGTTGAGACTCTTGAACCAAAATATATTCTTCCTTTTAAAATGCCAATTAGTCCAACTTTAATAGTTTTATAAAGCTGATGATTCATGGGGGTCTCCAGGAGATAAGGTGGAATGAGAAATGATTTCACTCGATACTGTTCAAGCAGTTTAGGACCCTATAAATTATAAACATACACAAGACAATTAAAATATATGACAAACCTTTTTTAATTAGCAAAGAACTCAAATAAAATCGTGTACTGCCTTTGAAAAACAGTGAACCTTCCAGAATAAATGCAGGATGCTCATCTACAGAGATGCCTTACTAAAAGAGAAACCACACATATTCCTAATAATTAATTGAATTATAATAGCTGAGAAATATTTGGTTTTTACATCATGCTTTTTCCATTATCCTTCCCACCTTCCCCTACCCAGTAAACTTTCTCTTTCAAAAAATAATCATTCAGAGGCATTTCTAGTGAATACGATCAAACTGGGCAATTTCAGTTTGGATGTGTATTAATGAAATACACAGACACACACACAGACACACACACACACACACTCCTCAGCCTTATTTCACACTGTTTCTCTTCATTCACTCTACACTGCATGCAAAAAATGCTATTAGCTGTTCCCTTCAATTGGTATTTCCTACTTCTTCTGTTCCTTTACATAAGGCATTTACTAAGTCTAGACTCTACTTCCTCATCTTCATCTATGGGAAAAGTCTCAGCACAAAAGGCATGTTTTCCATGGAGACTCTCCTGGTCTATCCTGTTTGTTAGCACACACACTCTCTCTCTCTCCTTCTCCTCTAATTACCTTGTGACTATTTATTTGTGAACAGAGAGCTTGGTCTCAAATGAAAGTAAGTTCCTTGAAAGCACTCTCTCACTTCTGTCTTTGTACTGCCAGCGTCTAACACTGTGCCTCCCTTAAATATAGTTAAGTGCTTAATAAAGGTCTATGGAATTGAATTTTACGTTAGCATCACTACAAATTAATGACACTCATTTTTTTTTGTCTTATAAACTCTGAAGACTCAAGAGTTTCAAAAAGTGGCAGCAATGCTGGATTAAATGTATATAGAAGCCTCTCAAAGTATCAACACTGAATATTTTTTTGTTAGTCAAAAAAATCAGTTTTATACTATTTATTTACATTATTATATTATACCAATTACATTATATTATGTTATAGCCTTTTTTTTTTTTTGGCAGGGCAATGGGGGTTAAGTGACTTGCCTAGGGTCACACACCTACTAAGTGTCAAGTGTCTGAGGCCAGATTTGAACTCAGGTCCTCCTGAATTCAGGGCCAGTGCTTTATCCACTGCACCACCTAGCCGCGCCCATAGACACTTCTTATAGGTACATCCATTACACCATATTTGGTGAAGGGAACAACTCTTTAACATTTCCTCAAGTCTGGCGCAGCTAGGTGTTGAATTGGATAATGCACCGGCCCTGGATTCAGGAGGACCTGATTTCAAATCTGGCCTCAGACACTTGACACTTACTAGCTGTGAGACCCTGGGAAAGTCACTTTATCCTCTGCCCTGGGGGAAAAAAAGTTCCTCAAGTCAAGTATGCAAAACTAAAATCATATATGAACCCTAAAGCTTTCAGCCATGTTAAAGAGGAAAAAAGGAGAGCTATCTGGGTGAAAATATAAGGAATGGTTTAAGGCACCGGGAGCTTTCCCAAAGGAGGCTTTAGAGTTGAAAAGCAACTACATTGAAACATTTCCTAGGCAGTTCTGTAAACTGTGTTTCTTCAAAAGAATGGTTCTCCAACCATTTCTCCTTTGATCATCCCAGAATATATATTACCTTTCACCTAAAAAGAACCCAGCCTACAGTGTGTCTATAAAAACTAACAGCTATACATATTCAGAAGCACTGTAGATAATTTTATATAGTCCACAATTTGTAACAATAGACACAATTTGTAAATAGACACCTAGGAATTCAACACTGGTCAAAACTATCACATAAGCATTCAGCCAGCGACATCCCTATGGTTATTGAGAATATTGGGCTAAGAAAATTTTAAAGATATGCTGAAAGAAAAAGGACTCTTTAGTTTAGAGAAGAGAAAGGCTAAGGAGTAGTAGTCACTGTCCTCAAGTATAAGAAAGGTTTTCATGGGGAGAATGTTGAGCATTTTTATCTTTTTCTGTATATAAAAAATTAATCAAATGAAAATGAACTTAAGACAAACGAGACCTCCAAGACACATTTTTAAATTAATATTTTAATTATTGATAAATTAATAATTAATAACCAGGGCAACAAAATACTAAAACAATGACACTAGTAGCCAAGGCGAAAAGTTTAATTTCCTACCTTATAGAAGGGACACTCTAAGACCACTGTTAAAAAAAGCTGGGTCAGCTGGGCCAGACTTGATCTACTTAAACCCAATTCCTGAGCTAAAATGAAAATAATCAAAAGTCAAGTTATTTTTAAAGAGTTTTAATGCAGCCCAAACTAATAAATAGTGATAAAGATATATACTCATATCGTATAACATATACAATATATATAATCATATTTAAAAACATGACTAGTGTATTTTTATGAGGTGAAACAGAGAACCACCTAACAGCTGAATGTAGCTTGTCCTTTCAATTAAATTACTTCTAAGCAATAAAGTTTCCAGCTCTAAATCTATTCTTAATAAAAGTCATAAAAGAATCCCTGTCATTATACATAATTTTCATTATTTACAATGTCATATTACCCAAGACTATTTGGACAACCTCACACAAAGAAATAGCCTGTAATCATAAGTCATGTTTATATAGTTCTTTAAGGTTTGCAAAGCACTTTCCTCAAACAACTCTGAGAAGTAGGTATTGCAAGTATTGTTATGCCTGTTTGACAGAAAGCTCCAAGAGGTTAACAGACTTGCCCAATGGTTATGGAGCTAGTGAACTTGAAAGCAGAAATCCAACTTAGATCTCTGCTGACTCCAAGGTCAGGACTCTCCATTGTGGTTTCCACACACTAGTAGTAGGTCCAAACATATCACTTGCTCCCATCTGCAAAGAGATTCAGCAACTCCCTATTGCAAACAGGATAAAGTAAAAGAAAATCATTTAGCCTGTCACTTAACACATCCTTATCTGGCTTCAGTCTTTTTCCAGACTAATTTCACACTACTCACCTTCACTCAGTATATATTCCAAGGTTAAACAGATTTAATAGCTATTTCCTGAACTTGACATAGTATCACTTACATCTATACATTCTTGAAAGCCATCCTCTTTCCATGAAAGTCTTCCTTTCATCATCTATACCTTTCAAAATCTCTATGCCTTCAAGGCTCAGTTCGGATGTCACCTCTTCCAACAATCTGTCCCCAAATCCACTAGCTAAATGCTATCACTCACCTCAAATTTTCTTAGGGCATTTGATCTATAGGTTTTCTTTGCACCCAGCACTCCCCACTTAGTAACATACTTATCCAGGCACCTGTCATACTACCTTCTTCCTCTACCCAAATTAGAATAGAAATTCCTCAAAAGCTGTGTTATTTTTAAACCTTTGTTTCCCTGGTGTCTAGCACAGTGCCTTGTATCTGGCCAGCACTTAATATTTGCTGAACTGATCTCATCAATGAATGGAAAAAGTTTATAGAGGAAAAACTTGTTCCTTCATGCCACAGTTTTAATACATGTTACTGTGGCTATTACTTTTCCTGGGAATACTGTATGTACTCTACATGTTGCATGTAGGATATGGAAATAATGTATGATTTTGACATTAGGCCAAAAATCATTGGTACAGAATAGACTGTAATGTCTTTTATTTCTCAATCACATAATCCTTCCATCATGCCTCATGACATCCTTTAGAGTATTTTAAAATTTGTAGCATGATGATGCAAATGATATTCACTTATTTGTGTTAGATATTATACTGGGATGCTATGGTACAACCCCTTCATATTCAGATGAAAATAAGAAAGGTAGAACTGTAATCCAAGGACCTGGTTTCAATCCTGGCTTTTAATTAATAAAGCCCTTCACAACCTAGACCAGCCTCTCCCTACCTTTTCATTTCTCTACCATCCAGCAACATTGCCTTCTTGCTGTTCCTTGTACATGCATTTTCAAAGTCCAGGCCTTTTCACGGATTCTCCCCTTGCCTGGAATGCTCTCCTTCCTCACCTCAGCCTCCTACAGCCCTTTAAGATTTAGCTCATATCTCGCCTTCTGTAGGAATTCTTTCCAAGTCTTCCTCTTCACCACCCCAGTCTCTTCCCCCTAAGATTACTTTCCATTTGCACAGTATATATGTTCTATGTACATTTAGTTGCCTGTTGTCTCTCCTGTTAGAATGTGAGCATTTCCTAGTATCCCCAGTGCTTATTGGCACCATGATTGGCCCATATCAAGTGTTTAATAAATGCCTGTTGGCTGACTTGTTGACTCTGACACTTCCATGACTTAAGCCAAATCCTTACACCTTTCTAGTCCAAATTTTCTCTTCATTAAAATGAAAGAGTACATGGCATTTAAGGTCCTGTTCTGCTATATTACCTTAGAAAGTTAGACTCAAATATCTCAAATACTAAAATTCAGCAGAAGAATGGAATAAGCATATGGAACCTTAAGAGTGCTTACTCAATTCAAAACCTCTTCTAATTGTACCTTTCTACACCAAAAGCTAACTAACAAGGCTTATCCATGATGGAAGAAATTATCTGTGAGTAGCTTACCTTGTAACTTCTGAAGGAAATATGGGCTGAATAGCTTTGCCATATAATTGACGGGGTGTCGTCCAATGAGGGTGCACGAATGGAGAAGATTCAACAGGACTTGAGGAGGAAAAGATTTAAAGCGAGTTCTTATTGTATTTTCAAGCTTGCTAAAA
Organism: Dromiciops gliroides; assembly: GCF_019393635.1. Lineage (NCBI taxonomy): Eukaryota > Metazoa > Chordata > Mammalia > Microbiotheria > Microbiotheriidae > Dromiciops > Dromiciops gliroides. Next base: position 349,615,420 of record NC_057861.1, read on the forward strand.
AAAAGTGGAGCATTTGAGGGCAGGTAATTGAGTTTCCCAAATGGCACAACCAACTGAGCAACCTGGTCAGAGGAGAACATCTCAGCTTGCTGAACAAAACTTTCTGCCACTGCATCAAAGATGGGTTTTGAAAGAATCAAGTTTTTACTGCAGTACTGCATGACTTTGCTGACAGATTCAGGATGCATAGCAAAACAACATGTGGAAACATGTTGCTCCAGGGCTTGTGTGAAAAATTTGTCAGTGTAACCGAAGTGTATGAAGCCTTCTAAGACTTTTCCCAGCTCTTCATCAGTAAAATGAGAAACAAATCTTATTGAATGTATACAGAGCTTTACAATCAAAGGAAAAGCTCGAGTTTGGTTGAGAGCTACCAAGGCATTCAGTATTTGGCTTGTGATTTTAGGACTAAATTTATAAACTAATGAAACAGAAAGGTTATTTAACTGATCCAAAAAGTTCTGATGCTGAACCACTTCTCCCAAAGCAGCTTGAAGCAATGTATAAATTGCTTCTATCTCCTCAGGTGTACAATCTTGCAATTTTTTAACTTGAAGTTGAAGTATAATCTTTTTTAGCATTGCAGAGTTCAGGTTCTGGAGTTTAATCATACATTCTCCAAGAATGCAAAGATTATGAATTGTCATGTGACCCTGTTGAAGCCGATTTTGGCACTCTGTCACGAGACTTATTAGTAAATTGCTCTGGGGATCCACATGTAATCCCGTCAAAGCTTGCAAAGCAGTCACCAGACCAGTGTCTGAAAGATTTATGGACTCATATTCAAACTGAAAGCATAATGCTCTGAAGATTTCATTCTCCAAGACTGTTTTTACAATTTTTTGGCCACCTTTCTCCCGTTCCACTTCAGAGATTCTATACAAAGCTGCTGCGGCCATAGTATCTGACAAGGTTTCCAGTGTGCTTACAAATTTTAACACCTGTTCAGATGAAGTGAAACTATTTAGCTCCTTATAAAACATCTGATCATCCTCAGGACTATTACTTTGTTCAAACCTGTCCCATGCCGCTGTTTGGAAAAGCACAGATCCACCAACTTGGTAAGGTTTACTCCCTTTTTCTGAATGATGCTTCCTACAGTATGCATGATGAAAGTAGACTCTGGATTGCTCTTGTTGCAGGGAAAAATAACCCTGACACACATTTTTCCTGCCTTTCTTGGTATCAAGGCTCAAATATTTTCTCAGACAAGTCAGAATTCTGTAAGTTTGAAGGCCAGATGAATAAAAGTGGGACCTGGGTAAAGTGATCAAGGCCATGTGGGACGATGGAATGGGATCAGCTGTCCATCTTCAGCACAGCCTATAATAAAAACAAGAAAATAAAGCCACATGGTAAAACTTTACTTTTATTTTCTCAGAAGCATATACATAATCACAAAATGAACCGTTCAATATTTATGATACTGAGGGTTCTGCAAGAGGGCAAATGGTGGGACAATAAAATGGAATATACAGCCTAAATGAAATAATAATATCTGACACTGAACAGCACTTTAAGGCATGCAAAGCACCTTGCAAGCATTACCTCATTTGATGCTCATAACACTTGTGTTGGCATGTAATATAGGTAACATAATATAAATGAGGAAAGTAAAGCTAAAATGCTTGCCCATGGTCACAAAGTAAATAGTGTGGATAAGACCTAGCAAGAACCTGTCTAGTAGGTTTAATAAATGCTTTTTGGTCAAAACGGCAGAATTAATGAATTAATTCCATCCCAGCTTCAGTGACCCAATTTCGGATAAATCAATGCAAACATAAAACATGAGGATCTTCAAGTGTTCTTCCACCGGGGAAGGGGGCAGGGGAGAAGGGCTGATTTTGTCTAGACTCTAGACTAAAGCAGAGGGAGGGAGGAAGAAAAGAGAAATTAAAGCGTGGGCAGAGAGAGGGAGCGAAGGGAAAGGCCCACACAGTGACCCTATGCAGATCATCCCACAGTCACAATGATTCCATTCTCTGTCTCATCTTTTAAGGTTTGAAAAGTCAGAAAATCCAAGGACTTGACAGCAACTCCATACTTACCCAGGAAAAAGGTACCCGCGCACACGTGCGCAGTGCGCCTGCGCACAGCCTCACTGACGCACACGCTCGGTCCCTGATTCCCCTTCCGCCAGGCCATTCCCGTGAGTCCCGACCTGCCTTGCTTCACGTAAGACGAGGCAGAGATTGGCTTGGGACCTATGAAAAACTATGCAGGGCGAGAAACTACATTTCCCACAAGGCAAGGAGAATGCCTACAAGTCCCACTGTGCCTCCGTCTTACCTCAGTCCTAATTCGGTCTCTCAGGCTCATCGATAGAGGCTTGCCTTTCCTTGGGCAAAAGCTCACCGGTTAGGCTTGGGCATGCGTATTCCATAACTACTCGAAGCAAGTCCGCCCTTTACGGCCGCGGAGATCCAAGTGCTGCATGAAGCCGGAGCTAGGTGAGGTTGGTGACCTGGGACGCGTCGTAAATGTTTCCTGTGAGGTAGTGTGGGCAGGAGGGGACGATCAGAGCCGGGGCCCGAGGGCTTAAGAGCAAGTTATAGTCTTGCCCTTGACTTTCCGATCGTTCCTCAGACACAGGCTGTGCTCCTACTGCTGGCCGGATCAGACCTGGTCCAGAGGACGGAGCTTCGCTGCGGACGCGAAGGGTCAGGATTGGGCTGCAGTAGGTCGGAAGGCTGGGCTATCAAGCTCTGGAGCCTCGGGAGGTGCCCCAGTAGCAGGGGCCCAGTGCCCTGCGACGCAGGTGGACATTGCTTCCGGGGGTGGGGGGGTGGGGGGGGCTTTTCTAAGTAGGGGAACCCAGAGGCATTGTGGGACTTGTGGCATTCTCATGGCCTTGTGGGAAACGTGGTTTTCTGAGTTACCTCTTCCTCCGAGTCGTCGTCGTCTTTGTTCTCCCCCCCACCCCCACCCCGTGCTTTCCACATTAATTTGAATGTGGTCTTTGCTGTGCCCCTGAATTCCGACCTTTTTGTCTTTACCTTTTTTTATCTCATTTTATAATACCTGTCCCCCCCCCCCCCCGCCCCCTTAATTTTATTCTCTTGTTCTTTTCTCACTCCTGGCTCACACAACTCGCCACCTGCTGTAATCCCAGCCCAGGAAAGGTCAGGAGAACATGACAGTTCTTAACCTTTAATGCTGGAAGGTACCCTACAAATCATCGAGACCTGCTATTTATAGATAAGGAATTGTTGTTGACTGAGGCCCTAAATATGACCGAAGTCAGCAGCAGCAGACTAGGATTTGAATCCAAGCCCATAAATGAAAGTTTTATTTAGGTAAGATGGATAGATGGACAGACTGACGGATGGAGATATAGAAATAAGGTAGCTACGTAATAAAGGGGATAGACCCCAGGGCCTAGAGTCAGGAAGACCTCAGTTGGAGAAGGAAATGGCAAACCATTACATTATCTTTGCCAAGAAAACCCTAAATAGAGTCAAGAAGAGTTGGACGTGAACTGAACGACATGCACACACGCTCACGATCTTGCACTCACTACATAAATACTGGCATACCTTAGTCTGCTTCAGTCCCAGGCAATAAAACAAATACATCAAGAAAACAAGTAACACATTTTTTGGTTCCCCAGTCCATATAAAACTTGTTTATACTGTACTATAGTCTATTAAGTGGGTAATAGTTCTATGTTTTAAAAATGTACATACTTTAATTTAGAAATACTTTATTCCTACAAAAAAAATGCTAACCATCATCTGAGCCTTAAGCAAGTTGTAATCTTTTTGCTAGTGTGACCCTAGGCAGGTCACTTAACCTCTGCATACCTTCATCCACTGGAGAAGGAAGTGACAATTCGCCCCAGTATCTTTGCCAAGAAAACCCCATGGACAGTATTGGTGAGATATGGTCCATGGGGTCACGAAGAGTTGGACACCACTGAACAGCAACAATCCAATCTTTCTTGAACTCTCTAAAGACTCTGATGTTGTCAGTCACCTCTTCTTCTGGATATTCTCATTAGGTTTTCCAGTTATCCTAATATTGTTCTGTCCTTGTTCTCCAAAGTGACCAACTCCCCCTCGGTCTCTTATACTGGATCTTCATTTGGGTCATTCCTACTACTGAGAGTATCCCATGATGTTCTATCATGGGCCCTCTTTTCTCTGTATACTATTTTGCTTGGTGAACTCATTAGCTCCCATGGATTAAATTAATATCTCTATTGACCTGGTTCTCAGATCTGTTTCTCCCTGCTTCTCTTGACCTTCACATTTCTACTTACCTGTTAGACATCCCGAACTGGATATTTCATAAATGTCTTAAATACAGTATGTCTAAAACTGAACTAATCTTCCTCCCTATCTACCCACCCCCTACCCTCTCTTCTACCCAATTTCTGTATTGCTATTATAGATAACACCATCCTACCAGTTATCCAGGCTCACAAAACTAGGTGTCATTTCTAATTCCTCACTTTTTCTCATTCCCCCAAGCCTGTTGATTTACCATTGTAACATCTCACATATCCTTCCTTTTCTCTTCTGACAGTTATACTACTACTGTACTTCAGAACATCCTCCAATTAGCTGTCAAAGTGAACTTCCTAAATCACAAATCTAACCATGTCATCCATAAATCCCTTACCTTCAGGATCAACTATGTAATCCTCTGGCATTCCACACCCTTTATGATCTGCCGTCCCCTCCCCCTTTCCATTCTTCTTACTTCAAGTACTTGATCAAGTGACAGTGGCTTTTTTGCTTTTCCTTCCACAAGACCCTTGTCTCCTGACTCCTGAAAATTTTGCTAGCTGTCCCCCATACCTGAATTGATCTGCTTCCTTCCTTTCCTGATTTCCTTAAAGATGTAGCTAAGATCCCACCATCCAAAGAAAGCCTTTTCTGATTCTCCCCTTAATTCCTTCCCTATATTGATTATCTCCAATTTAGTCCGTATTTTGTTTGTAAATAGTTGCTTGTTGTCTCCTCCATTAAACTATGGATTCTTTAAGAGCAGAGACTTGTGTTTTGTCTCTTAGTGCCCTTAGCACAGTGCCTGTCCCATAGTAGGCACTTAATAAATGTTAATTGACTTTTCCATAAAAACAATGGTATTTGGAAGTTAGATCCCTGCAAAAACAGGTTTAACCCATCTTTAGTTTTATATTTATGTGACATGTATTTAAATTTTTTATTTATTCAATTAAAAGATAAAAAACATCAAAACATTTAGTCATACATGATATATACATATATGTACATATATGCATGTGTGTACTTTACTAAGAAAAGTGAATAAGAAATAGTTTATCTTGCATTCTGGTTCTTGAGAATGCAGTTTTATTTGAAGAATGGAAAGATCTGAAGGCAACTTTTAAAGATTAATTAGAAGTTTGATGGAATTGTTGATTACTTCTATTTGGAAAAAAGGCTTTGTTTACCTTTGATGCATGCTTCTTGGACTAAGTATGCTACTTTCTATCCTTGAAAATCTTGGTCTACAAGTAGGAGGCCAGGATTCCTACCACTATCATTTCTCCCCTCCTAATATATTTTGTATAGCAACTAGCTCAAGAGATGACTTGCTCTCCAAAGAGTCAAGAAACTAACCAGATCAGTTTGATCATAATTAGACTTTTCTTCTCTATCCAGTGTGCTTCTGAGCTGTCCCGAACAGCTAGTGATCAGTGCCAATGTTGCAGATAGGTCTAGATGGATGAAGACTGAAAAAAGACCATTATATATGGCAATTAAAAGCTCACTGGTAATTTTTGAGAGAGCAGTTTCAGTTGTGATGAGGTCAGAAGCCAAATAGCAAAGGATTAAGGAATAAGAAAAGGAAGTAGAGGCAGTGATGACTTTTTCAATGAGTTGGGCTAAGAAAGGGAGGAGAGATATAGGGCAATAATAGTTTGAGGCTGTGTTAGGGTCTAGTGAAGGTTTTTTAAGAATGGGGAATATGGGTATGTTTGAAGTCAGTAGGATTGCATGGTAAAGTCTCGGGATGGGGTGGGGAGGTATGATTGAGGATATAATTTGCTGGAGAGGACGGGAGGGGATGGGATGAAGTGCACATATAGAGAAGCTGGCCTTGGTAAGGAGATGTGCCATCTCAGTATTAGAGACAGGGAGTGGGGAAGGAAGCGACAGTGAGATTGTGAGATTGTGTAATGCAAAGAATGGGAAAAGAGGGAGTAGCTTCAGTTTCCTCAGTGAAGTTTAAAAAAAAAAAACCAACACAAGGTCATTAGTTGGGAGGAAGGGGGAAGCTGGTTTTGGGAGACTTAAGGAGAAAAGATTTGTAGTAGCTTTGATGGGAACGTGAAACAGAATCAAGAAGGGAGGAGAAAAATGATTGCCTTGCTGTACTTAGGGACTTGTTTCAGTTGGATAACATAAATTTGTATTATACATGCTTAGCAACTTGAAAGAGTTTGTCCAGTTGAGAGTAGAGGCTCCTGAGTAGAAGAGGAGAAAGCAGATGTGGCAGGACTGAGGTGAAGCATATCCAATAGCAGAGAATGAGAGTGTAGAGTTGAGGCTGCTAATATTTAAATTGAGGTTGGAGAGGGAGTTGAGTGAAATCAGAGCTGGGTAATGGCCTGAGAGAGTAATATATCTAGAGAGATTGGGGGTCTGAGTAAGGTAGAAGAACAGTTATAAGAGGAATGAAGCATAGGGAGAGATGGAGTAATAGGAGGTTATGATGAGAGAGAGTAATGTTGGGGTTTCTATTTATTAAGTAGGTAGTGGTGATACCTAGTGAAGCCATCTTTATGTGCACCTGATGGGAAATTAAGGAGTAGGATTTTAGAAGACTTAATTAGGCTAGGAAATCTGAGGGATCATCCATGTGAATATTAAATTTCTCTTGTATAAGGACAGGTGCTGAACTTTTTGAGACAAGAGGGAAAAATGACCTGGGGGTTGTAGGGGGGAAGAGGGAGGTCACACTACAGCCACCATAATTTGGATGAAGGGAGGGAATTTTGATAGAAGAAAAAAGTGAGAGTCAGGAATTGATAGGGAGAAGCAAGAAGTATTTTCCCCGCTTCACTCCCCACACCAGTGTGTCTAGGGATGTGAAAATGAAATGTAGAATAATGTCATCAATAGAGAGCCATGACTATTTCCTTTGTATCTTCAAATAGGAATTCCTCCCAGGTTAAGTAACAGTGTGTAATTGATAAGAATAAAGAATTTAGAGTTTTATTCTACCATTTGTTTTGTTTTGGAAAGAAAATTTAAATCTTTTATATTTGAAGATGTGCAAAAATGAATTAAATATTAAAACTAGTCTGTACACCTCAGCAACATTTTTATTTCAGGATTAAATTGTTTAGCTGTGTGAAGAAAAGTGAAACTATTTAAATTCAATTCAATAAACCTTTATTAAATGCCTACCTACTATGTGGAAAGCACTAGGGATACAAATAAGAAAAAGATAGTCCTTGCCCTCAAGAAGTTTATAATCTAATGGGAGAACTCAACACACACAAGGAAACTGGAAAGAGGGATGGTGGGAGGCCCACCAGTGGTGTTGGGTGGTGCTAGGGGGCATCTTGTTCCCTGGAATTTAAATCAGAGCTGCAAATGGGAAGTGGAATCAGCTGGAAGGTCAATTTCTGTCCTCTGTGCAGCCCTCCAGTTAGAGAGGAGAGGAGACTGAGGGAGGTGCACATCCAAAAACTTGAGTTAGCAAGATGAGATTAGAAGTGATGAACTTACTCTGGGAGGGCCATCTTCTATGGAATTGAAACCAGGCAGAACTTTATTTTTATGAATTTTTTTAAATTTTACAGAAAAGGAATAGCCAGTGTTCGAGTGTGGTGATAGGATTGTTCCCATTTTAATTGTGAATGTTCCTTTTCTCACAATTAAAGTTTTTAACCCAACAAAACAGGCTTTACACTATAAAAACTGAGATGTTCTTTAGTGTAAGTAATTGTATCACATTTTCATCTTTTCCACCAATCCTACAATAAAGACTATAAGGAGTAATGTATTATATCTGCCTTCCTCACATATGGATGCTGTATAATCAATCCTTTTGTTGGGCCCAGAAGGTTTTAGAAGAACCTATAGGAGTTGTTGTCATTGTTGTTTGTTTAGTCTTTTTAGTCTTGTGTAACTCTTCCTCACCCCATTTGGAGTTTTCTTGGCAAGAATACTGGAACAGTTTGCCATTTCCTTTTTACAGATGAGGAAATTGAGGGGATTAGGAGATCAAGTAGTTAATTATGGGAATTGAGTGAAAATAACTGACTTCATCTTTTGATTCAATTCTGAAATTTTCTTCCAATTTCCTTTCTATTCAGTTATGGATCTAGTTCAGTTTCTGTCATTGTGGGAATTGTCGGGGGACCCTTATTTCATTGTTTGGACATAGCCCTGCTTGACTGGAAAACTTGACCACTTCTACCTGCTGCTTAGAGACCTTTAACTAAAAAAGACCTAGGTTATGACTAGAAGCTGTCAGATCCAAAAATCAATGCAAGGATCATCTCACAATTATGTATCTTAAACAACACATATGTCTCATCTGAAAACTGGTCCCTTCTGATCAATCCATTGTTTCCACCTTCCTTTGATTGTTTACAGACCCTTGGGGGAAGTGGGACACCTCTTTTTCTGATTTCAGGGAATTGCACTTGTTCACTCTCCCTCTCTCAACTGGGAAAGTCCCTAATCTTTCCCCCAGTTAGAAACTAGATTATGTTGTATCCTGCTTAATTGTTTTCTTTTAACTAATTAGATTTTATTTGATTAATTGTTTTTAATGTCTGTCTCCCCCTGTATTCCGGGTCCAATCCTAAACTCAGGAGGTCAGGTTGTGGTTGTTGGGCAATTGCCCTGCGTTGCTTAATAAATCAATATGCTCAGAAGATTGAACTTTTGTTTTCTAGTCATTTCATCTTTCACCTTCACACAGATTAGGAACTGAGGCAAACAGAGTTTGCCCAGGGTCACACAGAAGTATCTGAAGCCAGCTATGAGCTCATGAAGATAAGTCTTCCTGATTCCAAGCCTACTAATTCATCTTGGGAAAAGAACTGGATTTGGAATAAAAAAAACTGGGTCCTCTTTGCTTCTTCTGTGGTGTTGGAAAAGTCACTTTAACCCCTTGGCTTCATTTTTTTTTATTCATAAAATGAAATATGCAGCTGGATGATGGTTAAAATCTCTTTTAACCCTAAAATTCCATGAGTCCTAAAAATGAACGCAAATATAAACCATTTGGACTTTTTGTCGGTATTCTACATGAATGTTTTTGCAGGTTTTTTTTTTTTTGAGGCAATGAGGGTTAAGTGACTTGCCCAAGGTCACACAGCTAGTAATGTGTCAAGTGACTGAGGTCAGATCTGAACTCAGGTTCTCCTGAATCCAGGGCTGGTGCTTTATCCACTGTGCCACCTAGCTGCCCCCATGTTTCTACAGTTCTTGATGGACACAGACTTTAAGTAGTTTGTCATCTGTTACTGGTTTATAAAGAAAAAAAATGTGAATCTGCTTTGTTTTTCCTTTCTGCAGTACACTTCATTTGTTAACATGGGCCAAGAAACAATGAGGAGATTTTTGTTGCTTTATGCTACACAACGTGGACAGGCAAAAGCCATAGCAGAGGAAATAAGTGAGAAAGCTGGTGCAAATGGATTTTTTGCAGATCTTCACTGTTTGAGTGAATCTGACAAGGTGAGAGATCACCAAGTAACTTTGCTGCATTTGAGAATAAATATATAAGTGAGGAAGAGCCCAAGTATCCTGCTTCCCAGGATGTTTTGTTTACCAATCTACTGCCCATATACTTACTTTTAAAGACCATGGGAAGCAACATTAAATTTATAATAAATTGACATTTTAGAAGACCACATTCCTAAGAAGTTTTAGAATATTGTTGTAGGCGTGTATATGCTTTGTTAAAAAACAGGTTAAAAAAATAGTGATATATATGTATATACACATATACATATACACACAAATACATATATATTTATATATGTGTATACATATATTTGTATATGTATATATAATTGCTCTATAAGTTGTTTTCCATCTAGATGTAAACAGAAGGTAATTAACTTCCTAGTCCGGGTAGTAAAGAACAAACTCTTTAGCAAGTTGAGATAGAGAAATCTTACTTTTGTTACTTTTCAAAAAACTTTTTTATTATTATTTTTTAAATAGCCAAATATTAGTTTCAAAAGCAATAAATGAACTTGGGTGGGGACAGATTCTTTATAACAGTTAGAGATACCAAGACAATGGATTGTGCCTTTTGTAATGTATAACTTCCTAAGAATTTTTGAAAGGGGAAAACTTAATGCCTCTGCTTTTATAAAGCAAATAAATGCTGGATTTTGAGCTTCTTTAAATTTTCCTGTTCATAGTGTAGATATTAACTATAAGAACTTTATCCTATTGTGTAACAGTTAACTTTAATCAAATGCAGAAGTAATTACCTAAAACCTTTTAGACAGAAATTTGTATGGGAAAATTTTGGCTCTCAGAACTCTTGAGATGATGGGTTCTTCTGAATAGCCAAGTTTCTTTAATAACCGGAACTTTTAATTTTTTAATTTTTATCTTTTTTTCTCCCTTTTAATGTAAATGTTTCAAAAATATCTTGTAGTCTTCCTTGCCTTTTGTCCTATGCTATCAATGGCACTGGATTGAAGTCCTACAAACCCACTAGGTAGTAGAGATGCCCAGTGTTTTCAAGGGCTATTGCAATGTTTCAACTGGTAACTCTGTGGGTAACTTTCAGAGACCACTGCATTTACTAATCAGAACACTTTCAAACATCAGGATTGTTTTGATGAAAATGATGGTGAAATTCAAACACTTGCAAATCAGAAAACAAGAACTCCCCAGGGTTTACCAGCAGATAGTTTATCTCTAAGAAGACAGCATTTAACTCGATCAAAAGTCAAGTGCAAGTGAAGCTTAGAGAGATGCAGGTTTCTTGGCTCAGTAAGAAGGCAGATGAAATTCATTTTACATTGATAGTAACAATCCAAAGCGCTTCTATGATGCCCTGAGCAGTATTTATGGGCCAAAGACTTATGATGCATTTCAACTATTTAGTGTTGATGGAGCCACACTGATTGGTGGTAGGGACGTGATCCTGGGGGCATGGGCTGACCACTTCCATACTATTCTCAACAGACCATCCTCAACCAAGGCTGAAGCCATTGCCTGTATACCTTAGGTTGAAGTCATTGCCTCTCTAGCTGAAATTCCAGCTGAAGAAGAGGTTTAATGTCATTAGGCTCCTCTAGTGTGGCAGAGCGTCTGGTATTGATTCCATCTCAACAGAGATTTACAAGGCAGAGGGGTCCGCTACTCATGTAAAAGCTGACTGACATCTCCTAGGTTTGAGGCAAGAGGAAGTTGGTTATCCTCCAGGAGATGAAGTATGCTTCCATTGTCTATCTCTATAAAGGAAAAGGAAATAGGTTGTCCTGTGATAATTATAAGGAAATCTCTCTCTTAGTCATTGCTGGCAAGATTATTGCCAGAGTCCTTATTTGGCTGATCCTTCCCTTGGAAGGTGGTCATCTACCCAAGAGCCAGTGCAGCTTCAGAAAGGTTTTAGGAATGGTTGATATGGTGTTTGCTACCCAACAACTCTAGAATAAATGCCAGAAGGAGAACAGAGGTCTGTCCACGTTGGTTGATCTGACCTTTGATAGTGTCAGTTGTGAGGGCTTTTGGAAGATCATGACAAAATTTAGTTGCCTGGAGAAGTTCATCAATATTGTATCCCACTTCCTTGACAGCATACTCATACAGGTCATGGATAACAGACAATGCTCTTGTGCTTTCGAAGTCACCAGGGGAATGAAGCAGAGCTGTGTGCTTGCTCTCATGCTTTTTAGCATGATGATTTTAATTATGTTAAAGAACCTTCAACAAGGACAAAAATAGCATCATGGTCAGCTACCACACTGTAAATTATTTAAATTGGAAAGGCTACAAGCCAAGACTAAAGTGGAGGGAAAGTTGGTACGCAACTTTTTGTTTACAGATGATTGCCTTTCAGCGCAGTCTGTGAGGCTGAGATGAAGATTCTCTGCTGATTGTGCTAATTTTGCCCTGCCAATTAATACAAAGAAAACAAAGGTTCTCCACTAGTCAGCACCACACCATCTGTCCCTGAAACCATCAGTTACAGCAAATGGAGAGATTTTGAATGCTGTGGATAAGTTCACTTACCTTAGCAGTACTTTGTCCTTCTCTTTTTTTGTTGTTGTTTTTTTTTTTTTGTGGAGTGATGAGTGACTTGCCCAGGGTCACACAGCTAGTAAGTGCCAAGTTTCTGAGGCCGGATTTGAACTCAGGACCTACTGAATCCAGGGCCAGTGCTTTAGTCACTGTGCCACCTAGCTGCCCCCTTAGCAATACTTTGGTATTAACTGTGAGACATGGGAGACAGTGACACAGAACCTTCCAGCATGGTGTGCCTGCATCAAGCAAGTTACTGTGCTCTATGAGCAAAGCAAATGTGAGATGCATACATTTAGAAACATCTCCTTCCAAAATGTTTATACAGGCTATTTGTGCCCAACCTGTGGTAGAGCTTTCTGAGTTCATATTGGTTTGATCAGCCACAGTCAGACACACTGTATACATTGATCCTGACTTAGTGGTGTCATTTTGGTCTCCTTTAAGTGGGAAAGACAGCAATTAACAGATACCTTCAATAGCACTGGATTGAAGTCCTCCGAATTCACTACACAGTAGAGAGAGATGCCTTGTGCTTTCAAAGGCTATTGCAATTCTCTGGCTTTCCCTTCCCTCACCCTACCCCTGCCCCCATCTTGTCTTATTTTGAGAGCTTTTCTATTGTCTGTCTTGCTAACTCTCTTTGCTATCAGACTTTGTTGCCTGATCCTTCCATTCCGAAATGAGCTTTTCTTCCTTGGATCTTCATCTTCTAGTTTGTATTATGTTTGTGTCGTATTTCCCCAGTTACATTGTAAGCTGCATGAGGAGGAGGACCATACCTTAGGTACTTTTGTGTCTCCTACTGACTAGTACAGTGCTTTGCACATAGTAGTAGTAAGTGTTTCCTAAATGTTTGTATAATTGAATCTATAGAAAGTTTTATGTGCCAGTGTTAGTGAAAAAACAGTACATAAATGAGATATATAAATAAGTTTAATATTCTTATTTCCTGACTTAAGGTAGTTGAGCAAGTGAGAGAGGAGGATAATTTTCTGTGATTAAATATGGGAAGATCGTGATGATTATGGACTGACCAGAAGTATGCTCTAAACTCTTTCAGCCTCTTCTGACTTTATATCTTTAGTAGATCTATTATTAAATTAAATTCTACCTTATAAAAAGATTTTGTATCAAAGAAACACATTTGAGAGTATTATTTGAATGTTTCAGCCTTGTAATATTGCACAATTCCTGAAATATAAAACAACAGGTAAGAGGAAGTTTTTAAACCTCATAATGACCTGTTATTGAGTGCTCTTCCTTAACAGATGTATTCAGTATCACCCCATGCATTATCAGTTTGTAGAAACAGAGCAGGTAGGACTGGTATCTTCATGTATATGACACAAAAAGTGTGACAAAGCCAAGGAGAAAACTGTTCATGTAAATTCTTTAGTGTGATAATTACAGAAATGTTTTACTAAAGGAATATCCTTGTGTTTTTAGTATGATTTAAAAACAGAAACAGATCCACTTGTTGTTGTTATTTCTACCACTGGCACTGGAGATCCACCAGATACAGCAGTCAAGTTTGTTAAGAAAATTAGAGACAAAACTCTTCCACCTGATTTCTTCTCTCATCTGCGGTATGGATTACTGGGTAATGGAAGATAATTTCTTCTTGATTCATTGTACTAGCACTAATTCCAAGACAATTGTAAAAGGAAAGGCTTATAATTCTGTATTTTGAAAAAGTTGAACACAAATACTGAAGAAAATATATTTTTCTAGTCTAATCTAAATTAGTTTTTTTTCCTATATACACTTGGAGCAGCAATTGAAAGGTATATTGATTCAAAATGCTTTCTAAGTAAAACATTTAGTATAAAATTTTAATATGGGGAACTTGTGTTTTGGTTTTATTACCAAATCATTACCACATGGGTTTTTTTCACAAATAAGTGCTCCTTAAAAGGAGATAGCAGTGCTTTATAATTCTTTAATATTTTTATATTTAGTCACCTACTTAGAATCCAGAAACCAATGAATTGCGCATTGGTTTAACTTAAATTAAGGTTTAACTTAAATTATTTTTACCTTTTTGACAATTGCGTGGGGGAGGAACACACAAGTGTGATCTTTGTGGGGAAAGAGAAGTCCCCAATTCTAAAATAATTCCTTTATTTGTGGAATTGGACTGTGTTCAGTCAGATGCTTTTATCTGCAGTGTGCAAACTAATGGCCAAGAGAAGCCTTTCAATAAGGGGGCCTAACAGTCTCAGGAGGCATATTTTTCAGTCTATTACACAGTCCAAGTTAAGTAGACAGGAGTGTCTAAGAACAGAAAGTGATTGCGCTATGTCTTCCTAAATGCACATAACCAGCTCACTGGAGCCTGTATATACATCAATTATGCATACTTTCAGGTGAGTCAGTTAGAGTGATAATGCAGAGGAATTACTGGGCAGAAGTAGCTGTTTTAGCTCATAAACCCCAAGAAAGGTAACAGTTATAAAGCTTGATTTGGTCAGTGCTTCGCACATTCTCAAGCATAGCTTAATGCTTTTCAAAGATGACAGGACTTCCGTTTGAAGATCCCACTGGAAATTTCAAATTTTTAATTTGGAACTCAGCTAGAACTTTGTCTTGTGAAGCAAATCTGGAGAAAAGTAACTAGATTTAGGGAAATTATCATAAATAAAGTAAAATTTGTCTTTCCCTCTAGTTCCTAACTATAATAGCAATAGTAAGTTTTAAAATGACTAGGATTTCATGGAAAATAACTAAAGAAATAACTCTCAGAGCTAAAGCCAACTTAACAGGTCAATTTAGAAAGGCAAATAAATTAATGCAAACTGAATTAAGAGACATCTCGACCATGCTATAAATTTTGCCTTTCCCACTCAGAACTCAGCCTACCACAAATGTGGTTCCTGAGCTATGACAGAAGGAAATGTAAGAAGAAATGAGAGTCCCTGGGGGGCTATTCTATCTCTGTTTGCCAGACTGGAAGACATTAAAGCCATAAGTTCCCCTTGGACCAGTGGTTTTCCAAAAGGATGTTCCCCATGTGAACATAAACTTAATGTCTCATTTTGTTAAGCTGTGTTGACACCTTATTAAGTTGAGTAAAAGCTCTTTTCAGGTCTTTCTCAATCTCCTTTGCTGGATCATCATCAGACTCCCACCTACTAATTGTCACAAAGACTTTGGGCATTATTATATCTCTAATTCTTTGATGATCTCAGTAGCCTCTGCTTCAGTTACCACCTCTATACAGATGACGCCCAGTCTTTGTTATCCAATCTTAATCTCTTTTCTCAACTTTGTTCCCACTTTACCCATCTGTGAGTAGGCATGGATTCTTAACCTGGAGGCGATGAATTTATTTTATTAACATTTTGACAACCATTTCAATATTCAATATTGACAACCAATTCAATATTTCAATATTGATTTTGTTTGTAATCCTCTTGTGCATTTAAAAACATTAATCTGTGTGAGATTAAAATTGGATATTAGATCATACATCTCCCCTACTTAACCTTTCCCTTAATTTATCTCCCAGACTAGTAAATGGAAGAAGCTTCTGGTCTTCTAGTTAGAGCTTTTATTGTATGGTAGTCACAAGGTGATGTTAATTAGAAGGATAGGAAAGTAGAAATACAATACAAATCGTCTTAAGTCTAGGCTTAGTCTATATTCCGTATAAAACTCACCAAAACCCAAGGCCACCTTTGGGGAGAGAGACCGAGTCAAGCGCTTGCTGTTAACTGAGAGCCAGGCCGAGTCAAACTCCAGTCCGCGTCTGTCTGTGCAGCGCAGCCAGGAGACCAGCGGAGCAAGAAAAAAGGCCCCACTTCCGTTCTCTCCTTGCCTTTTAAGCTCGCACCCCGGAAGTCGAGTGTTCAGCAGGCAATCTGGCGTGCGTTGCAGGCGGACTGGTGTGCGTAGCTCATGCTGTTGGTCTCCTCCCCAAAAGGGTGGTCCTAAAAAAAAACTGGCATCTCTCCATTATCTAACCTACTGTTAAAACTTTTTACCACATTCCCCCTGTCTACTTAACTTGGACTGTGTAATAGACTGAAAAATATGCCTCCTGAGACTGTCAGGCCCCCTTATTGAAAGGTTTCTCTTGGCCATTAGTTTAATAATATATTATTAGTTAGCAATAGTTATTATGTTATTTTTACTGTTCCGTCAAGGAAATATTTTGTTTCTTGAGGAACAAAAGGAGGGAATGTGGTAAAAAGTTTTAACAGTCGGTTAGATAATGGAGAGATGCCAGTTTTGTTTTTTTTTTTTTGTTATAATATACACCATCTGTAACATGTACTCTCTGCAGAGGTCCTCCCTTTGCAAGACCAATGTCAAAGCGTAAGTTCATGAGGACAAAAAAATCGCCCCTCTGGACAAAACTTTCCTCTCTCCCTTTTCTAGATTGTTATTAACATACTGTTAGTTAAGCATAGGTTATTATATTCTGTTATTTTTGACTGTTTCATCAAGGAAACAAAGCAGGGAACTGTAACGATTGGAATAACGCCACCTGCTGGAGACTTACTGTAGAAGAGTTCCACCCATGAAGCAAAGGTCTTTGAGGGCAAGACCAGGAGTCTTTTCTTTGGCGTCACTGATGAGGGCCAGTGGGAGGAGGAAGGAAGAGACTGGCGCTCAGTCTCACGCTCTTTCCTCTGGACTCTGGTGGAGAGCGGAGCTAGAAATGTGCTCTCCCTTTAATAGATAGTAATCTAGGCCTTTCTCTCTCTCTTTACCAAATTCTTATTCTCCTTAATAAATGCTTAAAAGTCTAACTCTTGCTAAAGCTTATAATTTATTGGCGACCACTCATTAGATATTTTAGACAGTTTAGCTAGAATTTTAGCCCTTAACATCTGAGAAGGGATCCATAGGCTTCAAAGGATTGCCAAAGGGTTCCATGATATAAAAAAGGTTAAGAACCCCTGAAGATGTTCCCTAACTATCTCAAAATCAATATATCCAAAATAGAACTCATTTCTATTTCCTCAAAAATTTCCAAATTTTTCCATTTTTCTTGCTTGCATCCTCCTTCTAGTCAACCTGTTTTGCAGGCCTGCATTGATCATTGACTTTTCCTTCACTCTCACCTCTCATATCCAATCAGTTGCAAAGTCTCTACAAAAAGTTGTAGATTCTATTTCCCCAGCTTCTCTCACATTTTGCTCTTTTTCTCCATTCACACAGTTTCTACTCTAATTCATACCCTTATTACCTCTTGGATAGACTATTAAATAAATAGCTTCGCTGCTTCTAATAACTCTCCTTTCTGACTCATTGATCATTCCTCTATCAAATTCATGTTCCTAAAGCATAGCTCTGATCATTCTAATCCCCTACTCAAGAATCTTCAGTGGCCCTTCACCCTGGAGTGTAAAACCCTTAAGGGTCTGGCTCCCATCTACATTTCCTGTCTTCTTTAACTCTGTTTCACATAATTCTCCATTCCAGTCAAATTGGCCTACTAGCTGTTTCCCACATAGACCATTCTGTTTCCTACCTCCTTGTCTTGGCATAAATTTGAAATGCACTTGTACAGAATGTACTTCCTCCTCATTTCTTCCTAATAAGTATTTGGAAACTTGAATTTAATTCATATACATTTGTCAGGATTCCCATGCTAAGACAACCCCTCTCTTTTTAATCCTCTATTAGAAGATACCCTGTTTTCCAGAGTAGTGCCCTGAGCTTGCTGTAACAACAATCATTTTCTCTCACCCTCTAAATAAACTCAGCCACAGCAAAATCCCAGAATTGTTTCACACCAGCACCAGGTGTTCTGAGTTAAATAAACACCTGCACTACCCGTGTTCTGGTCATGAAGCCCTGCTATGAATCAGACTTGTCTCATTGTTGCTGTTACTCCTCATTGTCAGGGCTACAGCTCACTTCATGGCCATTGATATAAGTATTGAAATTTGCCCACACTAAAGTGGGTCTCCTAATAGAGGGAGCTATGACACATGTGTCTAGTTTGCCTCTTCCAATGAAATAAAGAAAGCTTTTTGCTTTTGACCACTATTAGCTCTTTGGTTTTATTTTGTTATTTCAGAGTTAACTGTGGTTGTGATAACCTGTGTGAGCTCTTTAATGTTTTTAGAGTTAATAGCATTTGCATAACCTTCATGACTCTGGTCATTTGTTTTCAGGGTTGACACATTTAAAAAAAAAAATTGGTTCACTATAAGTCACTTTCATTTCCAAATACATCCCTTCCCCTACTCAAAAAGTCATCACTTTTATTTTTGTTTTGTTGTGTTTTGTCTGTGCAAAAGCATTTTAGTTTTGTGTCGTTGAAATTGTCTATTTTATCTTTTGTGGTCGCCATTATCTATTGTTTGGTTAAAAACTCTGCTCAGGGCAGGTAGGTGGTGTAGTGGATAAAGCACCGGCCCTGGATTCAGGAGGACCTGAGTTCAAATCTGGCCTCAGACACTTGACACTTACTAGCTATGTGACCCTGGGCAAGTCACTTAACCCTTATTGCCCCGCAAAAAAAAAAAAGCCTTACCTTTGAAAGGAATCTGAACTGTCTATCTTCTAACTGCTTTATGGTGTTTAAGATTCTGATCACATGACTATGTTGAGTTCATTATTGTCTAATGAGGAGTTTTTCCCCTGATTAATTTTTATTCTTGAGTTTATTGAATACTTGTTGAATTCATATTTTTCTAAATTCTCCCTTGTAGTCTATTCCATTAACAACTTGGTTTTTTTAACCACTACCAAATAGTTTGGATGGTTTTTTACATCTTTTCAGTATAATTTAAGGTTTAAAATTGTTTCCCTAGAGATTCTAGGCCCTTTGTTCATCCAAATGAATTTTGTTATTTTGTCTAGCTCTTTAGAGGACTTTCTTGGTAGTTTGATTGGCATAGGCACTAAATCTGTAAATTAAGTTAGCATTGTCATTTTTATGATATTGGGGAGACCCTACCATTAGCACTTAATCTCCTTCCAATTATAGAAGATGTTTTTTTTTTTATTGTATTTACCCAAGTCCTGAGTGTGCTGTGATAGACATGCCTAGTTAATATTATACATTTTTAGTTTTTTCGAATGGAACTTCCTTTTCTATTATTTCCTTCACTATTTTGTTGGTGCTATGCAGAAATGCTAATGACTGAATTTATTTTGGGTCTCACTGATTTTATGTAGTAGCTTAAACCATCCTTTCTTCAGCAAAACTTTTTTGCCTACCTTTGACTTTAATTTCTTTTTCTTGCCTTAACTTTGCTTGGATTTCTAGAACTAGGTCAAATTGCAGTGGGGAAAGAGGTCATCCTTTTCCCTATTGAGAAAGTTTTTAGTGTTTACTTATTACAAATGCTAGCTTTTTTAGCTTTTAGTTTTTATCATATTAAAAATGGACTTTATGCTTGTGCTTTGTAGCATTTTTAGTATAAGTATATTTTGTCAAAGGCTTTCCCCGCATGCATTGATAAAATCATATGATTACAAGAAGTTTTCCTTTTACGTCCATTATTGTAGTAATATTGAACCATCTTTGTATGCAAAGAATAAATCTACCTTAGTCTTTGAATAAATTTTTGAATGTTATCTTTTTGGGATGATATTTTAAAGTTTTGCCTCAATCTTCATTAGGGAAATTGCTGCTTTGTCTTTCCCTTGTTTACATAAAAGACTATATTTGACTCATAAAAGGAGTTTGGTAAAATATTTTTCTCAGTTTTTGAGAATAATTTGATAGTATATGTATTATGTTTAAATATTTGGTAGAAATTCACTAAAATTTAGAGGGTTGCCTTTTAAATCGTTTGTAATACATGCTAATTATTTATTCTGGTTCTTTAGGTCTTGGTGATTCAGAATATACCTACTTCTGTAATGGTGGAAAAATAATTGATAAACGACTTCAAGAACTTGGTGCCCAACATTTCTATAAAACTGGCCATGCAGATGATTGTGTAGGGTAAGGTGATTTTTGTCTATCCATATTTATTTTAATCATAAATGACAGAAGAAAATGCTTTCATTAAATAGTTTGATACTGGTACATTCATCAAAGCCACCAAAAGCCTATTTTTTCCACTTGCTGAAACCCTATTGATTACTTTTCCATCCTTTTTAGTAACTGATATTTTTATATATCAAATCATTTAACATTAGAGTGATCTTTCTTCCCTTCCCCTCCCCTATGCTGACTCTGACTCCTTCAACAATGAGCCTTCTTTAATCAATCAATCAATTTTATTAAGTACCATCTCCTTGACAGGCACTGGAATGAGCCCTGGTAGTGTACTCCTTTGCCAGTATCTGGATTGGGTTTGTACTTCCCTGTTCAGTTCTGATTTGGAGACCCTGTCTAAATAAAATATTCATTTTTGCATAAAAATGATTACCACTTTGACACTGGGTCTCTTTATTCTTATATTTGCTTCCAAAACAGTTTTATCATTCATATCTCCTGGCTCATGTCATATTCCTCCAAACCCCTCTCTGTCCTTACCCACAAATCTAAATATAAACATTCCTTTTGAGATATTTCAGCATCCTCAGACCCTTACCTTTTCAGCCTAACCATTTTACTTCCATTCCACCCTTTCCCTGAAAAATTAAAACATCTCAAAGAAGTTGCCCCTGTTGTTTCACCTAATTTCAAAGTTCCCAACACTGCTGTGCACAAAGGTCAGCAGGTCTTTTTTGTTTATGTATTTATTCGATAAAACAATGTTGTTTTTTCAGTCTTGTCTTACCAAAGACTTCAGTGACAGAAGTGATGGATAATTATGCCATATACCTTTCAAAGATTATGTCAGTGATAAGGCATATGTCTTTAATATGCCTATTTTCTAAGTAAAGAACTATTCTTACAAAGTAAATTACCATCATTCATTAGCATTTACATTATTGCTTGTTTCAAGATATTACTGAATCTTTTACAGGTAATGTTTCTGAAGTACTGACATTGACATTCTCTTTTGTGGGTGTGCTAGGCATTCCTATTGCAATGAGTTACCCATAAGAAGCTTAGTTTTTCTTTTAATGGAGTAGTTGATGTAGAGAGGCATTATTGTAAATTGGATTAAGTTCCTGATTTAGGAAGACCTGGATTTATATCACATCTCTGACACTAGTTCTCTCTGATCATGGACAGATCACTTTACCTTCACCTTTCTGAACATTAGCTAACTTTCTAAGACTCTAAGTTAGATGGATTACAATATCTGTAAGTGGAGGGAGTGCATGCACTGACAAAATCCTTGAGCCTTTTATTTATTGATGGGAATAATTAAGCATCCCTTGATGGATTCTTTCACTTTCCAAAACATTTCCCCTTTAGGTTCCCAGTATATTTTTACAACCAGAGAAAGGAAATTTTACTTTTGATAAGTTCGTTTAAATAAATTTTCTTTGGTGTTATCATGAGATTTTGTCAAAATTTTATTAGCAGTGCCCAGTTCATATATTCTCAAATGTGAAACTATCTCTGTTTTTGATGTGTCTCTTTTCCTGTAATAATTTTTCAGTTTGGAACTTGTCGTTGAACCGTGGATTGATGGACTTTGGGCTGCCCTCAACAAACAATTTATGTCAAGTGAAGGAAAAGCAGATATGACCAGTAATGTCAGTACTGCATCTGATGTCTCCTTACAGACTGGTCAAAATAAACCAGAAACATTATCCATTGACTCACAAATTGCACTTCTCAAATTGGATGATGCTGGGAGAAAAATTTCTGAGACTTCAACACCAAACATCACCAATGTTCAGTCAAGGACTTTAATTGAAGATTTTGAGCCATCACTTACTCAGTCAATACCACCTCTTTCACAGTCTACTCTTAATATTCCAGTATTACCACCAGAATATTTAGATGTCCAGTTTCAGGAGCCTCTTGGACAGGTAAGAAATGTAGCTTTGATATATGTAACAGGTTTAATTACAAATTAACTACAAATGACATATTAAGAAAGATGCCATCTCCATCCGTAGAAGGAACTGATAAATAGAAGTATGTATAGAGTTTGTGTGTGTGTATGAGTGTACACACACATTTTTGTCTAATAGTGGCCCTCTCTAGAGCAAGGCAGGGTAGGAGGAAGAAAAAAAGAGAAAAAAAGTTATATGTTAACTTTATTACATATTTAAAAGGAATAGAAAATTGTATATAATAAATTTGCAGTTTCACATGCAGCTGTCTTTTTTTTTCCTATTCTACTCGGTTATGGAAGTGCCTGTTTTATTTCTTAAATTCAGAATTAAATAGATTAAATTACAAAAATTTCTAGTGGGTGGATGGCTATATAGCATTAAATTAGTTGCATTAATGTATTGAGATACCTCAATGACAAATAGTAATTTCATTAACTGTACCATGTATGTAAATCTTATAAATCCATTTGTTACTTTTAATTTTTGAGCATTTTATATATGCAAGACAATTATCACTTTTTTTTTTAATGGGGCAATGAGGGCCAAGTGACTTGCCCAGGGTCTCACAGCTAGTAAGTTTCAAGTGTCTGAGTCGGACCTGAACCCAGGTCCTTCCAAATTCAAGGCTGGTGCTTTATCCACTGTACCACCTAGCTGGCTATTTAGGTAGTAAAATTCATTCAGTAACTGTAGTTGGAAGGATACTAGTGCCTTTAATTAAAAAAATGGAAATTCAGAAGAGGGGAAAGTTTGGGGCAAAACTATGTGAAATGAAGAGAAAGAGAAGGTTAGTGTTGGACAGTGTTTCAATCAGTTTTGAGATTTTAGGGAAAGAAAAAAAAATTTTTGTTCACAGGGAATTTACCTAGTTCTAATTAATTGATGATAAAAGATATAATAGGTATGTGTATCTATCTATTTATATCTATTTGTCTAGTACATAGCCACCTAGGTCCCTTTTGCTCTAATTTGGCCCATATATGTTCAAACCAGAAACTGGTTAATTTTGTTATAGTTTTACAGAATAATCTTGATGGCCCCTCCACATGGGAGTTATCTAGTGTAAGCATATGCTATATTCCTTTAAGTCCATGGTCATTAATTTAGATAAAGAGACATGAGAGGGATTTCTGTATTTCTTTTGTTAATTAGTGCTTATATCAGTGGATTCATCAGTCATTCTCTGGATGATTACATTTTTACACAGAGTTAGAATTGGCAATCGCCAGTGCAGTGGTAACTAAAATAATGAAAGGATTATTTTTTAAAAGAAGTGCAAGCAAGAAAAAGCGAAAAAAAAAATAACAATGACTACATAATGGAAGGTAGAAGTACACATTCTGCTTTTAAAAATCTTGACAATTTTATGATGTCACAGGTTCAGAGGACTTAGAAAACAACATAAATTGGGCCATGAGGGAAATGATGTATAAAAAGGCTTGAAAGTGCTTGTACATATGTATTTGGAATCCCTGTCATCTCAAATTATAATCACACCTGCCTCTTCGCATTAGTGTTATCCTACTCTTCTAGCTTGTTTTTCCTTAGACTTGAAACAATTGCAGAAAACATTTTACTTTTTATTTCAGTTTATTGAGAACTACATACTAGCTTCTGAGTGAAAATTTCTAGTGTTTGCCAGATAGACTTCTCTAGTCAGGAATGTATAGGCCATTTAAAAAAATTTATTTTATTTTTAATTTATGGAATAAAACAAGCATTTCCGGAACAGTATAATAAAAAAGATGATTGCACATGAAACTGAAAATCAGTTACTTACAACTTGTTGTTCCTTTTAAATATATAATAAATTTATCATGTAAATTTCTTTTTTTTCCTTTTTTTCTTCCTTCCCCCCCACCTCTCCTAATAGATGGCTATCATTAGACACATACATATATACATGACACAAATATGCATATACATTAGATACAAATATATATAATACACACACATATATATAATTTATTTTATACATCTATTTATCAGCTCTTTATCTAGATGCAGATAGCTGCTTTCTTTGTATGTCCTTTATTTTTAATATGTGCATTTATAATAGTGAAAATGACTTAGTTACTCAAAGTTGTTCTTAAAACTATTGCTGTTACAGTATACAATGTTCTCTTGGTTCTGCTCACTTCACTCTTCACCATTTTGTGCAAGTCTTTCCATGTCTTTCTAAGATCATTGAGCTCATCATTTCTTAGAGCACAGTAGTATTCCATCACAACCATACACCACAACTTGTTCAGCCATTCCCCAGTTGATAGGTATCCCTGTGATTTATAGTTCTTTGCTACCACAAGGAGAGCTGCTATACATCCCATTCACATTTAAAGTTATTAATACTATTTGTCGATTTCCTTCCATCTTATTTTTACTCAGTATTTTCTTTATCAACCTCTCTTTTTACCATATCCCTGTTACTTTATCTTCTCCACCACCCTCCTGCTCCTACTCCTCATCCCACCTCACCCCGAAAAATCTTGCCCCCACCCTCTCCATACCAATCCATACCCCTTCAAAAGTCCCTCCCCCATTCTCTCCCGTCACTCTTATTTATATATATATATATATATATATATATATATATATATATATATATATATATATAATTTATACTTATTTGTATTAGTCTTTAATGTTTTTATTATATTTCTTCTGGATATTTTATATCAAATTTCCAATTGTGTTCTGGTCCTTTTGTTACAAATACCTGAAAGTCTTTCATTTCATCAAATGTCTTTTCTTTTATTCAGAATTATACTTATCTTTGCTGGGTAAGCTATTCTTGGACACAACTGCAGCTCTTTTGCTCTTTGAAATCTAATGTTCAAAGACCTATGGTCTTTTAGAACAGAAGCTGCTAGGTCTTATGAAACCCCGATTGTATTTCAGCAGTATTTTTTTTTCTTGTTGCTTGTAATATTTTCTCCTAACCTGGGAGCTTTGAAATTTGACTATGACATTCCTGTAAGTTTTCCTCCTGGGATCCCTTTCAGGTGGTGGTTGGTGGATTCTTTTTATTTCTATTTTACCCTTCTGTTCTAGAACCTCAGGGCAGTTTTCCTTAATAATTTCTTGTAATACTGTATCCAGATTCCTTTTTTGATCATAACTTTCAGGTGGTTCAGCAGTTTTTATATTGTCTTACTTCTAGCAGTTCTCTTGATTAGTTATTTTTCTAATGAGAAGTTTCAGATTCTCTTCTATTCTAGTTTTATCATTTCTTGGTATGTTATGTCATTTGATTCCTCTTGCCCTAGTTTTCAAGGAGATATTTTCTTACTTAAAATTTTGTATCTCTTTTTCCAAATGGTTATTTACAATGTTCTTAAATTGCCTTTTTTTTTTCCAGTTTTTTTCCTCGACCTCTATTACTTGATTTGTAATTCCTTTTTAAGTTCTTCCAAGACCTCTTTTTGGGCATGTGACTGTTTGATGTTACTTTGTGGGGTAGAAGTGTTTTGTTTTGTTTTGTTTTTTCCCACAATTTTCTTTGAATATTAATCCAGATCATCTTTTATACCAAAGTTTAGCTATCTGTGGTCAGGTTCTTTTTTGAAAGAATGTCATGACAGTTAGATTTCAGTTTTCCTAAAGCACAGAATAGTAACTTGTAGGGTTATCCCTATTATTCCCCTCAGGGAAATGATGGAATGACTGCAGTGTTAAAATCATTTGGGTAAAAATCCTTACGTAAATAAAATAATATTCTCAAAAGTTTCATTGTTAGTCACATTTAATCAGATAGAAATTCTCTTTCCAGGAGCAATGTCAGGTACCTTTTACTTCAGTGGATACAGTTTTCCAGGTTCCCATTTCAAAGGCCATTCGGCTTACTAAGGAGAATGCCATAAAAACCACTCTGCTGTTGGAATTGGACATTTCAGTGAGTTGATGACTTTACCTTTTCCTTCCCTTCTGGTAATTTCATACTAAAGACAACCTGAGAAGTCAGTAAAATTGATCAGGTGGTGTTTTTTTGCTCTTTTTGGTTATATTATTTTATTTTGTATATATAGAGGGAATGTGAGGAAGGCCTGTGATTTTATTGGGACGAGATGTAACAGTGTAAAGTACATGAGATAGGAGGCCATAAGTTGGGCATTTCAGTTCCCCCTTTGTCACTTTCTAGCTGTGATACCTTGGACAAATCACACAGGCTTTTAAATCTTGCTACCTCCATTTGTAAAATGGAAATTGATAAACTAGTTATCCTTCTAGAAAATTAAGAAAATCTTTATTTCATCTAATTCTGTTTGCCTCAATTTAGAAACATTTTATTTAGATAAATAGCTCAGCAAACATTTTTCTTACTAAGCGTACTGAAAGTACCCTTTAGCTGAGTTTATTGCAACTTTAACATGCTTTTAGCATGTTAAACAAAAAAAGTTTGTTTAAAAAGGTTACATCCTGGGGCAGCTAGGTGGCATAGTGGATAAAGCACCGGCCCTGAATTCAAGAGGACCTGAGTTCAAATCCGACCTCAGACACTTGACACTTACTAGCTGTGTGACCCTGGGCAAGTCACTTAACCCTCACTGCCCAGCCAATAAATAAAAATTAAAAAATTAAAAAGGTTATGTCTTTATTAGCATGCTTTCTTTTTTTTTCTTTTTTCTTTTCTTTTTTTTTTTTTGCTTATTAGCTTTCCCCTAAAATCCAAACTCTTCAACATACTGGTTTTATATTTATCTAGAATACAACATTTTCCTACCAGCCTGGTGATTCCTTCAATATTGTTTGTCCTAATGATGCTTCAGAGGTACGCGAATTACTTCAAAGACTACAGCTTGCAGAGAAAAGAGAACACTCTATTATATTGAAAATTAAAGAAAACAATAAAAAGAAAGGTACAAGACTCTTATTCATTTGGAATTTGGAATGATACTATGTAGTCTGGTCACTGGATAAAGAAATGAGAAAATAAATGGAAACATATATTCCTTGAGTTTTCGGTGAAAAAGATGTAAAATATAGAGGGGCAGCTAGGTAGCATGGTGGATTCAGGAAGACCTGAGTTTAATTCCAGCCTCAGACACTTAACACTTACCAACCGTGTGACTCTTGGCAAGTCACTTAACCCTCATTGCCCCCTGGGGAAGAAAAAGAAAGAAAAATATGTAAACTGTGAGGATCATTTGGGGTCTCACCACATCTGAAGGGCCTGCACAGCTGATTGATTCAAGTAGCTTAATGGGTACCTGAAAATAGATATCTTGGTGTGTGCAGCCTTCACCCTTTTTTTGTTTTCTATTGGAAATGAAGGATCATTTTTTGGAGCTAGCTTTGTGCTTTAAAATAGTGTGGCATTCTATTGTCCTAAAGATGACTGCTGGGTTGTTAGTTTTCATATGAATAAAGATGGGGGGCAGCTAGGTGGTGCAGTGGATAAAGCACTTGCCTTGGATTCAGGAAGACCTGAGTTCAAATGTGGCTTCAGACACTTGACACTTAGTAGCTGTGTGACCCTGAGCAAGTCATTTAACCTTCATTGCCCCGCAAAAAAAAAAAAAACAACACAAAAAAACCTACACACATAGGAATAAAGATGAGTATGTCTTGTTTAGAAGGAGCCAATTATCTGGACTGCTTCAGGCACTTGGTTCTTACTTGGTAGCCCATTCTGTGATTTGTAGTGTTTCTTGGCATTTCTGTGTGAGTATAGAGGCAGAAGAGAAAAAGGAATTGAAATATTGTAATTCTGTGTTTTGTTAGTAGTTTCAGAGGTTATTGGTGAAGGAGTGCAGTACTTTACACATAATGGCACTCAATGCAGATTTGTTTACTTGAATAACATAAAAATAAGACTAAAGATGAAAATTGCTAGTTTAGAGGAAGTATGTGTCCATTTTATTTTCTGTATTTTTCTCCCCTTGTTGGCAGATTTAGGCTGAAGTACTTTTTTTCCCCCTCTGTATTTATGTAGCTCTTTTCACCTGAGAAGATCGTAGCTTAATGAAATGAAAAAGTCTATCTTTTAACAGGGTTGCACGATTTTCTATCAGAACATTAAGAATGTACAGTTATATAATTTCGGGGAAATTGGCTTGAAATTTTTTTTATGTTTCATATGTGTATATATACATATATGTATGTGCATACATATATACATACATGTATATATTTAATTGAGGGGACAGAGCAAACTTTTTCGGTACTTTACAAATAAACAAAGTTTTTTAATATTCATAATTTTTTTTTCTTTTTGATGAACTTTCTGTCTATTCTATTCATTTTGGGAGCATTTTCTGACTGAATAATTTTATGTCCTTACTCATAATATTATGCACATTGAATAACAACAGTGACATTAACTATAACTTCTTTTTTTTTTTTTTTAAGTGAGGCAGTTGGGGTTAAGTAACTTGCCCAGGGTCACACAGCTAGTAAGTGTTAAGTGTCTGAGGCCAGATTTGAACTCAGGTCCTCCTGACTCCAGGGCCGGTGCTCTATCCGACATTAACTATAAATATAGATAACATTCATTTATTTATTTGTAAATTAAAATGTTTATTTCCCTCTTTTTTTATGCTATGTCTCCAATGTCTGCGGGATTCTATCCTTTATTCTTAAAGGAGCAGCCATACCACAGCACATTCCTGAAAGTGTTTCTCTTCAGTTCCTTCTTACTTGGTGTCTTGAAATAAGAGCAATTCCTAAAAAGGTATTTTCTTCCTCCCATCTTTGCACTTTAGTATTTATATTAATTACATACCCCTTAACACTACTTAGGGTAGGAAATATCTGAACAGCATAATTGGTTCTTGACAATGACCTACTGTAGTTGAAATATTTATTATGTTAACCCAATAAATGAAGGCAGTTTTTTATATTGATTGAAAATTCTCAGTCCACACATTTTTTCCCTTTTTACCAGCTTTACAGACAGTAACCAACAATTTAAGCATTTATATGTGCCATATGAAAACATGTTTTTTGATGAATCATTTCTTTCAATAAAATGCAAAACTCTTTTTTAGTAGGAAGTATATTGTTTTGTGTTTTGTTTTTTTTTTTAAATTTGAAAGATCCACTAGGTGTCAGTATTCTACAACATCTTACTGGGAAGATTATCTTTAATTGATTTCTTTTGCCACCTTGCCTTAAGTGACTGTATTGATATAACATACCCAACCACATTTTTCCAAATATCTCTTAATAGCAAGAATAAGTAAGTCATGATGTAGTTACAGAATACTCTCCAATACTAATAGTTCTTTTTTTCCCTTTCCATTTTGTCCAGCTTATATTCTATAACTTGATAGCCCAAATAACCATGTTCTTAAGAAGTTCATCATCAGATGTAACATGAGTCAAACTAGAGTATTCACTGTATAGAAAATATTTTTATTATGTATACTAATATAGCTCAGCTATAACACTTCCTTTTATCCTAGAAACATTGCTCCCATTTGAGGGGACTTGGGGCAAATGTTCAGTGATTGTATTTTTCCTTATGAAAATCTCATTTTATTTGTACATTTGTTTGGAAAGGTCATGAGTAAACTTTTTAAACAAAAAATCTGTACCCCGTTTCTGGCCCATATTGCCAGATTCAAAATGTTCTGTCACTTGTAGATCTTCAGTATAGCTATTTCCTAGTTGTTTTTTAGCTCAGCATGGTTTGAAGCGTCTATGAAGCCTGTTGATAGGCTTTGAATGAAAGCTTCATATTCAGATAGCAGTCTTCCTTGGCATTTATACCTTTCTTACCCAATAAATAAATTAAAATTTGAAAGTAAATAAAGCATCCAAGGTATATATCTGGGAGTAGTGGGGAATTTCTTTTCCTTAGCTAAAATGTTTAAGAATGGAATTGAAGTGAAACTGAACTGTTCATACAACTTGCAGGGGTTTGAACTTGGACATGTACAAGAAGCCCCTTACTCTTCTTGGCCACTTTTGGTTTTGCCTGTTTTTTAAATTGGAGAATCAGGTGTAGTTTACTCTGGGGACAAATGGGATATAGAAGCATTAAGTGGATGTTGGATTAACTAATGTATGTGTCATATATATACTAGAGCTTGAATTATTAATAATAAAGATTTAATCCACAGCTCACCACTGGGCCTTTAAATCATGTTTAACTTGATGGACAACTTGCAGTGTGTTTTGCACTCAGATTCTATAACCCTCACAGGTTACTTGAGGCTATGGCCAAAAATTAGAAGATAAAAACTGAGTTTTCATAGCAGAGGATGAATTATATTTTCCTTTGGACATTCTTGCTCATTTTTAGATAATTGGACACATTTCCAGATAAATAATGAAGGAGCTACCATGACAATCCAAACCACAGAGGACACCTTCATTAAAATCTCTCTCTTTTCCCTTACCACAGGCATTTTTGCGAGCTCTTGTAGAATATACCACTGATAGTACTGAAAAGCGAAGGTTACAAGAACTTTGCAGCAAACAAGGGGCCTCTGACTATAATCATTTCATACGAGACTCTTATGTCAGTTTGTTAGACTTACTCCATGCTTTTCCATCTTGCAAGCCACCTCTTAGTCTGCTGCTAGGTAAGTAGTCATTTTGGGTTTAATTGGTTTAGATTTCTGAAAGCATACTATGTGGATAGACCCTTTTAGAAGAAAAGAATAATTACTATTGAGTTATTTCTTGATCCTTAAAAATTTTAGAAGCCATAGTGGTAAACTGTTAGAAATTATAATCATAAAGAAAAGATCCTTGTATTTTATCTCAAAATGATTAGTACCCAAGGGGAAAATAACCTTCTAAAAGTAAAAAAGACTATAGATGGGGGGGGGAAAAACTCATTCCCCCCCAATTTAATATTGCCATACTTTTATAAAAAGTCTCAATTTTTGATGTCTTAATTATTAAATATTCCTAGCCCTTTCTACTTTATGTTTTCTATGGAGTTCTCTATTTTTTTTTTTTTTTGGCAGGGCAATGAGGGTTAAGTGACTTGCCCAGGGTCACACAGCTAGTAAATGTCTGAGGCTGGGTTTGAACTCAGGTCCTCCTGAATCCAAGGCTGGTGCCTTATCCACTGCGCCACCTAGCTGCCCCAGTGGAGTTCTCTTTTTTAGGCAGATCATTACAAACATTTGAACAATAATCTTTTCCAGAAGTAACTAAAATTAGACTTAATTTATCAAGAATTTAAGTGTTATATATCTAGCACTGTGCTAGGTGCTCTGTGATATATGCGCTTACACATACATATCTGTCCTCAGTGAGTCAAAATCCCATACATTTGTTAAGTAAAGTAAAAGTTTAAAAATTAGGTAGACTTATAGAATATTTTTGATCCACATTAGATGTTGATTTTGAACCAAAGGGTAAAAGTAGAGTCCATAATATTCCTCTAATTTTCAAGACACTCTTGGACTTCTACCTAAGATGAAACTATTGTCTCATGAATGCAATTGTCATGTTACCATTGCTCACTATAAATTTTAACTTAGTCTTGTTCTGAGAGGTTGAAAGCTCACACTACTCCAATATCTGTAATTGACTTTATTTGCCACGAGGTGGGAGTTTGTATACTGGGTAGCACAGACCAGTACTTTGAATCTGGCTATACAATATATGTTTACTATATTTTCTCTACCAAAGATCAGAATATGTGATGTAGTAAAGGATCTTTCTGCAAAGCTATTTAATTTTTTTTCTCACTTTCAGGGCTTTCCTAGAAATGATCAATGTAAGTAAAGGATAATCATTAAGATATTAGAAAAGGGCTTACAATCTTATTTTATAGGAACTGGGAGAGATCAGTTCACAAGTAAAGGGTCATGATTTTAAACAGAAAATTAGGGTGCTGTTTATATTAACTTCACTAGAGCTATTATTACTTTAAAACAATTATTAATATACTCCTACTTTAAAAAATTTATTAGCCATATCGAAAAATCTGAACTCTCCCTATTTTAGCAGGAAAAGCTGTAGACAACCTAGTTTCAATCTTTACTTAAATTATACTTGAGTTTCCTGACTTCTAAGTGATTCTTAATCAGAAGTAGAAAACTTACCTTATCTTCTCCTTCTGTGGCTCTCAACCTGAAGAATTACAGACAGAATTTAGTACTTCAGTGTGAAACCTCAGTGGGAAGCAACAAAGATAGGAAATAAGGGATTTCCCTGACATTCTCCTTTCAGTATTTTTTAATACCAAGCTTCATTTCATTTAAGGCATATAATGTACATTTACATACATAAATAATTCGAGCTTCACAACTTTTATGAGATAGGGTCTATTGTAATATCCCCACAGTCCCTGCTTCACAAATGAGGAAAAGCGTCAGAAAGGTTACATGTCTTGTTCCCTGTGAATAGCTAATTTCAGAAGTGGATTCAAAACCAGACCTTTCTAGTCCAAGCAGTTTATCATTAGGCCACCGCCCCTCAGTCTATCCACTTGGCCATTGCCCCTCATTTCCTTTTATTTCTCCCTTTTCTGTCAAGATCTCCCTACAATTAGACAGCTGGGTCAAACAGCTTGTTAACATAAACTATCTTTTAAGGGAAAATTCTTAAGGAGTTTCCATTTTTCTTTTAAATGACATAACATTTTAAAAATATAGACTACAATGAAAATATTTTTTAAATCATTTCTCTACAGTAACACTTTTCTGCTTCATATTGCTGATGCAACATTTACTCAAAAGTTAAGAGTAACATGCATTTCATAGTTATTAACAAACTGATAATCCAAATTTTTAAAGTCAGCAATGTTGCCATTATAATATGCAATTCAATAAAAATTGGCCAATATCTTATAATTCTCTCTCTTTTTGCGGGGCAATGAGTGTTAAGTGACTTGCCCAGGGTCACACAGCTAGTAAGTGTCAAGTGTCTGTGGCCAGATTTGAATTAAGGCCCTTCTGAATCCGGGGCCTGTGCTTTATCCACTGCACCAACTAGCTGCCCCTGAATTTATTTTCTCTTAAGGTCATTGTGCTTCTATTAATAAGAGCTAATATTTTTCCTCTTTTCATGGGGTGCTGACATTCCTATTTTTATTTTATTTGTATGGCTTTTTTTGTTTAATCAGTTATGTTCAATCATTTAAAAGAAAATACCATTTTTAATATTTGAGAAATATTTCAGTCTCAACATTTTTTCTTTGTTTCATACCTTTAGCATTGACCTTGATGCCTCAGTTTTCCTCAGTCCACACATCCTATTAGTTGCCAAATCTTTCTGTTTCATCACCACAGCACTCTTTTGCAGAATCTGACCCCTTCTGCCTTCTCCTCAACCACCACCTTCACGCCTTCCTTACCTCTTTCCTAGACTATTGCAATGAGACACTAATTGATTTTTCTGCCTCAAGTTCCTCCTCTCTCTCCAATCTATCCTCCATCTAGCTGGCAGAGTGATTTTCCTTAATCTGACCATACCACTCCTCTACTCAGTATAATCCGATGATTTCCTTTTGCTTTTAGGAAAAAAATGTAAATTCTTATTTGTCTTTTAAAGCCAACTTGGCTCCCACTTCTCTCTCATTATACATTATCCTATAATCTTTGATCCCATATTCTTTGATCCAGCCAAACCTTTTTTTTCCTCACACATGGCTCGCTCCCATCTTTGCACATTTGGACTATTTGTTCCTCATACCTGGAATATACTTCATCCTCACCTCTGCTTTATAGCATCCCATCCCCCCTGAAACATAAAATTCAAACAGCCTGTTCTTCATGAAGACTTTCTGCATTCCCTCAACTTCTAGTGCTTTCTGCTAACTACTTCGTATTCAGCTACCATGTATTTACTCTGTGTGTGTGTGTCTGTGTGTGTGTCTGTGTGTGTGTGTGTGTGTGTATGTACACACATTTATCTCTACTGATAGAATATAAGCTCCTTAAGGATAGAAATTGTTAGGTTGTTTTTATTGTTTTGTTTGGGGTATTTGTATACTAAGCACTTAACAAAGTGAGTGACACATAATAGACATTTAATATTTATTGATTAATTGTACTGTTGTAGGTGAAATTTAACCGGAAGGTAAATTGAGATACATTTCTCTGAGCAAGAAAACACTTTACTCACAAGGTGTACCTCCTGAGAAGAAGCTGGGTCAATGCCTGTCTCAGTTTCTACTGAAAGACCCCATACAAAAGGATAGCTTCCGTTTTGTAGACTTTGGGGAGTATGGAACAAAGAACAGAACAGAGTAGGTACTATCATGTGGTTGAGGGCAACATGATTACTTCCATAGCTGAGGCGCAGGGAAAAATATGATTGGTTGGAAGTTGGGAGTAGGGGGCTAGTGACAATTCCCTTCTTCCTTCCTGTCACTAAGAAGTATTCATTTTTTGAGTCTACCTGCAAGATTAGTGGCCCAGGCTTCTTTGGATAGCAAACCAAACATCCGTGAAGGATAGCTTGGTGGTATAAAGATATTAGGATGCTTTATGGCATCTCCCAAAGTTAACATAATTCTTATAGGCCAGCTGAATTCTGAAATAAGTTCAGTAGGCAGTTATAGGACAAAATCAATGAACTATAAGTTATCTTAATAAAGAAATGTTACAGGATCAGGTTTTTGTTGTTGTTTTTTGTTTTTGGTTTTTTTGGTGGGGCAATGAGGGTTAAGTGACTCCCAGGGTCACACAGCTAGTAAGTGTCAAGTGTCTGAGGCCAGATTTGAACTCAGGCCCTCCTGAATCCAGGGCCAGTGCTCTATCCACTGCACCACCTAGCTGCCCCCTACAGGATCAGTTTTAATCTTCTTAGTGCAGTAGTAAAGCAGTGTTCTCAACCTGAAACTAATATAGTACACAAACTGTATGTCCTTGGTCCACTTTTTTCCTGTAGGAATTCCTACAGGGATATAATTTCCCCAATTAGTCAGGGTCACGAAAGGTAAGATACTGCTGCCTTTGGCCTCCTGATACATGCCAATCCAGTTCCCCCAGGGACACATTTCCTGAGCCTAACTGATTGCCCACTAATATAAAATATCACATTTGTGAAAAAAGTGGCAACATCCAGACTGACTTAGTTTCTTTTAGAATTTATCTTGGGGGTTAGAAGAAGAAAACGGCAGGGGAGGATGGATCAGCTTCTACAGTGTTACCCTCATCCACTACCTCATGCTTTATGCTTTCAGGCCTTTGGGTATCACAGTTGGTTGATAGGGTGGAAAGGGGCCTTGTTAACCTTAGAGGTTATTGTGTATAGTACACATCCATGACAAGTTCAGGCATTAAATAAAGTCCCAATATAGCCTTCTTAATTATGTATGAACATATATCTTTTCCATGGTTATGCTTCTTGGAACACTGACACCTACCTTGAGTCACTTAGTTGGGATACACAATTATAGTCCAACTGTATCCTACTGTTGATGACTCTTATCTAATATTACAAAAATATCACGTAGGAAATGCATGATTAAAAAAGGAGGTGGGTTGATCACGACAACAAAGTATGACAGTCATACCCAAGGTGCACTTGTATCTACATCATGTTAAAAGACATTTAGTCAGGGCAGCTAGCTGGCACAGTGGATAGAGCACGAGCCCTGGAGTCAGGAGTACCTGAGTTCAAATCTGGCCTCAGACACTTAACACTTACTAGCTGTGTGACCCTGGGCAAGTCACTTAACCCCAATTGCCGCACTTTAAAAAAAAAAAAAGGCATTTAGTCATGCATCCTAGATTAGGGGTTATCATCCTATAGCAGATGTGTCAGTCCCCCTCCCCATACTTCTGAGCACTTTGGAAACCAAATTATAATGTAATTGGGAAATCTTTAACAAAATAAATAAAAATACAATAGAACATAGATAATGTTAATCTTGTAAGTCAATAGATAGCCCACAAGGATCCTCATGTATGGTTCAAGTGACCCATTTCTATTTGTTTGACACCACTGCTCTGGAGGATTAATTAGAATTTAGGGAACCAAATTAGTGCATATCAAAGAGCCCAGGAGAGTAATCTCTTATCCTTACCAGAACTAACCCGCTTTGGAACATATCCTTACCACTCATGTTGAATAAAAGGAGAACCAGTAACAGGTAAGTATGCTGCATTGTGTGTGGTCTTTATAGGCTGAGAAGAGCAGTGTTTCACTGTCATGCAAACTGTGGATAGAAAGACATTTAGTGTAATTTCTCTGGAGGAATTTCTTGAGGGTTTAGACAAGAGTTTTATAGAATGAGATAAACAAGTATTTCTTAATTGCCTACCGTGTCAATTACAGTCTTCTATTTATAGGAAATATTGATGTGAATAAGATCACTCTTTTTTGTATTGAAGAAATTATTTTATTACCGATAACTTTTTTTTTTTTTTAAAGAACATCTTCCCAAGCTTCGAGCCAGACCATATTCTTGTGCAAGGTACTGTACTTTATATAAAATTGCACTATTCTTCCAAAGAGTTTATGACAGTCTTCAAATGTTGTAAAGATAAAAAAGGTTTAAATTAAAATTAATTTCATCAAATGTTGAGTACTTGCTACATATTAGACACTATACTTGGTGCTCTGTATACTACGAATAAAAAGAAAGATACTTTTTTTTTTAGAGGGATCTGTGGCCTAGTTTCAAATATCCAAGAGGTCTCCATTATTAAGAGCATAAAGTCCGCACTCCACAACCTGATACCCTTTTGTTTATTCTCTACTTATCTTCTACTACTTTGAGGAATGGATCAACAATAACAACCATTTAACTGAAAATAAGTTTTTTCCTCACCTATTTCTTCTTTGACTTCTAAATACCACAGGAAACTAAAAGGGACAGAATTAAATTGGTTGAGAATGCAGGGGAAGAACACAGAAAACATAGTTATTTTGGTTTTATATAAAAGACCATTTCATCTTATTTATCTTGACCTGTAAAATGGAAGAGAAAACTTCTGCCTTTTTCTGGTCTTTCCATTTTGAACATTTTGGCTTTAAGTTTCTGATTTTTGGGTTTTTCCCCCAAAATATCATTAACCTCAGTAAATGTATAAATAGGTCTTTTTCTCTTTGGAATATAAACCTAGCAGTGGTGTTGCTGGGTCAAAGGGTATGCACAGTTCTCTAGCCTTTTGGACTTAGTTCCAAATTGCTCTCCAAAATGACTGGGTCTTTTCAAAATTCTACCAACAGTGGATTAATGCCTCAGTTTTCCCACATCCCTTCCAAAATCCAATATTTTCCTTTTTTGTTATTTTTGTCACTCCGATAGGTATGAAGTGATACCTCAGAGTTGTTTTAATTTGCACTTCTCTGATCTATAGTGATCTAGAGCATTTTTTCATGTGATTATAGATACTTTGATTTCTTTGTCTGAAAATTGCCTGTTCATGTCATTTGACCATTTATCAATTGGGAAATGACTTGTCTTATAAATTTAACTCAGTTCTCTATATACTGAGAAATTGATAAATCTCTTTATCAGAGATACTGATTTCAAAAATTCCCAGTTTTCTGCTTCCCTTATAATCTTGGTTATATTAGTTTTGTTTGTGCAAAACCTTTTTAATTTTATATAATCAAAATTATCTATTTTACATTTTGTTTTGCTCTCTATATCTTCTTTGATTCCAAATTCTTCCTCTGTCCATTTGCTTATGGTATCACCTTTTATTTGTAAATCATGTGCCCATTTTGACCTTATTTTAGTATACAGTGTGAAATGTTAGTCTATATTAGTTTCTACCATATTGTTTTCCAGTTTTCTCAGCAGTTTTTGTCAAATGATGAGTTTTTGTTCCAAAAACTTGAATCTTTGAGTTTATCATATACTAGATTACCATAGTCATATATGATAGCGTAATATCTGCCTATTCTATTCCATAGATCCACCTCTCTATTTCTTAGCCAGTTCTAGATTGTTTTCATAATCACCACTTTACAATATAGTTTGAGATCTGGTACTGACCTTCTTTCATATTTTTTTCATTGATTCCCTTTATATCCTTGAGCTTTTGTTTTTCCAGATGAATTGTTATTATTTTTTCTAGATCTATAACATATTTTTTGATAGTTCGATTGGCATAGCACTAAATAACTTTATTTATAAAGAAATAAAGCCAAGCATTTTCATCACAGCAGAATAGAAAAAAAAAGATGATTGCACATGAAACTGCAAATCTTATGTGCAACTTGTTATTCCTTTTAAATATATAACATACCATGTCACTTGCTTTTTTTTTTCTTTTTTCTTCCCTCCCTCCCCGTCCCCCAATCCTAGGGACAGCTGCCATTAGACACAAATATTTGTGTGTGTATGTAAAACTATTCTAGAAATACTTCTATTTCTCTATCCTTTCTCAGGATGCAGATAGCATCTTCCTTCATAAGTCCTTTGTAGTTAATTTAGGAATTTATAATAGTCAAAATGTCTTTGTAATTCAGTTTTCATAAATATCATCAAATTGTGAAGACCAGACAATTGGAAATCTTTCTGAATGTTATCTGTAGGGATGAAAACTCATCTAGGAAAGCAGTATATATTTTCATTCATAGTGAGCAAACAGGTAGATAAGAGCCCATAAGTAAATATTACCCCCCAAAATGAAACTACCTTGTTTTGTATAGAATAGTTCAAATACAGAACTAATGACTTTTTGATATTTGTATCCTTGCAGCTCCTGTTTAGTTCACCCAGGGAAACTTCATTTTGCATTTAACATTGTAGAGTTTCTGTCCAATGTGGAACCTGTGACTTTGCGAAAAGGAATTTGTACAGGCTGGCTGGCCTTAATGGTTGACCCAGTACTTCAGGGAGATGGGAATATCTCACAAGGAAACATTGGGGAAGCTGGGCTTCCAAAGGTACTTAAAATACTCTAAGGTTTTGTCATCCTTAAAAGAATTATTCCTAGCTTGGAGAAAAGATTCCTTTTTTATTCTACATTGTTTTCTTCAGGTTCTGAAAATGAAAATGTATGCTTTTATTTTAATGCCTTGATAATGAAAATATAAAATATATATTTGAAATATGAACTTTATTGTTAACAAATTCTGACATTAAAAAAAAAATTACATTTATTTGAATGCCAGTCGTTCTAAGTGCAGAAGAACATTATTGTCGTATTTTGTGCATATTCTGAGTCTTTATATCCCCCCAGGAAAACACATTTCACATGGTATGGTTTGTTTTTCTGCTTTCTTCTGTTCTTTATAGTCAAAAAGAGTTTGAATTTTTTCCCTCTACCAGAAATTATTTCAGGAAGAGCAGAATACTACCACAGCAGTATGATTAAAAGCTTTCATTTTTTTCTCTCCACCACTGACCTTATCTTCCCTTCCTGCCTTTTCCCCAATATACACAATTTTAAGTCTGAAGTATAACTTAAGCAAACACTAGAGATTACTAGTGTCCTAACAAGGATGTTAGACTTTTTTGTAGAGAACCAAAAACACTGAAGACTATAGCTTATTTCATTAATCCACAACTTACATTCATATCTGCTCCTTGGCCTTTGTGATTATTTTATATATACTGATGTGACCCTTGGAAAAATCTTCTGTGGTAGGCTGTTGGTCATGGAAATGAGTTTTCTCAGGCTTATCATAAGGTCCTCATTATATTTCTTGTCCTTATGAGATGTGATTTCTATTTTATCACTTGACTGTTTTAGTTTCTGTAAGGTACTTGAGTTGCAGAGTGCTTAGCCTCTGGGGAGAATTAAAAGACTTCTTGTGTTGATGTGAGAATCCTTGGGGATGACAGCTGATGCTTTCACCTTCCTCTTTCTATTTTCTGGACATACTGCCTTTATTAGGAAGAAATTTTACAATGTATTTTTGTCCCCTAAGAAATTGTTCCATCATGTACACTCATTAGTCTTCCAAGCCTATTAGGCTGATGTGAAATGATAGGAAGCTGAGAATTTGTGCTTCCTTTACTAAAAGAAATTACTGTAGAACTGACCCTGAAAGTTTTAAGTTGATTCCTGATACCACGCCTTACAAGTATAAAAAGTGAGGAGAAATTATAAAATCAGGGATGGCCTTCTCACAAACCCAGTGGTCCCTAGGGAGAAAAAAATTTTAAAATATCCAATTTTATTAGTCTGTCCCCACAATACAGAGGGGAAATAAAGGGAAGAAATCAGTGTAGATATTTTTCAAAACAAGAATTTTACTGGGAGTACCAATTATTCCAGTTCCTTTCTGCGACAGAAATCAAGTATGTTTAGTATTTAGAGATTATGTACATAATAATGGTCAAGATAATTTTTCATATAAAGTGCATAGACATTGGTAAGTATTAAAATATATCTTTAGTTAGCTACATTTTTTTTATTAAGAAATCAGTGCTTGGATTTGACACTGTCAATTTTGCATTGCTAATGCAAGGCACTCTGCTATTGAATTTCACAAGTTATTTTCTCTGGATTAAAGGATAAAAAGCAAAGACCCTTTCACAGAGCTTTAGGCAGATATTCTGTCTACAATAAAATGCACACAAATACACATATACATACACATATGTATATACACACATATGTATTTTTTTTCATTCCCTATGTGACCTTGGATTTTCTGCTCAAATATATTTTTCTACTTGAGCTTGTAAAAAGAAAAACTTGATAAATCTTTTGTACTCAATACCCTTTCTTTACTTAAAAATGTGGCTTATTCTCATTTTAAAAACACAGTTGGGATTAAGGAGAAAAATAGAAAAGCCTTCCAGCTTCATTTTTATATATGCCTGTTTTCTTTCATTGTGATGAATTTGTTCATGGTTTCACTAAGGTTGATGCTGTTGTTTTATTCAGAGGTGGTTCTTGAGGAGAAAAGTATACTTTCAGATTTCATCGCTTATTGTTGCTTTGGACTTCCTCTCCCTCCCCCTCAAAGGTATTCTTTTGATCTTGTAATTATATTTCTTGATTTTTCAGATCTCCATTTTTCCTCATACCACAAACTCTTTCCGATTACCCAATGACCCTTCAGTACCCATTATAATGATTGGTCCAGGAACTGGCGTAGCACCTTTTATTGGTTTCCTACAACATAGGTATGTTCTGCCTTATTTGATATTCAAAGAGCAGCCATTTTTTTGATTAATGGGAAAAACTAATATCTTCTAGGACAGGATGGAAATTTGATAGGGACCTTCAATTCTATTTCCTGGGTAACTTTCTTGGCAATTTATTTTATTGTATTTTATTTTTTTAATTTTTTGGTTGGGCAATGAGGGTTAAGTGACTTGCCCATGGTCACACAACTAGTAAGTGTCAAGTGTCCGAAACCAGATTTGAACTCAGGTCCTCCTGACTCCACGGCCGGTGCTCTATCCACTGTGCCACCTAGCTATCCCTCTTGGCAATTTTTAATGGCATCATACTTTTCTCCAAAATTCTTGAAAAACATTTTTGATAATCAAATGTATAGGAATGGGGTATAAAGTAAATGCTAACAATTTTATAGGATAGCAGTTATTCAGAATATATTGCCGATTTTTCAATCATGAATTGGTATTATAAAATTTTATTTTATGAATGAGCAATGAATGAGCAGTGTTGATTTACTTTGCCAACATGTTGCTCTTATCCATACATTTCAGTTTTTTTATTCTGGTATGAGAACGGTGATTGATGTTCCTTTTCAGATACTCTTTCATATTATAGAATTCAAAAAGTTATCTCTAAGATCCTTAACATCATTTATAAAAGGTACCTGAATGAGATCCCATTATTTCAGAGACTTCATGAAAAAATATCACCATCAGTCATTTTTAACAGTTTCATTAACACTATCTAAACAGTCCTAGATGGTGTTGAGAGCTATTAATAGTACTTTAACTCTGTATCTGAAATAACATCTATGTTCCCTCTATATAGATAGAGATATATATCATAAAAGAATAGAATAGTTTCCTTTAAAATACTGTGGTAGCTTGGCATAGTGGGTAGAGAGCTGTCCTGGAAACTAAGAAGTTAAATTACTGCCTTTAATACATAATGGCTATGTATCCCTTGGAAAGTCAGAAAAGATCCCCTGCAGTCCAAATAGACCTAGAAAACCACAAATTAACATTATCTGTGTTGTATTATATTTTTTTTGTTGTTAAACATTTTACAATTACATTTTAATATGATTCGGTTTGCACTCGGGAGGCCCCTTGAGGTTGACATTTGTTCTAGGCCACTAAATTTCAGAGAATATACTAACCCTGCATTGGTAGAGGGAGTTCCTGTATCTGGGAGTTCTCACTACCAGTGAAATCACATGTCTTGTCCCTAGCTATTTTTTATAAACATTCATGCTCTACTCCCTGCTTTCTATTTTGAAGAAAGGAGGTTAAAATGTTTTTAATTGTGTTTGCCTCAGTTATGAGGCAATGTACTAAACTTGATTTTCTACATTTAGACCGTTTCCAACAATTTTTAATCCCAGGACAACATTCCTCTGCCACCCAACATTTTTTTGTTTTGTTTTGTTTGTTTGTTTTTGCAGGGCAATGGGGGTTAAGTGACTTGCCCAGGGTCACACAGCTAGTAAGTGTCAAGTGTCTGAGGCCAGATTTGAACTCAGGTATTCCTGAATCCAGGAACCATGCTTTATCCACTGCGCCACCTAGCTGCCCCCCCACCCAACATTTTAACTGCCTCATTCCACTATTATTAGGGTTATAAGACATAAAAATAATTTAAATATTAAGCTAAGTAATTCCTAGTTAAGAAAAGGAGTAGAGAGATGTTGGATTTTGCTAAAAAAAAATATTTTGGCATCTATTGATATAATCATGTGTTTTTAAATTATTATTTTTGTTAATTTTATGTATTGTGGTTTTGGTTTTTCTTATATTGAAACCCAGCCTGCATGCCTAGTATAA
This sequence comes from Dromiciops gliroides, assembly GCF_019393635.1. NCBI lineage: Eukaryota > Metazoa > Chordata > Mammalia > Microbiotheria > Microbiotheriidae > Dromiciops > Dromiciops gliroides. The sequence continues at coordinate 349,658,275 of NC_057861.1, forward strand.
ATTCAGTCTGTTTATGGTATCTTATAAATATGATTTTGTATCTTGTCAATATTTTTTGTTAGCTTTTTAAAGAGATATTAGCATATAGTTTTCTTTCTCTTTTAACTCTTCCAATTACGAATCAAAATCATGTTTGTATCATAGAAAGTTTGATAAAGGAGTCAATTGTACTTTGAATGTTCGATAGAGTTAATTCACTTGTTTACATATCTGATCCTTCAGCTTTTTTTTTCCCTTAGAATTAATTTATGACTTGGCAAATTTCTTTTTTGACATTGAATTGTTTAAATTTATTCCTTCTATTAATCTCAATATTTTAAATTTATATATCAATTTTATATATGTTCGGTTTTTATGGGTATATAATTTAAAAGAATAATGTCTAGTCATTTCCATTTTTTCTTAATTTGTTCTGAATTTTCATCTTCATTCTTGACATAAACTATTTTTTTTCTTTTTAAATTGCTAGCTAAAATTACCATTAGTATTTTTCCCCTAATTTTATTTATCTTTGATTTTCAGAATTTCTACATTGGTTTTAAGTTGGGAGAGCTGATATGTTGCTTTTCTAAGGTTTTTTGATTTTGGTGGGGTTTTTTGTTTTATAGTTATATGCCCAACTCATTGATTTGTTCTTTCTCTCATTGATAAAAATTTTAGAGATATAAATTTTCCCTTGGTCTGGTTCAGACCAGTTCTCTGTTAGTTCAGGCTCAGTGTTAGAATAAAATAATTAAGGAACAGAAGTTTACTTAGCCATAGTATATTTAGCCTGGGTCTGGCCTATAGGACCAACTGTGATGACTCCCATAACCTTAGCGTATATTTCAAGTTTGAAGGGCCCAGACACCTTGTACATAGAACTTTTTATACCTTTAGGGAATTAGAAAGCCAACCCCCAAAAGCTGTATTCAGCTGGCTGGTGTGAGCCTCATCTGCTCTTAGGGACAGTTTCCTTGTCAAACATTAAGGAGATTGGAGTATGAAATGTTATGGAAAAAATAGTATTTCACATAGTTTTCATATGCTATGTTTAGTATAATCTAGTTAATCCTTTCCATGCTGTGTTTAGAAATTATATATTTTTACATTTTTTTTTTAAATTAGATTTACATAATTCTTTTCATTTGAAAAGCGAGAAGCTCTCTTTAGGCCTTTTGATACCAGCTCTTGTGATCAGGCATAGGTGAGTGAACATTCAAAAGTTAAGTCAATGATTGAACTTCAAGGTAGAACATTAAACATAAAATCAAAAAGAAGCAATTTAAAAACTAACCAACATTGCTTTACAATATTGTTTTACAGCAGAGAAATTTGGCTTTTACATTATTTCAATATCAACTACATTATTTTCTTTTTCATTTAGAGAAAAGATCCAGGAACAGCATCCAGATGGAAACTTTGGAGCCATGTGGCTGTTTTTTGGCTGCAGATATAAAGATAGAGACTATTTATTCAGGTATTTCATCATTTAATATCATAGTATTTTATACTGACCATTGGTTAGTACAATACCTAACAGTCAGTCTTAAAAACTAGCTAACCTTATCTGTATGTTATATTTCAGAGAAGACCTAAGCCATTTCCTTAAGAATGGGATTTTAACTCAGCTGAAAGTCTCCTTCTCAAGAGATATTCCTGTGGATGGGGAAGATACTCCACCTAAATATGTGCAAGATAATATTCGCCTTTATGCCCAGCAGGTCACAAGAATCCTTCTCCAGGAAAAGGGTTATATATATGTGTGTGGGTGAGTGGATTTGACATTAGTACATTATATAGGAAAAATAAATCAGTAATTCTGTAAACAGATAGCTTTCAGTATTAATTGATTTGGTCATGTAATGAAGAAATATTTTCTCAAGCACAAAAATAGAAGTATTCAAATTATATTCAAACATACTTTTGATACCTAGAATTTGATATTTAGCCATTGTGGCATAATGGAGAAAAAGCTGTCCTTGGAGTTGGGAAGATCTGGTTCAAGTCCCGCCCCTGACACTTACTGATTGCTTAAGCAAGTCATTTGTCCTCTTAGGACACCTAAATAAGACTAAGTTCCAGAGAAGGTGCCAGTCTGCATTAGTAAGGATAGTTACTAACCAGGAGTTCCCAGCATCATGGAATCACACACCCAAAATGTCCTTAACAGGAAAATGGTGAAGATTAACTTTGCTATATGTAAATTGTCTAGCTTATGTAATTAAACCAGCCTGAGGAATATATATATATATATATGCACACACACCTACATATACATATGTGTGTGTATATACATATATATACACACACACATACATATACATATATATGTGTGTGTATGTGTATGGTCTCATGTTTTGCATGAATTATTTGCTAATGTCAAGGCAGGGTGCTTTCTTCCCCTGTTTTTTTTTTTTGTTGTTCTTTTGTTTTTGTTTTTTGCGGGGCAGTAGGGGTTAAGTGACTTGGCCAGAGTCACACAGCTAGTAAGTGTTAAATGTCTGAGGCCGGATGTGAACTCAGGTACTCCTGAATCCAGGGCCGGTGCTTTATCCACTGCACCACCTAGCTGCCCCCCTTGCTTTTTAATGAAGAGTATTTGTGACTAAACTGACAAACCTGGACTTTATTTTGTTGAGGAATTACATCATTTTTACTTCTGGGCCATGATCCTTTGGTGGAAATCCTAGTGATTACCCTTAAATGCAATGGCTATTTTGATTTAACTTACTGATATTATGGATATAGATAAGATTTAGTGCTAAGAAAAACCATTTAATATTATAGGATTCTCAGCACATCACTATTAAGTGGTTAAAAGCCTGTATTAAAATGGTATAAAGAATTCCTTATCAGAGGTTAATTTTCACCTCAGTCTTCCTGATAAGAACATCTAATTTAGGTGTTAGATGAATGTTAATATGTAGTTTTAGTACTTTTCCTGTTGCATAAAAGAAACTTAAGTTTTCATCATTATATGATTAGTCTATTAACCTTTAAGTGATTTGAAGGATTTTATATTTAATCCTGAGAGGATGATGGGGAACCAGTGGGATTTATTGAGTAGGGGAGTGACACGGTTAGGCCTACACTTTAAGAATATCATTTTAACAGCTTAGTGGAGGATGGACTAGTGTAGGGGGAGACTTGTGGCAGGGAGATGAAGCAGAAGTTCATTTCAGTAGTCCCAGTGTGAAGTGAAAAGGACCCTACACTAGGGTGGCAGTGACAGTGGCAGAAGAGAGATGGGGAAGTATAAAGAGATATTATAAAGGTAAAGCTAACAGGCTTTGGCATCAGATTGGATATAGGGGATGAGAATGAAGGTTGCAAGTCAATAATAATGTATGTGCCCTACTTAAACAAGGCGATTGTGAAAGTCAATTGATAAAATGTGTATGAAGAATTTGTAACCTTTGAGTACTATATAAATGTGTGATCACCATTATTATAATCAAAGTGAATCAGTATAAAAACTATTAGAGCAATAGCCTTACCTTCAGCTCCAACCACAGCAGGTTAGATGGTAGCAGTTCTGGTGATATACGTGGGCCTGGCAGCAATCAATAATCATTCTGAACATCCTCAATTTAAGTTCTGCCATGAAAGGCCCTGATACAAAATGCCTGTATCCTTTTGACATAATGGTCAAATCCAAATTATGAGACAAAAGAATGGTTTTTGGTAAAGTTACTGTACTAGTTGACCAGGGAAGATAGGAATAGTGTGTCTCGATTTGCACAGAATGCTTTACAAGCCTCTCATTGCCTCTGCAGATGAGATGGAGTAATATAAACTATATCAGTGATGTCAGATTGAAGCAGAAGCAAATCCCTGTCAGCCACATATTGACTTAGAAAACCACAAATTAACATTATCTATGTTGTTGTATTTGTATTTTGTCAAACATTTCACCATTACATTTTAATTTGTTTTAGGCTACAATTTGGGGGGTTTTGTAGGGCCACTGGCCATGACTTTGACACCTTTCAACTATACAATAAGTGGATTAATATCTAGTCAAACAGCTATATAGGGGTTGAATCAACTTTAATCAGTGTTAATCAAGGAGTTCTTTAGTGACATGTTTTATTCAGGTGATTCTGAGGTCCTGCCTTACTCAGTGTCTGAGATTCTGCTGCCTGCCTTGGTTAGATTATTGCTAAATTTGCTATAGTAGCTACTAAAGTATTACATCAAAATAAAAATGTTCTTCTTTTCTAGAGATGCAAAAGGAATGGCGAAAGATGTGAATGATGCTTTAGTGGAGATCTTAAGCAAGGAGGCTGGGGTTGAAAAATTGGAAGCAATGAAAATGTTGGCTACATTACGAGAAGAAAAACGCTATCTGCAGGATATTTGGTCTTAAGACATATTTTGTCTGTGTTTGGAAAGACTCTCAGAACTTTTGAGCTGAAAATACTAGAATAATTTTTCCCTGTTTTCATATTCTGTGCTAATTATTTTGGTTTTTACATTTCCTGGTGAGACTTTCAGATGAAAAACTTATCATTGCAGGAAGTCATTATATAAAATTTTGAGTTTTGACTGCTCTCCAGTACTTCTATGGTTTTTTGTCAGTGATGTCAAACTCAAATAGAAACAATGGCCACTGGGGCAGCTAGGTGATTCGGTGGATAAAGTACCGACCCTGGATTCAGGAAAACCTGAGTTCAAATCCGGCCTCAGACACTTTATACTTACTAGCTGTGTGACCCTGGGCAAGTCATTTAATCCCCGTTTTCCCGCAAAAAAGAAAAGGAAAAAAAAAGAAGTAATGGCCACTAAAACATACATAAGGATCCCTGTGGACTACATATTGACTTAGTTTTTGAAATGTAGTATTATCTATGTTGTATTTTTATTTTGTTTAAGATTTCCCAAATACATTTTAATCTGGTTCAGGCTGCACTCTGGAGAGTTATGGGTTGCATGTTTGGCACTTCTGCTGTGGTTGATAATGGCTTCTATTGCTTGCCAACTTTCCTAAATTTAGGGTGAACTTTCTTTGTTAAAATTGACTATCAAGTATGGAAGAAATGTAAAAGACAACTGTCATGTGGATGGGAGTTTCTCCCCATGTAGTTCGAACCAAACAAGTATTTTTTAAACTGAGAGCTTTGAAGGGGAATTCTCCAACTATCCCAAGCATTTTGTAAATAATATACTTTTCTTTGCCTCAGGATTTCTAGAAACTTATGTATTAAAATGAGTAGCATAGGCCCTTCAGTGATTTGGGCGGTACTGTTAAATTAATGCTTATTTTGTTTTTGTCACTTTATATTGCCCAGATTCTTTGATAAGTTCAGGATTTTTGTACAAGTTAACCTTCCTACTTTATATTTCTAGAAATGTTTAGTATTTTCAAGTTAATATCATTTAATTGGAAAATTTTATATTTTCATGTTTTATTTATTAGATGGCTAATATTGCCAAAGATTTCTAGAGAAAAGGTATTTTTAGCATTTATGTGTTTCTATTTACATGTTGTATATGTGTGTAGACATAGAATATGTAATATAGTTTAGATGTAGAATATATAATAGTAAACTATATATGATAACAGAATATATAATAGTATAAACGTGTGTTTGTATATGTGTATGAAATGCCTCTAAAAGGTCCCAATTTTTTTTATCACAGGGTAGAATTGATATCCATGTTATATGCCAATCATGTTTTATCAGATTTTTGTATGGGGTGTGTGTGTGTGTGTGTGTGTGTCTGTCTGTCTGTCTGTCTGTCTGTCTGTCTACACATATAAAATATTGTTATATTTCAGAGACTATCCAAAATAATGTCTAAATAATTCTTATTATATTTTGTGATCTGCTGTATGTATTTCTGAAGAGAAAAATACACTTTTGTTTGAATGAGAATATGGTATAGAATTTATATAATTGAACTTGATGTTTGCCAGTCCTCTTTAGATTTGTCTACTTCACTGCCAAATTTAGCACATCTTATTCTCATTTCTGATACCTATTTTAGACAGATTTTAGAAATATAAAGATGGAAAAGCTGCAACTAATCCTTAAGGTCAAAGTAGAACTGTCAATTTTGATAAAATTCTCTTTCAGACAGAAAGAACTCAAACTGCAGATTCCTATTCTCTTATAATGAAGTTGAATTTGGAAGCAATTTACTGTTGTATCTATTGTATCTATCATACCATTCTCCAGAGAAACTTTTTTTTTTTTCTTTAGTGAGGCAATTGGGGTTAAGTGACTTGCCCAGGGTCACACAGCTAGTAAGTGTCAAGTGTCTGAGGCCGGATTTGAACTCAGGTACTCCTGAATCCAGGGCTAGTGCTTTAACCACTGCGCCATCTAGCTGCCCCTCAGAGAAACTTTTTAAAGGGTCATCAATTAGCCTCTGCCATATTCTGTGAGAAATAAAGGTAAACTGAGGCATAAAGTTCCAAGCACAATTCATTTATTATCAAAGCTAGCAATTGCCAGTGAATTAGATCTAAGTTTCCTTGGTAGCCAAGGATAAACTGAGAGATTTTTATAGAGAGCATTTTTATAGTCAATAAAGTAAAACTAATAAAAATGTATATATATATTCATTAGATTAATAAATATTCATTATATTGATATATATATATATATATATATATATATATATGATTTACAGGAATATAGAAGTATAACAGGAGTCAGGAAGTAGGTCATTTGTAACATTATGGCTGTAGGAGTTCCCAGTTCCACATGATTTTAAATCAAAATTATGGGGGAGCTAGGTGGAGCAGTGGATAAAGCCCTGGCCCTGGATTCAGGAGGACCTGAGTTCAAATGCAGCCTCACACACTTGACACTTACTAGCTGTGTGACCCTGAGCAAGTCACTTAACCCTCATTGTCCTGCAAAAAAAAAAAAATCAAAATTCAACTTTCTTGTTGGCTTGGGTATCCATGATTAATGAAGCAACACATTGATATACTGTGAGAACATAATGGAGTTTTTTGTAAGTTTTCATGAGTCTAGATAAGGAATTAACTTATGTACAAACAGGGAAACTAACACATAGAAAAGGGGAAGGTTTACAAAACAAGGGATTTAAACTCACAAAAATGGGGGGAAGTTAAAGTAACAACTTAGAAAGCTAGCTTAGCTTAATTTAATAAAACATAGCAAAGCCTTAACTAAAAATCCACTCTGATTATATAAATTGAACACAATTCTCAATTTGTATTTTTTAGCCATAGTGTAATTGATAAAAAGAGAATTTCTTTCTCTAGTCATTCTTTTATTAAAACATAATAATGGTTTTAGTTTTCTTGTTTCTATCAAAACATGTTGGGTGGCTTTGATTTAAAAAAAAATAGTAATGTCTGTTGCACAATCTACCAAAACTATTAGTGACTTTTTAAAAATAACTTTACCATGAATTTGCCTTAAAAGAACTAGTTGGTCATTCCCAGCTAGATAAGTGGCAAAAAAGATATGAATAAACAATTCTCAAAAGAATTTAAAGCTATTAACTATCTGAATGAATGTTTCAGATCTTTAAAAAGAAGAGAAATGCAACTCAGAATTCACTCTGCTGCCAACAAATTGGCAAAGATGATAAAGAATGTGACTGACTGTTGGAAGAGTTGTGGAAGCTGTGGACTAAGAACTAGAATTAATGTACATGTCCATCAATTGAGGAATGGCTAAATGAGAGTCAGCCTTTTGTAGTGCATAAGGTGATAGACACAGAATCAGGAAGACCTGGGTTCAAATAGTGCCTCAGACACAATTTATGACCCTGAGCAAGTCACTAAATTGTCCTGTACCTTAGTTTCCTCAACTGTAAAATAGGGAGTTTAATGAACTCTATGGTCTATCCTAGCCCAAAATCTATGATCCTACATGAATAGTGGAATATTACTCTATTGTAATAAATGATGAATATGAAGAAATATGGGAAGGACTTATATGGACTGATTCAAAGTAAAGTAAGTAGAACTAAGAAAATAATATGTACAGTAGCAGCAGTGTAAATGAGGGGAAATAGCAAAATAAATAAATAAATAAAGCTACATGATTAAAAATTTTGATGACAAAGTTTTATCCCCCAAAAGAGATGAGAAGACTCCTTACTGCTCCATTGCAGAGACAGGGGACTGGTTTTGGAACACTGAATATAATGTCAATCTTTTTTTTTTTCTATATCATGGTTATTTGGTGAATTTCTGTCCTTCATGTTTTTGCTATGGGAGTTGGCTCTATGTAAGGGGTAGGGAGGAAGTTTGCCTTGAGAAATATAGCTGATACGAAAATAAAATATTTTTTTAAAAAATGCAATATAATTGGTTATCTTTGTAATCTTGCGTATTTTATTTATGCATCTTGGGACATTCTGAAAAAGGGTTCCTTGGTTTCACCAGACTGCCAGAGGCATCTATGACACAATAAAAGTTTAATGATAAGGAGAGTTGATGTGACAGAAATTTGACTTTCTTAAGTGAAAAATATAACATCCTCAGTCTGATGCAGAAGAATTTCAGGAAAGATCTGAAAATCAGCTTGAGTAGTAGCATTCTAATTAGTTTGTGGTGATTTAATATTAGACATTATAAGTAACTTGTAAGTTATTTGTTAAGATCTCTTCTGAAAATATTAGTCTTAGGATTGAGAGGAGCTATTAAAATACTTATTGTTCCATTATTCATGAGAGTGATGCTTATGGAATTTTGAATTAGAAAAAAAGACTATTTCACAAATCATAGAGCAGAGTTCTTAACCTGGGGTCCCTGAACTTGGTTTAATTTTTCTTTTTGACAACTGCATTTCAACAAAATATATTTCTTTCATATTTCTGTGTATTTATGCATTTAAATACATTTTGGGAAGTCCATAGGCTTTCCCACACATTCAGAACAGTGGGTCCACAAAAATAGTTAAGAACCCCTGTTTAGGCAGTTAGATGATTTAGTGGATTGAGTTCTGGGCCTGGAGTCAGGAAGACCTGAGTTTAAATCTAGCCATAGACAACTAGCTATGTGACCTTAAACGAGTCACTTAACCTCTATTTCTTCAGTTGTAAAAAGGGAATAATAGCACTGACTTTGCAAGGTTGTTGTGAGGATCAAATGAGATAATATTTTTAAAAGTTCTTTGCAGAGTATGTTCCTGATACATAATAGGTGCTATATAAATGCTTTCTCCCCCTTACCCTTATAGAATAATACATTTTCATTATAGATGTTAGCTTTAAATGAATTTTTTTTATTTTGAATATTCCTTTTTTTTTTAAACTTTGAGTCTGAATTCTCTCCCTTCCTCCAGCCCCTCTCCCTCCTATAGAGAAGGCAAACTATATCAATTATACATGTGAAATCATGCAAAGCATTTCCAGGTTAGTCATTTTGCAAAACAAAACAACAAAAATAAAGTGAAAAAAGTATGCTACAATCTATTCTCAGAGTTCATCAGTTCTCACTCTGGGAGGAGATAGTATTTTTCATCACCGGTCTTTTGGAACTGTTTTGATCAGAGTAGCTAAGGCTTTCATGGTTGATAATGCTTAAAATATTGCTGTTACTGTGTACAGTGTTTTGGTTCTCTTCACTTTGCATCAATCATGTAAGTCTTCCCAGGTTTTTTCTGAAACTATCCTGCTTTTCATGTCTTACCACAAAATAGTATTCCACCACAATCATATATCGGATTTGTTCAGTCATTTCCAGACTGGTGGGCATCCCATCAGTTTCCAATGCTTTCCTACCAAAAAAACCAAAAAAACCAACTGCTATAAATATGTTTGGACAAATAAGTCCCTTTCCCTTTTATTTGATCTCCTTTGGGATACAGACTTGTTAGTGGTATTACTGGGCCAAAGGGTATGCCTAATTTTATACTCCTTTGGGCATACCTCCAAATTGGGCCAGAGTGGTTGAGCCAGTTCATAACTTAAGCAATGCATTAATGGCCCTGGCTTTTCCACCTACTCCACCTCCTCTGCCCTCCCCCAGTATTTGTTATTTTCCTTTTCTGTTGGCCAATCTGATAGGTGTAAGGTGCTACCTCAGTTTTAATTAGCATATCTCTAATTAATAGTGATTTAGAACAATTTTTTTCATGAGATTATTGATAGCTTTTATTCATCTGAAAATTGACTTCATATCTTTTGACCATTTATCAATTGGGGAATGGCTCTTATTTTTATAAGACTCAATTCTCTATATATTTGACAAATGAGACCTTTATCAGAGAAACTTATAAATCTACACACATACACACCATCCAGTTTCCTTCTTTCCATGTAATTTTGACTGCATTGATTTTGTTTGTGCAAAACCTTTTTATTTCATATAATCAAAATTATTTTGCTTCCTATGATTTCTCATATTTGATTATAAACTCTTCCCTTATGCATAGATCTGACAGGTAAATTTTTCCATGTATCTCTAATTTACTTGTAATATCACCCTTTATGTCTAACTCTTTTATCTATTTTGACCTTATTTGGGGGTACAGTGTGAAATGTTGGTGTATACCTAATTCTTGCCAAACTGCTTTCCAGTTTTCCCAGCAATTTTTGACAAATGGTGAATTAATTCTTGCCCCCAAAGCTTGGATATTTGAGTTTATCAAACAATATCACTATGATCATTTACTGTACCTAATCTCTTTCACTGATCCACCAATCTATTGCTTAGCCAATACCAGGAGGTTTTTTGGGGGTGATTACTGCTTTATAATATGGTTTGAAATCTGGTACTGCTAGACTGCCTTCCTTCACATTTTTTCTTTGATTCCCTTGATATTGACTTTTTGTTCTTCCAAATAAATTTTGTTATTGTTTTTGCTAGCTCTCTAAAATAAGTCTTTGGTAGTTTGAATGGTTTGGCACTGAATAAGTAAATATAGGTAGAACTATCATTTTTATTATATTGGTTCAGCCTACCTATAAGCAATGACTATTTCTTCAGTTATTTAGATCTGTCTTTTTTATGTATGAAAAGTGTTTTGTTCAAAATTGTCTTTGTATTGTCCCTGACTTTGTCTTGACAGGCAGATTCCCAGGTATTTTATATTGTCTACAATTATTTTAAATGGAAGTTCTCATTCTATCTCTTCCTGCTGGGTTTTGTTGGCAATATATAGATATGCTGATGATTTCTATGGATTTATTTTATATCCTGCTAAAGTTGTTAATTGTTTCAATTAGATTTTTAGTTGATTCTCTAGGGTTCTCTAAGTATATCATTCTATCATCTGCAAAGAGTGATAGTTGTGTTTTCTTGTTGACTCCAGTTTCTTTTTGTCTTATTGCTATTACACCTAGCATTTTAAATACATTGTTAAGTAATAGTGGTGATAATACCAGTACATCCTTGCTTCATTCCCTGATCTTATTGGAAAGATTTCTAGCTTATTCCTATTACAGAATATGCTTCCTCTTGATTTTAAATAAATACCACCCATTTTAAGAAAGGTTCCATTCATTCCTATGCTTTCTAGTATTTGGTCAAATGCATTAATCCTATGATTTGTGTTTTTGTTATTCATATAGTCCATTATGCTTATAGTTTTCCTAATATTGAAGCAGCCCTGTATCCCTGTTATATATCCCACCTTGTCACAGTGCATGATCTTTGTTGTGTATTGCTATAATTTCCCTGCTAGGATTTTATTTAAAAATTTTGAATCAATAGTCAGGGAAATTGGCATATGTTTTTTTCTCTGTTTTTACTCTCCCTGTTTAGATATTTAAGAATGTGGATATTCTGCCATTTGGTGTGTATATGTTTATTATTATTATTATTATTATTATTATTATTATTATTATTATTATTATTATTATTATTATTATTATTATTATTATTATGGGGGGCAATGAGGGTTAAGTAACTTGCCCAGGGTCACACAGCTAGTAAATGTCAAGTATCTGAGGCCAGATTTAAACTCAGGTCTCCTGAATCCAAGGTTGGTGCCACCTAGCTGCCCATATATGTTTATTATCGATATTACTAAATTATCTAAAGCACCTTCTAGCAAGATGTAGTTTCTCCGATTATCCTTTTTAATTAGGCCTATTTTTGCTTTTGCTTTGTCTGAAATCATGATTGCTCTCCCTGGTTTGTTTTTGTTTTTGTTTTATGTCACCTTAAGCATAATAGATTTTTGCTCCAGCCCTTTATTTTGACCATGTGTCTATTTCAAGTGTTTCTTAAAAAAACCAACATATTGTTGAATTGTTATTTCTAATCCTTTCTCTCTGTTTCCATTTTATGAGTGAGTTTATCCCATTCACATTCACAATTATGATTACTATCTGTGCATTTCCCTCTATCCTATTTTTTTCTATTTATCCTTTTCTCTCTTTCTCTCTTTACTCTGTACCTTTTCAAAATTCTCTTTTGCTTCTGACCCTCTTAACCTACCCTCTCTTTTATAACCCCTTATCTCTGTCTCCCACCACACCCACATACCTTTTCTCTTACACCCTGCCTCTACTACTTCCTTATTGGGTAAAATAGGTTTCTATATATAACTGTATGTATATTTTTTCCTTCTTTGAAGTAATTCAGATGAGAGTGAGGTTCAAGAGTTGCCCATCCCCATTTCTCCCTCCAAGGTAAAAACTCCTTCTTGTATGCCTCTTTTATATGAGATCATTTCCCCACCCCCCCCAATCTTCCCCTTCTTTGCCCCTTCTCCCAGTGTAATCAGAGCATAGGTTCTGTTTTACTTAAGGTACTGAGATTTTCTTAATACTTTTATTCTGAGTTCCCTATAATTCTGATAGTCTAGATGGTGCAAGAATACATGTGTGATGTTTGGGATATAGTAGGGTTTTGTTTGTTTTTCCCTATTGGAGTTCTACAAATGATCCCAGTTCTAAACCTAGTTTTATTACTAATTTTGGTGAGCTTCAGTTTCCTCAGCTGTCAAATTTTGGTGATACTACCAGCCTTTCCTAGTGACAAAGGTGCTGTGAGGACATGGAAAAGGACTTTGAAAGATAGCATAGAACTGGAAAGAAAATGAGTTCCCATCAGTTGATGAATGGCTGAAAAAAACTGTGCTATCTGATCACAGATTTAATGCTGGAAGAGACCTTGTGGATGTAACAGAATATTATTTTCTTGTAAGAAATTAAATGAGAAATTCAGAAAATTATAGAAAGATTTGACCCCCCAAAATGGTATTTGCAATGACTAACAATTGTAAATGAAAAGATCATTCCCTTTATGGGAAGTCAAACTATGAGAAACTGAAAAACCACTCCTGGTTTCAGAAAACAGATGATGAAACAAAATGCCCTTCTCATAGGGAGTCCTTAACTACTGTGGCAGAATGTTATATACATTAGCAGAAATGGTCACTGTGTTGGGTGCATTTGCTTAAATGTATTTCTTTAATTGTAAGAGGAGGGGGATTCAACACAGAAATGACTAATATTGCAACAAAAGGCATCAATAAAATTTTTCTTTTTTTTTTTTTTATGGGGCAATGGGGTTAAGTGACTTGCCCAGGGTCACACAGCCAGTAAATGTCAAGTGTCTGAGGCCGGATTTGAACTCAGGAACTCCTGAATCCAGGGCCAGTACTTTATCCACTGCGCCACGTAGCCACCCCATCAATAAAATTTTTAAAAATTAAAATATATTTACAAATCACTATGTTGTAGAAATGACAGTATGAAGGTATCAATAGTAGATTTTATGCTTGTGGAAGAAGTGACCTTTTTTTTACCTATTGAACTGGACCCCTTGCAGAAAACTGGGCTAAAGGCTATTGGGGAGCAAAAATAATGAGCTTGTGCATGTCGCAGTAGAAAACTATACAGAAACCTTACACCAAAGTATCAGTAACCTAGAAACAAAGCAAGAGACAGAAGCCTTAGTTCAGATCTAGTTCTATGCTTGTTCTATTTCCTGAGGTGGGATATGAAATCATGTTTGGGTTCTTTTAACTTTCATGTATATGAATATTTGCCAGATAAGAAAGCATAACCTTGCTGTCACCCAAACAGGTTGTATTTCCAAAGTATTTCCTTTAGGGATAATAGGTAGAAGGACTGGACCTTTGATTTCATTGGCATAGGGAAGTCTTGGATGTTGAAACACCCTCTACCAATATAGGTCAGCACCTTTTGAGTAACTTATAACCCTAGAGTTGTAAGAGAGTACCAAGAGTTTAAGTGACTTGCCCAAGGTCACACATCCATTATGTTACTCTAACTATTGTTCTAAATCACATGTCTATAATTTATTTAGGGTAGGTTAGATCTCTGCACTTGGGTTTGTGGCATTTGAAATTATATGTGCCTATCTCGGTACCAAGTTTTAGGGAATTAAGCTGGGATTTCTAACATATTGCTTCTTAGAAATTAAAAGCTATAGCACCAGTTTGGGGGCATTAAGCATTTATTAAAGCATATTAAATACTAGTAAGGAGAGAACATGTGTCAATGAAAGTTCAGAAGTGAGCGATAGAGCTCAGCATAGCTGCCACCTCCAAGAGAAGGAGAGAGCATACGCTACCTGCAGGTTGGAGGAGAGGCGGTCCTTCCACACTGCTCAAAGCTAATTGGCTAGCATCATTCAAATCTATTGGTTTACTGGACTTGAGGGTGGTCCATGAGTAGTACATGCTGAGGTCAGAGTCCAGAGGACAGACCATCTGAGAAGAAGGCTTTCAGGTAGGTGTGATTTTAACCTCTATAGTCAGTATTCAGAGTCTTAGGTCCAACTTTACTGACTCTGGGCTGGCTATGAAACAGATCAGGCAAGGCTCCAGTGTTATGCTCCCAAACGAAACCTCTGGGAGTCCCAAAACCCCATTATTTTCTCACAGGTTATTCTAGGGATAGACAATTGAAAAGTGAAATTAAGAATAAAAACTGGTTCAACTGAGTTTTTTTCCTATAAAAATGTCTTTTAAAATTAAATTAGCGGGGGCAGCTAGGTGGAGCAGTGGATAAAGCACCGGCCCTGGATTCAGGAGTACCTGAGTTCAAATCCGGCCTCAGACACTTGACACTTACTAGCTGTGTGACCCTGGGCAAGTCACTTAACCCCCATTGCCCCGCAAAAACAAAAAAAAACAAAAAAAAATTAAATTAGCAATGTACATCTTAGTTCACCTATATTGACTATCCCTGATACACACACACACACACACACAAAACTTTATAGGTTGTCCTTCTAAATGAATGACATAATTATGAGTAACAGACATTTTTCATCCACTGAGTTTTTCTTTGGCTAAATTCTAAGGTCAGAGTCTTGTATACTTAGAGAAGACTTCCAGGAGTTTCTACAGTGTTCCAGGATTTTTCACAACCAACACACTTATGCAAAAAAACAGGAGCATCTGAAGAACCTTGCTGATCATCCACAAGAAAACCCTCTTCTACTTCTGCTATGAATCTCCTTCATTGTTGTGGTGAACATCTAGCTATTATTCATCTCTCTGTTATATGCTTCCCCACCTGACATTTCTGATGAGAGGGTCATATTTTTTAATTTAGATTTTATCTATTGCACCATCACTGTCTTACCCACCTCCCCCATTAATAGAAACCTTTCACCCTATGATGATTAAAAAGTTCTGAGAGACATTATTTTAGGGTAATTTAATCATTTTATCAATAAGGCCAGCAGATTATTAATAAAAAGACGGTCTTTTGGACATCTCTCTTGGAGCAAAGACCCCTAATGGCAGTGGAGTTACAGTAGGTATGGCAATCAACTTGTATTGTTTAACACAAAAACAGATCTGGGCTATATTAAAATGAAGGTCTTGGGGTATTTCACTTACATCATTCATATCTTGGTCAAAGAGACATCAACTTCCACATCACCTGTTTTGATAATAGGGAGACTCAACACTTTCCCAGGACCTGTCTGAGCTAACACAATGAGCACCCATTAGCTCAAATTTAGAATTTCTTTTTACTATTTGATTAGATCTTGGCCTGGGTAAATCTCTAAGAGAGATTTCCCACACTGATTGGTTTCTGGATGAGGAAGTAGAAAAGAGGAAAATCCTTAGTCCTAATACAATAATAAATAGTTTTAAATATGCAACAAACATTTCTTTTATTTTTTCCTGTTACATGTAAAGGTAGTTTTCAACACTTATTTTCATAAGATTTAGAGTTCTAAATTTTTCTCCCTCCCTCCCTTTCATCCCCTTTCCACAAGACAGCAACCAATCTGATATAGGTTAATTAGTTTTAAATATGAAAGAAATATTCATTTCTTGTAATGCCAAGAGAGGTTGATTGTAGCTCTAGAACTAGAAGGGACCTCAGAGGCCATCTAACCCAACTCCATTGTACAGATGAGGAAACAAGCCCGGAAACATTCGGTGACTTGATCAGGATCACATCACTAGGAGATGTCAGAGGAGAAATTTGAATGCAGGTCCACCACTCTATCTGTTTGGGGGAGACTTGTGACCTAGATGAGGGGATGGGGAGGGGTTAGCTCGCCCAAAGAATTCAAGGCTCATCACGAATCTTGTAAAATAAAAAGATTCATTAGGAGAGGAATATATGGCCTGGGAATAGATCACCTTGGTGACTGTCCTGCTGGAGTAAAAGAAGACTGGTCTTTTGTATTTTTACCAAACAGAAGGGAGGAAAGGGCATCACAAAGAACTGGGAGGGAATTACAAAGGAAGAAGAAACACAAAATAAACTGGGGCCAGATGACTGAGAGGGGGTCTTTGATAATGGGGTATCAGCAGAGTATGCAGCATCCATCCAGATCTTGCCTATCATCTTGCAGTCCTTTGAATTGCTCATCAGCATACTGGGGCCATGCCCTACCACTCCTCATTCCTGAGATGGGAGAGAGCTGTTTTCCCCTTGACCTAGGGGGTTTGAATCTTTTGGATTTCTTGGGATCCTGCTACATATCCACTCTACCACCCTGGTCCTAGGGACAAACATGTTCAATTCAGCAAATAAAGCAACAGGGTGACTATGTGGGACAGGATATACCTCATTCTGTATCTGTAGTTGATCACTCTTCTACTAAGAGGAAAGAGTTATATCAATCCATTGGTGTCGAGATTGGTCATTTAATTAGTCAGAATTCTAAATTTTTAGTATTGTTTTCCTTTTTTGTTGGTGGGGCAGTGGGAAGAAATAATTGTGTATATTGGCCTCTTGGTTTTCCTCATTTCACACTGAAGCAGTTCAAAATTGTTATGGGGGAAATAGGATACGGGTTTGGGTTAGGGGTAGGGGTTCTTAGGAATTCCTCATTAAAGAATTGCACCCTCTTGTACACAAAAGCAATTAAAATAAGACGGTAGTGATATGGTGGGAAAATGGGGTACGGGTTGGGGTTGGGGTTCTTGGGAATTCCTCTTTAAAGAATTACACCCTCTTGCACACAAAATGTAGTTAGAATAAGGTGATAGTTTATTTAGGAGCAAGGGAAGGGAAGGGTGGGGGGAGGGAAACCATGAAAGAAATCTTTGGACTTTTCATGGGGAGATTCGGCATAAATCGCATGGCTCAGAGGTACCAAATCTCCTTGAACAGGAGACCAGAAGGTACTTTTATAGAGGACTGATGGGGGTGGACCATCTTCCTGTGGAAAGTTCCTTTAGTGAGGGAGGACCATCCCCCATTGGTGGTAGCTGGGGGAATTGGGTGAGCAGGAGGACCATCCCCCACTGGTAGTGACTAAAGGAATTGGGTGAGGGGTGGCTATGGATCCCTCTTCAGAACACAAAGGCCGAAGCCACACCCAAACTTATCTCCCCAGGGTAAGGGAGACCAGAATGAAGGGTAGGAATCCGAAGCTAGCTCAGTCAGATTTGGTTCAGTTTATCTCTCTAGGTGTTATCTGTCCTCTGGTTTAGTTTCTCAAGGAGAAGATTCCTCGGTGTGCCCCAGAGAAATTCTGGGGTGCTCTGCGCCCCATGACAGTAGTTTATTTAGGGGCAAGGGAAGGGAAGGGGGGGGGGCGGGAATGGAACAGAAAGGAAGGGAAACCAAGAGAAATCCTTGGACTTCTCTTGGGGAGAAAGGCACAAAGCACATGGCTCTGAGGTACCAATCTCCTTGAGCAGGAGGCTGGTAGGTACTTTTATAGGGGACTGATGGGAACGAACCATCTGCCTGTGGAAAGTTCCTTTAGTGAGGGAGGACCATCCCCCACTGGTAGTAGCTAGAGGAAATGGGTAAGGGGTAGCTACGGATCTCTCAAGCCATCTCTCTCTTCTGGACACAAAGGCCGCAGCCATACCCAAAGTTATTCCCCCAGAGGTAAGGGAGATCAGAATGAAGGGTGGAGGTCCCGAAGCTAGCTCAGTTCGATCTGGTTCTGCTTATCTCTCTAGGCATATCTGTCCCCTGGTTTAGTTTCTCAAGGACAAGGTTCCTTGATGTGCCCCAGAGAACTTCTGGGGTACTTTGGACCCACAACAAAATCATCTTTCTGTCTTATTCTGAATTCCTCATATCCATTGCTTTTATGGTACAATACAATAATATTACATGTATGCATTGTAATTAGTGAAACTCTCGCAACTGATAATCATCTATTTTTATTCCAGTTTCCTGCTTCCACAAAAAAGTGCTACCGTGAATATTTATATGATCATGTATGTACATATGAATGTATGTGTGTATTGCACATATGTATGCACATGTGTGTGTGTATATATATATAACAATTGTTAAGGGTTAAAATTCTAGCTAGTCTGTCTAAAATATCTAATGAGTGGTCGCCAATAAATTATAAGCTTTAGCAAGAGTTAGGTTTTTAAGCATTTATTAAGGAGAATAAGAATTTGGTAAAGAGAGAGAGAAAGGCCTAGATTCCTATCTATTAAAGGGAGAGCACATTTCTAGCTCCCTTCTCCGCCAGCGTCCTCAGGAAAAAGCCCCAGAGTCAGCGCCAGTCTCTTCCTTCCTCCTCCCACTAGCCCGCGTCACTTCCTGCCGCCAAAGAAAAGACTCCTGGTCTTGCCCTCAAAGACCTTCGCTTCATGGGCAGAACTCTTCTACAGTAAGTATCCAGCAGGTGGCATCATTCCAATCGTTACACAATGTATATGTAATATATAATTTCCCTCTGGCTTTGACTTCCTTGGACTATCTGCCCAGTAGTAACACTGTAAGGTCAAAATATATAACTTCTCACAAACTTCCATATTATTTTCCAGAATATTGCGGGTGACAACTCCAATAGTGTACTATTGTCCTTATATTTTATTATCTTTGTGAATTTGATGGGTGGGAGCTGAGATTGGAGACACAATAATAGCTAACATTTTTATAGTGCTTACTATGTGCTAGATATTGTACTAAGCACCTTACAATTATTAACTCATTTGATCCTCACAACAACCCAGGGAGGTACGTGCTATTATTATCCCCATTTTACAGATAAGGAAACTGAGGCAAACAGAGGTTACATGATTTTCCTAGAGTCACACAGCTAGTATCTGAAGTCAAATTTGAACTCAGGTCTTCCTGACTCCAGGCCTAGTGCTCTATCTGCTGAGCCACCTAGCTACATATATTTTAATTTACAATTTTTTATTTGATTTGGGTTTACTTTTGACAGAAATTATGATTATTTTATAGGGAGAAAGTTTTACTGTGCTTTTAAAATTGAGCTCTCAAACTTTGAGGCAGCAAAATATAGTAGAAAGAACACTGATTTTGAGTAAAAAAACAAAACAAAACAAAAACCTGGGTTCAAGTCCTAGCTCCAGTACTTACTGAATTTACCATCTTAGGCAAAATACTAGACCTCTCTGATCCTCAGTTGCTTCCTAATTAAAGTTAGAGAGTTGGACTAAATAATTTCTTAGGCCCCTTCCAGCTCTACAATTAAGTATGTGGCAAGGAGAACAAACACCTCCAGTGTTCTACATTATGATCAAAATGTAGGAGAGGAATAGTGCTATTGGGAAATTGTGTGCAATAAAAATGTCCCTTTATCATTTCTCAGCAACGCTACAGAAAGAAAAAATGCATAACTTCTGTAGCTCGATCTGCTCTCAACCAAAGTAACTGCAACATCAAAACATGGAAGGAAAAGAGGAATCTGGATTTTCACTAGCAAAAGATTACTGACATGATGACTAGATTTTCTGCTGTAATCATTTAAGATGGAGTTATTTGAAAACAATGTGCTTTTGAAATGTATATGTACGAAAATCTACATATACACACATACTGATGTATATGTATATGTGTATAGTATATGTGTGTATATATTTATGTCATGTGTGTGTGTGTGTGTGTATTCCCTAACCAGTGGTGTGCTGTGGCCATTTTTAATTTAACTGACTTATGAGAACACATCCTTAAATTTTCATTATGAGCACTTACACTTCTGAAATCACAGTTGCTACAGGGGTTTGATATATTGCTTTGTTAATTGACTAGACTTAAGAAAGTATTAATAATGCAGATTAAGTTTAAAAGTGGGTATGCATAATTTTTTTTTTTCTGGGAGAGCCTGGTTTTTAGACATTTACCAGCACATCCTTGTTGTTATCATGGCTTGCACATGATAGGTGTGGTTTGATTTGACTTGATTTAGAAGAGAAGTGTGATCGTCAGTCTGATTCATGATATAAATTAGCATCTTATAATAAAATTGTTTTGTCATACTTCAATAAGTTCCTGCCCTTACTACCAAAAAGACAGTGGTTTTCTTTCAAGAAAAAATGCTGCGTGTCAGAGTGGAGGTGGGAGGAAAAGGAAGAGAAGAATTTGTAAGATTTGCTAGCTCTCTTCCTTATATTTAATTACTCTATATCTTCCTTTTTATCATTTTATTTTACTCATTTAATCTGCCCATTGGCTTTAATTAAATTTTCCTAAGGCTCATAAGCTTTCTCGCCAAATAGATTATACTTCAACTTTATCTTTAATCAGCTGGATGGTTATAATGCAAATACTTAGAAGGGTGCATGCCCTAATAAATCTGAGCTTTAAATTCTTAGCTTTAATTACAGCAATTCTGAGACTTTAAAGTTGTTTTGTCTTTTGATTTGTACTTTTCATTTTTTATTGAAATACGCTGCAGTTCACTTAGATTTGCACAGCCTTAAATTAGTGCTTCCTTTGATCCTTTTTTTTCCTCCTGCCTGATAGGAAGAAAGTGCATTTTTTTTTCCTGTTTCAAGACATAGTTCTCTGTTGAGCTTCTTTGTCATTCACTCATT
Organism: Dromiciops gliroides; assembly: GCF_019393635.1. Lineage (NCBI taxonomy): Eukaryota > Metazoa > Chordata > Mammalia > Microbiotheria > Microbiotheriidae > Dromiciops > Dromiciops gliroides. Next base: position 349,679,409 of record NC_057861.1, read on the forward strand.
CATTTTTGTTTGGTTGGGTTTTTTTTGTTTTTTTAGGGTGAGGCAGTTAGGGTTAAGTGACTTGCCCCTGGTCACACAGCTAGTGTGATGAAATAATGGGATTTAGCAGATACTCAAAGACCCACCTGGAGATTAATCTATACTGATTGAATCAAGTGAGAGTGATTGACTGCTTATTAGCCTACAAAGTTAACTAGATTGTAATCACACTCAAGTGGATTTGGAAGCTAACCAATCCAGTTTGAAGCAGTGTGTAAAGACTGCCCATGCTCCGGACTTATAAAAAGCTTCCACAATCAGTTTGCTGGGGAGTTTGTGATTGAAGCAGGTTCGTGGCAGAGGATTTAAGGAATAACCCGACCAGGCTGGAACTGTAGGCTAGATAGGCTTTCTTTTTCTTAACTTTCTGGTTTCCATGTGAATACCTGTATGCTTTAATAAATTCTTACTGCCCAAAGACTGGTGCTAAAGCTTCTAATTTAAGGCGACCACAATTTAGATTTTAAACATCACACTAGTAAGTGTCAAGTGTCTGAGGCTGGATTTGAACCCAGGTCCTCCTGACTCCAGGGCCGGTGCTCTATCCACTGCACCATCAATCATTTTTTAAATACTTTTTGAGCACCTTACTATGATTGAGATGTTGTGTGGGGTGTAATTTGTCATAGTTAAAAAGTGCTTCATGATTTACAAAGAATTTTCATTACAAAGATGCTGTGAGGTGTAATATGCAAATATTACCCTTATTTTACAAAAGAAAAAACTAAGGCTTAGATATATTAAGTGATTTGCCCAAATTGATTTAGGCTATGAGTGACAGAGCCTAAGCTTAAGCTCCAGTCTCCTAGGGTCTCCTAGGTCCAGTTCTCCTACTCTTTCCTCTCTGTCATGCTACCTTTAATTTTTTAAAAAAAATTTCTCTTCTCAGCTCCAGATTCCCTCTTTCCTTCTAGCCACAGAAAAGACAATTAAATACCCATTAGACATGTGAAGTCATGCAAAACAGCAAAACATACTTCCATATTATGCTACCTTTCACAAAGCAATATTGAATAGGATCGGTTTCCCTTGAAGGAGCTTATAGTCATAGCATTTTTGTTTAAGGACTTAAAGAAGCAGCAGAAGTGGCAGCAGCACAACTGAGCTGCTCAGCCAAGATGTGTGACTTCACCGAAGATAAGACAGCAGAGTTCAAGGAGGCCTTCCAGCTGTTTGACTGAATGGGGGATGGAAAGATCTTATACAGTCAGTGTGGGGACATGTTGCAGGCCCTGGGCCAGAACCCCACCAGTGCTGAGGTGCTCAAGGTCTTAGAGAATCCCAAGAGTGATGAGGTGAATGTGAAGGTGTTGGACTTCGAACACTTTCTGCCAATGCTGCCGAATAAGGACCAGGGCACATATGAAGACTGAATAGAGGAGCTTTGGGTGTTTGATAAATAAGGGAATGGCACTGTCATGGGGGCTGAAATACAGCATCTCCTCATCACTCTGGGAGAGAAGATGACAGAGGAAGAAGCAAAAGTGTCGGTAGCAGGACATGAGGACAGCAACGATTGTATCAACTCTGAAGAGCTAGTCTGGATGGTGCTGAATGGCTGAGAACAAAAACCCCCTTTCCACAAAGAATCCCCTAACTTTCTCAGTGTGAAAATGATCCTCTCTCTGAAGCAACTAACTATATGATCATGGTTATCAACATCTTTCCTTCCAGTCCCCACCACATGTCCTCTTTGGCCTACCTACTCTCTGCTTTCACCAACTAAACTTGCTAATTGTGCCTAATTTTTTTAAAAAAAAGGGACTTAATTAGAAGTGCTTAATTAATCGTATGTGCTTAAAGAGAAGTAAACAACTCTTTGGAACTTCGTTTCTCCTTGTGTAGGATGTGAAGCGTCCCAATGGTGCTTCTCATTGAACTCCCATTTCCCTGAAGAGTAATTGCATTTCAGTGTTTGGGGATGGTTTAGTTAGCTCTGTGAGCTGGAGCCACCACTTTTTTCTGTCTCTATAAAAAGCAGTGAAACATCTGCATTGGCCTTTTGGGGAGAGCTGATATTGGAGGCCTGATAGCAGACTTTGGCCCCAAGGTAGGATGGGGTGGGAAATGGAGGTGGTGATGACTGCTAATAAGTATACCCAGTGTTCCCATTTTAGGACTACCTGACAATTCCCCACTAAACCCTGAGGCTTCTTGGACTAAGAGATGACAGCAGTCAGGACATATTTTGAGTAGTAAGAGACTATACTTTGGTCCTTGAAAAGCAATTAGTTTAACTTCTCAAAGATGGAAGCAAAGAAGATAAAAGCTGTGTGGCAAAAATGGAGAGAGTTTCTGATGCCTAGGTTTCTGGAATAGTGTCTGGATTTCATCAATTCAATCTTTTTGGAAGAGTGTCAAGAATTCCTGCCCTGAAGATTTACCCTGGAGCAAGAATAGCAAGAAAGAACAAGAGCCATAAAATGGAGAAGCAAAAGGATCTGGACTTTGCCCTACTTTTCTATCATGGCTCATTCAGATCGTGCAAGTGTGAAGTATAAAAAGTTCCAGAGACATAGTTTCTTGGTAATTCATCATTTTATTAACAATACTAGCATGTTAACAAAAGAGGTCAGTGGCATTCTCCCCTCATGGTAGTGGATTCAGACTTTATATGGCCTTGGAAGAGCCAGTGTTCCTGAGGATGGAAATCCATTCTGATTGGTTAACAATCAGTGAGAGAATGAATATTACAATGAGAGGTGGGCTATATTACAATGAGGGTCTTGAAGTACATGACACTGAGCACCCAAGTCTTGGTCAAAGAGACATCAATTTCCATATCATCTATCTGACAAAAGGGAGAATCTACCCTTTCACCTAAACTTGGAATTTCTTTTACTGTCTTTGATTAGATCTTAGCCTGGGTAAGTAAGTCTTTGACCAAAATTTCCCACACTGGTTGATTTCTGGATGAGGAAGTAGAAAAGGGGAAAATCCTTGGTCCCAATTCAATAATTAGTTATTTAATAGAAGAGAGAAACAATCACTTCTCTCATAAGTCCAATGAGAAAAGGATTGACTCTTTAGTTATCCCAAATTTATTTCCCTTATGGGAAAATTCAAGGCTCTTTGGACATCTGTTCAAAGTAGTGATCACTGGAATATTTGGGGTTTGATTCTAACCACATGAACCTTGTATTCCTTCCTGAGGGGGAGTCCAGATCACACAGTGGTGCTTGGGTCTGGAAGACATCCTTGGGTTAAAAGGTAGGACTCACTGCAAAGGGAAGGACCATAAATTTAGAGTTAGAAGAGACCCTTAAAAAATATCTAGTCTAGGAAACTCAGGCCCAACAATACTGAAACAAGTTTTTTTATGGGAATCACAGAAGTTCTTACCATTTCAATGGTAAGGTACTTCAGTGACTTAGGTTCTTTTTTTTTTTTTTTAGTGAGGGAATTGGGGTTAAGTGACTTGCCCAGGGTCACACAGCTAGTAAGTGTTAAGTGTCTGAGGCCGGATTTGAACTCAGGTACTACTGACTCCAGGGCCGGTGCTCTATCCACTGCGCCATCTAGCTACCCAGTGACTTAGGTTCTTGCATATAACTTATGTCCTGAGATTTCCAGATGGAATTTTAGGGAAGGAGGGGGGAAAAAAGAGTCAAAGAGTTAAAGATTTATTGTTTTGGCATCATCATCATTTATATAACACCTACTATGTGCCAAACACTGTGCTAATTGCTTCAAAATATTGTCTTACTTGATCCTTACAACAACCCGGGGGAGGGGAGGGGCTATTGTTATTCCCATTTTACAGATGAAGAAACAGAAGTTAAGTGATTTGCCAAAGGTCATGTAGCTCTTAAGTGTATGAGGCCAGATTTAAACTCCTATCTTCCTGACTCTAAGTCCAGCATTAATATTGTGCCACTGAGCTGCTCCACATCCAATATTTAACCAAAATTGGTCTACGTAGCCCTAGAATTTGAAGCACTAGACAAGATTGCATTAGTTTTATTTATATATAGATATATATGTATTTGTGTGTGTATATATATATGTATATGTATGTGTGTGTGTGTGTGTGTGTGTATATATATAAAACAACCCCTTAAAGGTCATCCACTCACCTCATTTTTTTTTTTGGAAAGTGAGGCAATTGGGGTTGAGTGACTTGCCCAGGGTCACACAGATAGTAAGTGTTAAGTGTCTGAGGCTGGATTTGAACTCAGGTACTCTTGACTCCAGGGTCAGTGCTCTATCCACTGTACCATCTAGCTACCCCCACTCACCTCACTTTAAATAAGGAAAATGGATCCAGAGAAGTTGACTTGCTCAAGGTCACACAAGTACTGAGTGGCTGAACAACACATGTACCTATACTAACTGGCACTTATATGCTTCTTTATATAAATTATCTCATTTGAACCTCACAACAGCTCTGTAAGATAAGTGCTACAGTTATTCACTTTTTATAGATAGGGAAACTGAGTCTCTGAGAGGTTAAAAGACTTGTCCATGGTCACACAAGTGTCAAAGGTCAAGTCTTCCAGATGCCAAGCCTAGTACTACCGCATCAACTCTACCATACTGCCCTTAATACTGTGATAATAGAACATTTTTGAATTATTATCACATCCCTCATAATTTATATTTGTAATATAACATGTAGTTCCTTTTTCCAGTGGAATATGATCAGAGTATTATATTATTATAAACTATATTAAAGATTACTTTGCGATATTGTATTCATTAAGATTCATTTCTAAGGCATTAACCTTGATTTTAAATTTCAAGTTTAAAAATAGGTCAACTTCCAACAATGTGGAAGATTATAATTAGTCCTACACTCCACCCCCCCATCCCATCCCCTTGCCTCCAATTTGCATCATCAGAAAAATTGAGTAGAGCTAATCTGCTGTGGCATATTCAGATTTCCACATGGGCTGGTACCTGGTCTTAGTGCTAAAGGCTGGCCCTGATTAGTAGAAGACACCAAAGTTTTCAGTGAGTCCAATTATACTCTAGTGTATGAATATACAACTATTAGAAGTTGCTTATTATTTCTATAACAACCTCATCAGTTTAGATGATTCTAATGTCCTTTACCGATATGATAAACCTTCCCCACTTGAATAGAAACATTAATTCAAATGCTAACAAGTTCCATGTAACTTATACTGATGATAAATCAGTTTTTCTAGGCTTTCACCAACATTTTATTTAATGTTAACATTTTTCTCTTTAAATGTACTTGGCTGACATTTCAAGGAAATCCAAATATTTCTTTTGACATCCACTACATTATCATAACTATAGACCCAAATGGGGTTTCTCAGGTTACATAAAATTTTGTACTTAAAGGCAGAAGGTTTTGTTTTTTTTTTAACCAATAGGAGAATTTGGGGAAAATTAGCTGAAGAAAATTAAATGTCCTTTATTACAATTGATGTTTCTGCCTTTAGTTTTTAATGGTGTGGGTACATGTGGAGTATAGTGATGGGTTATCAGTAAAAATCCTTCAGTGAGTGTTTTTATGTGTGCATACACACATACACACATGTACAAATATACACATACATACTTATTGTGTATATATGTAATAAATATAAACAGTCGCATATAATAAATGTAAACATCAATGTAGTGTTGGGTTATTACTAAAAATTCTTCAGTAAATATGTACACACATTACATTATATGCACACATACACACTTATTGTGCACATATATAAATGTAAACATTTATAAATCATGTATTTAAGCACGTGTCTATGTGTATACCTATACATACATGCAATGCATGTGTGTATATACACCACATCACAGACACTTGTGTGTACATGCCTTGTGTTTACATGCACACAAATATGTATATGTGCACATGTGTGTATACATGTGTATGTATACATGTGCATATATGTATATATATAAATGATTTCTGCTTCCATCCTCCTTAACAAAAAATATTCTCAATGGAGATAAACTAAAATTTTTACTCCCAGCCCACATCATACTCCTCAAACCAAATTATAAAATTATCCTGGTCCATATACATATGCATACATTATATGAGTATGTGTGTATATTTGCATGTGTGTACATATAGATAGATACACATATATAAAATTTTAACAAATTACCCTGTAGAAAAAGAAGCAGTTATGTAGTGTAACAAATAGAGCTCTGGGCCTGGAGTCAGGAAGACATCTTCCTAAATTCAAATTTGAGTTCAAATACTTACTAGATGTATGACCCTGGGCAAGTCACTTAAGCCTGTTTGCCTCAATTTTCTCATGTATAAAATGATCTGGAGAAGAAAACGACAAATCATTTCAGTATCTTTGTCAATAAAACCCCAAATGGGGTTACAAAGAATCAGAAGAAATTAAACAACGAGAGAGAGAGAGAGAGAGAGAGAGAGAGAGAGAGAGAGAGAGAGAGAGAAAGTGAAAAAAAAAGTTGTTATTGTAAAATATATCTTAGTTTCTATTTATTTTCTCTCAAAGTACCTGGTCATTCAATGTAGAGGGAATAATGTAGTGTGTGTGTGTGTGTGTGTGTGAGTGTGTGTGTGTGTGTGTGTGTGTGTGTGTGTGTGTGTGTTTAGGAAGTATAACCCTTTGGTTGTTGAGAGGAAGTAGAGCAAATGTTGCAGGTTCCCTCAATCCCATTCAGCCATTTTAATCTTGTTCTTGAGATGATTTGCATGAATCCAGGCTATATCAGAGGCACAATGCATCTTACAGAATCTCCTTTCTATCTTTGCAGTTTTGCTAATAATTCTCAAGATGATTTCCAAGGACCAAGTGTGACAATTAGAAGAATGATAGAAGCTAAATGAAATTTTTTGACCATAACTCAAATAAAAATTTAGACTAGAAGGATCTAAATGGAAGCAAGATCAAAAGGTCAAAAACCCAGATTTAAATGTTATGGGGTTCTCTAATTAATCTACCAAGAGTAGCTGACCAGGCTCTGGAATCACAAAAGAGCTGAAATTGCCAAGGAGATCTGTGCGAAAAACTGAGGTGGCCGCAGCTGCGATTCAGCAGAGACACCGGTAGATGTCAGCAGGTGCTCAGTAGATGAGGCAGCTTTTATGGTCTCTTGAATGCTTTTCTGTAGAAGAAACAAAAGCCTTGTTGGAAGAGAAGGAACCCTGCCACCTTACTAAGGCAAATTCCCTTATATAGATGTGTTCCCAGCTACAGGTTTGCCCTTTCAAGTATCTTCTATTCCTCTGGTGGTGTGGTAGCCAGCTTAGAGAGAGCCAATTGTTAAATTTTCAAGGTAACCATTTATACTTTAGAACTTGGGATTCCCTACAAATTAGGGCTTGATTTATTGTTTTGTTGATTGTTTAGACTTAATAAAGTAATGGAGAAAATAATAATAATTCGAATTAAACTTTAAAATTTGTCCTGCTTACATCTTTTTCACCCTCAGATTGATAGTTGTTAAATCTTTACTAGTATATTCCCACATGAAAAAGGATTGTAATGCTTTTGTAAGTGGCAAAATCTTTCTCCTTTTTTAGTTTGTTATTGTTCTTAATTAAATGAGTTTTGTTTTTCTTTTATTCCTTTGTTTTGGTTGTTTTTTTGTTTGGTTTGGTTTGGTTTGGTTTGGTTTGGTTTTTGTTTGGTTGGGTTTTTTTGCTTGAATGTCCTCTGGTCATTTGGTAGAAGAAACACCTCTGTGAGGTCTATGGTACTGTGTGTATACTGACTCACAATGTGACTCAACCAGAGGGTTGTAGCTGATGGTGGTCCCAGATGTTCTATATACATATAATAAATACATTTAAATTTCCTGTAAGATGTAAATGATTTTGTACTTTGGGGATAACACACACACACACACACACACACACACACACACACACACACACACCACAGGACCACAAAAGCTCACTTTTTTTTTCTTTCTTAGCAGGGTCCTCAGCCAACAAAGGAGTGGAACCTCAGTAGTACATAGAACAAGAGAAGTATTATCAAGAATTATTAGAATTACCTATTTTCTTACATGAGGGATCTGCGAAGTCAGAGCAAACATTGCTTTTTGAGTGTCCCCACTGAGCCATTTAGTGGGAGATTGTGCCTCTTCTCAAAGCTGGAGGATCTACCTACCTCCATGTGCAATTTGCCTTGCAGTGGTAGTGTGGTATCCAGATGCTGTTCTAATATATTCGTGGATGAAATGCCTGCTGCCGCCTCTGGCATTCTGTTTTCCATACAGATTACCTTCTGTAGAAAGGAATATTTCTTAGATTCCCTTAAGGTCTCATCATTTCCCACCACCAACTTTCTTTTGTTTTTGCCACTCACCTTTTCATACAGTTTTAAAATATTGGATTTTTTTTTATCTCTAAAATATTTTACTCATTGACTACACCTCTTTTTTTCCAGGGTCCTTTGCCATATTTGTTTGGTTTTCATGGTCCTTTTTTTTAATGAATAAATTTTATTGATACATTTTATATTGATATTATTTCCCTCATATACCTCCTCTTTCTCCCTCCTGGGGAAAATATATATCCCATATGATATTTTTTTAAGTTAAAAGAAAATTCAAAGAGAAAGAAGACACAAAACAGAGAAATGAATCAATATATTGAAAAAAAAAAGTGATGATTGACATCTCTGGATTTCCCACCTGTTCAAAGGCTATGGAAGAAAAAGTCTTTGGGGTTATGTTTTTTGTAATTTTGTAATATTCACTTTCAGTAGTTAGATGGTTTTTGTAGTTGTTCTTTCCATTTACACCTTTGTAGTCATTTTATATATTATTTTCTTAGCTCTGCTTACTTCAATTCATGTAAGCTTTTCCATGTTTCTTTATATTCATCACATTTCAGTTATTTCCCATCTAAATCTGATCCCTAAAGAAGGATCAGAATATTTTAGGCTGCTTTGCACATATAGCCATACTTGCTTGAAAAACAATATTATGTGATGTTTGTTTAATTGCACCTTCTTGTGTCATACACATATTCACATACATATATGCAAACACATATGAATGTGCATATATATATATATATAATAATTTACAGTAAAGAACTGTTATTTCTTGCAGCACAATAATTTTCTATTACAAATATGTATCACGGTTTGTTCAGCCATTCTGCTTTCAGTTATTTACTACTACAAGAAGTATTATTATAATTATTCTGGGATGTGTGGAGCCTTTCTTTTTTCTTTTTTCAATGACTTCCTTGGGGATAAGCCTAGTAATTTTTTTTGGGGGGGTCAAAAGGTATGAAAATTTTATTCACTTTATTTGCATAATTTCAAATTGATTTCCCATTGGTTGTACTAATTCATAGCTTAATCAACAATATACCAGTATGCCTATATTTCCACAAAAACTCTAAAAGATAGTGTTCATATAGTGCTTTATAGTTTGCAGAGCACTTTGTGAATGTTATCTTACAACAACTCTGGGAGGTAAATGCTATTATTAGGCCTCGATTCACAGAAGAGGAAACAAAGCAAAGCTGAATGCCTTGCCTACCATCACATAGCTAGTAAGTATCTAGGGCAGGATTTGAATTCAATTTTGCCTGACTCCTAGTTAAGTTCTCTATTCAGTCCCTGCTGTTGTGCTGTTGCACTTAGCTGCCTCTAATGTTCACCATTTGCATCTTTGTCTTCTTTTTCATTTTGTAGGATTTGAAGTGACGCCTCAACGTTGTTTTGTTTTACATTTCTCTTATTACTGATTTGGATTATTCTTTACTCTAATAGTTAATACTTTGCAATTCTTTTGAGAATTGTGGATCATATGCTTTGACCACATCTGTTAGAGAAGGCATTTGGTTCAGTATGTATATGTACATAAATATAGATATTTGTTGTTTAGTTATTTTTCAGTTGTGCCTGACTCTCTTCATGACCCTATTTGAAAATTTTCTTGCCAAAAATCCTAGAGGGATTGGCCATTTCCTTCTTCAGATCATTATATAGATGAGAAAACTGAGGCAATCAGGGTCAAGTGATTTGCCCAGGGTCACACAGCTGGTAAGTATTTGAGGCTGGATTTGAACTCAGGAAGATGAGTATTTCTGACTGCAGTTCTGGCTCTCTATCTACTATGCCACCCAGAGCTCTATCCACTGTGCTACCTACCTGCCCACATATAAATATATGTATGCATATATACCTATACACACATTAGTTGTGTGTGGATAGAAAACCCTTAGCTGACAAATTTGATGCAAAGACTTTTTTTTATTTGACAACTTTACTTTTTATCCCAGATGTGTTAATTTTTTGTAGTAGTTTTTTTTTAACATTTCATGTAATCAAAGTTATCTATTTTGTCTTTTGTAATTTCTTCTATCCCTTGTTTGATTAAGGATATGTCTCCTACCCACAGCTGAAAAAATCTAATTTGCTTCTAATTTTTTTATGTTCTCAAATAATTAGGTCATGTTTTTATTTTGAATTTATTACAAATATGGTATAAAATGTTGTTCTAAGCCTAATTTCTGTCATACAGCTTTTCTGGTTTCCCAACAGTTTGTGTTGTCAAGTTTATCAAATGCTGGGTTACTGAGTTCCATTACTGCTGATCCTTTCTTGTCTGGTGCATTCCATTGATCTACTTTTCTATTTTTTAAAAATAAGTTGCAAATGGTTTTGATAACTGCTGCTTTGTAATATAGTTTGAGGCCTAGAGGTGTTCTTCCCCGTTCATTCCTACTATTTTCATTATTTCCCTTCATAATCTATATCTTTTACTCTTTCAAAGGAATTTATTATTTTATCCAGTTTTCCAAATAATCCCTCTTATAGTTTAACCAGAATAGAATTATTGAAACAGTAAATTAACTTCAATAGTGTTGACATTTTTATTATTTTGGCATGGCCTAGCCATGAGCACTGAATATTCCTCAAACTTTAAAAATTGTTCTTTATTTCTGTAAGGAACACTGTGTAATTGAATCCATACAAGTATTTTGTGTATTTTAGTACATTGACCCCAAATATTTTATGAATTTTGTAATTATTTGCAATAGAATTTCCCTTTTTTATTATTGCCTCTTGGCTTTTGTAATTATTATACAGTAGTGGTGTCAAAAACTCAAATAGAAAGTGGACCACTAATTTGTATGTAAGGATCCCTACAGACATCATATTGACTTAGTTTTAAAAAGTGGTATGTTGGGGCAGCTAGATGGCACAGTGGATAGAGAACTGGCCCTGGAGTCAGGAGTACCTGAGTTCAAATCCAGCCTCAGATACTTAACACTTACTAGCTGTGTGACCTTGGGCAAGTCACTTAACCCCAATTGCCTCACCAAAAAACCCCTAAAATACCAAAAAAAAAAAAACCAACGACAAAAAAGTGGTATGTTATCTCCTTCATTGTATTTTATTTATTTTGTTAAATATTTTCTAATTACATTTTAATCTGGTTCTACTGCACTCAGGAGTGTTATGGGTCACATGTGGTCAGTAGACTACATGATTTATGCCTGTTATAAAGAGATGCTGTTTATTTTTGTGGGTCTATTTTGTAGCTTCCAAATTTGCTGAAGTTATTATCTCAGTCACTATCTTTGCTGATTTCCTAGGATTTTCTAAGTAAATTACCATGTCTTTAGCAAATTTGGATCCTCCCTTTCTTCTTGATTTTTAATTTTTATGAAACGAAACAGGAGACCATCTGATCTATGACATTTCACATAGTGCTCCTCCCCATTTGTTCCATCACATTTGTCTGTTTTCCTTTTTGGATTTTGACCTCAACATTAAATTATAAACATGAATATACATATCTACAAGTGCAATTCCTAACACACAACTTGTTCTATTGATACCAAGAAGCTTAATTCTATTGTATTGCTTTAACTATATCTGTATATCACTATCAATGCTTTTATCTAGTTTAACCCACGTGCTGAGACTTAAACCAGGTTTAGGGTAAACAAACAGGCCTCAAACCCATCCTGAGTTAGAGGAATGTCTACTCCAAGCATGTAAAGAATGGGTAGATGAGAACAATTTGTCCCAACAGCCGTGAAGGTGGCTGAAACAAGCACTGTGGCGTGCTTAGTGCTTGGTCAGATATCAGAGATACCAAGATCATCCACTGCATCGTGGGCCATCATCAGTCATCTTGACTTTTGTCTTGACACTGGACTTTGATGACTCTGGAAGAGAGAGTGAAGCACAACTCTGCCTCAGTTAAATCCAATGCATGTGCAAATCAAGACATTACCATGTCATAGGTTCTCTATGAAAACAAAGGATGAACAATGTCATCCAACTTGAGGTTTCATGGTAATCAAAGGAGCAGAAAAGACTGGCTAAAGGGTATCTATCTCTTGATCATTTTTAAAGTTCATTATCATCACTAGGTAAAACTTCCACTAAAATGGGTTTCTTAACTTGGGGTCTGTGAATTTTTTAAAAAAATATATATTTTAACTCTATTCCAATTTAATTAATATCTTTGGAGTAGGTATATTCCTATATATGTTTTAATGAATGTAATAAATACAAGATAATTTGGGGGAAAACACCAGCAGCTGGGAAAAGTGGAGGGACCAGAAGGTGTCGAGTTGAGCCTTGAAAGAAAACAGGAGTGCTAAGAAGGGAGGTGAGGATGAAGTATCTTCTAGATATTGTCTTTCCAGATCAGTGAAAATGCACGGATATGGGTGATGATGTGCCATAAAGAAGGTTAGTTTGGCTGGACCATAACATGTGGGAAGACAGGTGTGTAATAAGACTAGAAAGGTAGAATAGGACCAGTTTGCCAAAGTCTTTAAATGTCAACATAAATACATTTGGCTTTTCACTTTCTCTTCACTACTTCACCCCAAAGAAGAAACACTAATGAGCAAAAAAGTTATTAGGATGGCATGAAGAACTTTTACAACATTGTTTCATTACATTTAGTTCTTTGTTTTCCTTGAATTGACCTGGCCATTCAGTTCTTCTTCCTTACCCTCCTTCTTCTTCTCCTCTTTCTCTTCTCTTTCCTCCTTTTTCCTTATCCTCTTTTTTCTTCCTTCACTTCCTTTTCCTCATCCTCCTCTTTCTCCTTTTCATGGTCTCATTTCTGTATCACTTCACAACCCTATAAGGTAGTACAAGCATTACTATTCCCATTTTAAAGATTAAAATTCATTCTATTCAATAATCATTTAAGAAACAACTACTCTGTGTAAGGCAGGGTGCTAGATACAAGAGGTAAAAAGACAAAACTAAAACTAAAGCTAGCTTCTGCCCTAAAGGAATTCCTTCCTAAAGTAATGGGAAAACTGGTACTCAGAAAACTTAAGTGATTGTCCCATGGTCCTACAACTAGTTAGCAGCAGAACTAAGATTCGAACCCAAGTCTTCCAACTCCTGGTTCAGGGCTCTTTCTATTACACTTCTGTGATGTGCATATTCACATAGGAATATGAATAGACCCATGTAGCTGAAAATATAACCCAACTCTTTTTTTTTCCAGATTTGATTTTATATTACGTTCAGAAGTATAATTGATAGAGTGTCTTGTCTAATGTATTTAATAATGATCTAAGGGCAGCTAGGTGGCGCAGTAGATACAGCACTGGCCCTGGAGTCAGGAGTACCTGAGTTCAAATCCAGCCTCAGACACTTAACACTTACTAGCTGTGTGACCCTGGGCAAGTCACTTAACCCCAATTGCCTCACTAAAAAAAAAAAATAATGATCTAGAAAGAGCAGATAGCAAACTATACATTCTATTCCTAATAACAGACTACCAGTGCCAAGAAATTATATATGAAAAGAAATGTTTAGAAATGTTAACATGGTAGTCCCTCCTCCAGTGCCCTCCCAACTCAAACCAAATAGCCCTTCTTATAGGATTCAACCAGTTGTGAATGCTTCCCCTTTCCTCATACTTTTTTGTATTTATTTCATCTATTTACTTATTAGCCTTGTACAGGTTATAATCCTCCCCATCCCCAGTAGAATGTGAGCATCTTGGGGCTAGGCCCCATTTTGTTTTTTATACTTTCTCTTTTCAGTGTCTAGCAGACAGCGGGTGCTGAATAAATTCTTGCTGAAATAAACTGAATTTAATTTGGCTGCCCTTCCCTACACCCCTTCCCCACCCCACCCCCACCCCTTCCACCATATGATCTCTTCCAGGGTCTGAAAATAAGTCCAGATATTCCTCAAGTGAGGGACTGGCTCAATCATCCCCAGATTGTCTCAGGCCTCCCCACCTGCATGTCTCTCCATGAATCCCAGCAGAACATTCTGCATATTCCTCTGGCCCCTCACTGGATCCTGAATATCCCTCTCCAGCTCCACCACAGCTTCATGGGGCTTCATTGTGTGGCCCTGAACAGGTTGCTCAGTGGGTAGTGCAGGAGGTTAAGGATGGATGAAGAATAGAGGTCCACATAACGCATAAGCTGGCTGGTGAGCAGCATCTGGCAGAATCCACAGTGGAATAGGCTTCCCATCTTGCCATAGCAAAGGTCCATCTCCCAGGTCACCCTCTGAATCTCTTTCTTGGTGCAGCTGATATCCTCTTGCTCCTTCTGTCCATGTGCTGCTACAGCTCAGCCAAAGACCCCTCCAGCTTCTGTAGCATCTCGAACACCTCATTCTCCTGGGCCCAGACAGCCAATTCTTCAGAAAGCTCAGGCACCACAAGAAAGGTATGCCAGCCCTGCCACTTTTTAGACTTGAGGATGTCCCCAACGATGTGGTCCCCAGTGTAGAGGATATGTTTCCCGCTTACTCCAAGCAGCTCACATAAAACCTCTGATGAGCCTCCAGAGCAGGCAGCACAATGTCGGTGGAGCCCCATGTAGGTGCCAATTTGCAGCTTTCCTGAGTCTGTGTTGACCTGTCTCAGAACTGTCCCCTCTGCAAAGAATCATGGTTTCTGCATATCCACCACAATCAGGTCAAAATAGGATTGCCAGGGCCAAGCCAAACCTTCTGCCTGACCACAGTCAAACAGATAGGTCATGATGGCATTGGTGTAGTTGTAGTTGCTGTTGGTAGCCAGAAACACTTCCTTCATCTTTCCCAATAGGAGAGGAATACGGGCATCCTTTTCCACATATTTCTCCAAGTTCTCCAAAGTCTTCTCCTTCAGGCAGCCCTGAGAAAGGGGAATGAAGATGTGTACAGGAAAAGAGGGATGGCAAAGGGAGGGCAGGGGCAGAGGGGCCATAGGAAAGGAGGCAAAGTAAGAGTCAACTCTTTTAACACATACATTTTTACAGTCTTATATAATCAGAGATATAATGCCACTATCTTGTTCTATTCTGGCTCTGTTGTTCAGTTGTATCTGACTGTGACCAGATTTGGAATTTTCTTTGCAAAGAAATTAGAATGGTTTACCATTTCCTTCTTCAGCTCATTTTATGCATAAAGAATCTGAGACAAATAGAGTTAAGTGACTTGCCCAGGGTCACATAGCTAGTAAGTATCTGAAGCTGGTTTTGAACTCAGGTCTTGCTGACTCCAGGCCCAGACCAGCTGCCTTAAAAGTATCTGGAGACTGGATGAGCAAGGAGAAGTAGAAACTGAGAGCTGGAAAGTGTGTGGAATAAACTAAATAGCCAAATCATTTAACTTCTCTGGCTCTCAGTTTCTTCACCTATAAAATGTGAAGGTTGAGTTAGATGACCTCTAAGATCCCTTCTAGCTCAGCTTTTGTGGTCTTTGTCAGATGTCTGATTTCCTAAGTGGGGACAACAGAAAGCCCAGAGCCTAGATATGGACATAAGAATGATTTAAGAGGCCATTAGATGTTACTTTATAGCAGAGCTAGTGAGCTAGCAACTTAGTCCTCACTTCTTCCTCCAGGGCTAGAATGGAATCCTAGACCACATCTTTCTCCACCACTCAAGGAGGTTCAGAGGAAGGACCTTCTCCTCTAGTCACAGTTTATAGGGTCCCTTCCTATCACCAAGGATGGAGATTTACGCTAAGTCACCCTAGTTTCAAGCGACTCAGATGACTAGTGATCTACTAGAAAAGTTCATGGTTGCTTTTTTGTTTAGTTTTATTTTTAATTTATGGAATAAAGCAAACATTTCTATAATATAGTATAATAAAAAATGATTGCATACCAAATTGCAAGTCTGTTATGTAAAACTTGCTATTCTTTTAAAATATATAACAAAGTTATAATATAAATTTCTTTTTCTTTTTTCTTCCTTTTTCCCTACCCTAGAGATGGCTACCATTAGACTCGAAGTATCTATCATCTGTCTATCTACCTACCTACCTATCTATCTACCTATCTATCTATCCATCATCTATCTATCTATCTATCTATCTATCTATCTATCTATCTATCTATCTATCTATCTATCTCATCTACATACATGCATACATACATATACAGATGTGTGTATGTGTATATATAAAATCATTCTATATCTATTTATCTTTTCTTTTTCTAGATGCAAATAGCATCTTCCTTCGTATGCCCTTTGTAGTTAATTTTGGTATTTATAATAGACAAAATAACTTTTTCACTTAAAGTTGTTCTTAAAACAATATGCTGTTACTGTATACAATGTTCTCTTGGTTCTGCTCATTTTGCTCTTCATTATTTAATGTAAGTCTTTCAATGTTTTTCTAAAATCATTGAGCTTATCATTTCTTATACCACAGTAGTATTTTATCACAATTATATACCACAACTTTTTCTGCTATTTCCTAATTGACAGGCAGACCTGTGATTTCAGTTTTTTCGTCACTACAAAGAGAGCTATTATAAACATATAACATATAGATTCTTTTCCTTTTGCCTTAATTATCTTGGGAAACAGACCTAGTAGTGGTATTGCTGGTTAGAATGGTATAAGCAGTTTAATAACTCTCTGTGCATAATTCCAAATTACTCTCCTAAATAGTTGGACTAGTTTGTAATTCCACCAACAATGAATTAATGTCCCAATTTTTCCACATCCCTTCCAACATTTGTCACTCTCACCTTCAATCATTTTTGACAATCTGATAGATGTAAAATGATATCTCACGGTTTTTAATTTACATTTCTCTAATCAATAATGATTTAGAGCACTTTTTTCATATGACTACAGATTGTCTTGATTTCTTTATCTTAAAACTACCTCTTCATATCCTTTGACCATTTATCAATAGGAGAATGATACACATTTTTATAGATTTGACAAAATTCTTTATATATTTGAGACATAAGACCTTTATCTGAGAAGATTTCTATACTTTTTTTCCCTAAATTTTCTACTTTCCTTCTGATCTTGGCTACATTTGTTTTATTTATACAAACATTTAAAAAATTTAATGTAATTGAAATTATCCATTTTTATCTAATTTTCCTATCTCTTGTTTATTCATAAACATTTTTGCCTATCCATAAGTCTACTAAGTTCCATATTTTTCCAATTTTCTTGTAATACCTTTCTTTATATCTAGGTCATGTATCCATTTTGATACATGGTATATGATATTGGTCTATGCCCAATTTTCTGTCTTCCTAACAATTTTTACCAAGTAATAAAATCTTATCCCAAATCTTGTCTTTATACTTGTCAAATACAAGGTTACTATGTTACACACACACACACACACACACACACACACACACACACACACACGTATTCTGAGGAGCTTACAAAAATATAGATTTTTAGTACAGGTTATTAATGAAATTATCTAGCTTGAGTCTTCTAGTTAGAGAGAAAATGTTCTCTACTATTAGAGAGACAACTAACTGGCACAGTAGATAGAATGCAGGGCCTGGAGTCAGAAAGATGTCTTCAAATCTCACCTCAAACACAGGGTCATATGTATGACCCTGAGCAAGACACTTAACTCTGTTTGACTCAATTTCCTCATCTGTAAAATGAACTGGAGAAGGAAATGACAAACCACTCTTGTATCCTTGCCAAGAAAATCCTAAATGGGGTCATAAAGAGTCAGACACGATTGAAAACAATTCAATGACAACATTCGACAGAGAGTAAAATCTCTGCCCTATCTTACTTTGTAGATTTTAGCTAGTCTTTGTGTGTTCCATTAACTCCTGCTGTATTCCACCCATGATCAAACAAGCCATTAGTAATATTGCAAGTTCAAAATATTGTTTTACATGGAAGGAAACTGAATCAAAATAAAAGAATCAATTTTAAGCATTAAAAATACATAAATCAGAAATGGGACCCCAGTCGTTCCCAGCTAACTGATAAGGATAGGGAGCAAAACCCCCACAATATTTGTGTGCTTTTCCCACTGATGGGTGATCACTTGTCTAAGTTAGTCTGAAGTCCTTCTGATTCCTAAAACAGAGTCTGTCCCTTAAACTAGCCCAGTCTCTTAATCCTGGAATGAATATGGCAAGGGCATCCCCAGGGACCCTATCAATCTCCTTGGAAAGGCTATTCAGCTCTCATGACATCTTCTGGCCTCTGTCTCTTCTCATTCTGATTCCTGCTGATCTCTCCTCCTACCTTGTTTATTTATTCATTCTTAATCTGTTGCATAGACTTTTTTTGGTTTTTTGGTTTTTTTGTTTTTGCAGGGCAATAAGGGTTAAGTGACTTGCCCTGGGTCACACAGTGAGTATCAAGTGTCTGAGGCTGGATTTGAACTCAGGTCCTCCTGAATCCAGGGCCAGTGCTCTATCCACCGTGCCACCTAGCTGCCCCTGCACAGATTTTTAAGTTCAGATCTGTGAAGAGGTACTTGGTTTACTTCAGGTTTATGATTGAATATAGATCAAGCATATCTATATGTGTATAAATATATATGTATATACATGTGTATATACATGTATGTTTATATATAAACTCTCATTATATATAAAATAAAATTTGAATATTGAAACATAAAATTATATAAGCATTTGTTCAGTACCGTGAAAGATGGTACTATCTAGACTGGATATTCTATATTGAGATTAACACATTTTAGCATGTAGACATGGTAAATTTTCATTTAATAAACCTATTTATTCTATGGAAAAGCCTTCATAACTATTTGAGAACAAAATAGATACTCTGATGAATTGTTCAAATTCTGAATTATATAGATTTTTTAATATCTTTGTAATAAACAAAATTCCTTAGTTAGAAATATTTTCCAAGCCACTTTTTTTTTCTTTTTTTTTTTTTGTGGGGCAATGGGGGTTAAGTGACTTGCCCAGGGTCACACAGCTAGTGTCAAGTGTCTAAGCTGGATTTGAACTCAGGTCCTCCTGAATCCAGGGCAAGTGATTTATCCACTGTGCCACCTAGCTGCCCCCAGGCCACTTTTAAATGAATATGATTGGATTTAAATTAAAAGCTAGTTTTGATTCAGTTTAAAAGATTTTAAGCACTCTATGTCCCACTAGACTTCTTTTGCCTTGTTTCTTGATACTGGAATGGTTTTCCATCTCCTTCTCCAATGGATTAAAGCAAACAAAGGTTAAGTGGTTGCACCAGGTTCACACAGCTAGTAAGTGTCTGAGGCCAGATTTGAATTCAGTTCTTCCTGACTGCCCCATGCTCTATCCACTTAGCCATCTACCTGCCTACATACATTATTCACCCCCCAAAATACTCACTGATTAAAAACCAAACCCAACAACAAAACTTCTTTCTGCAATAGAAAGTGAGGATTTACCTGAAAAAGGAAGAGGGGGAAAAAAGCTAGCGAGAAGAGAGTGTTATTTATTTAATTTTCTAAACCTTGTTGGTCTAAAGTTCTTTAAAACTTTTGAAGAAGATAACTTTTTTCCTAAGATGTTTTTAGAAGACACTTAATGAATGTTCCTACCACTCTCTTTTGAATGCAGCTAATGCCCTTTCCCAGCTGGGGACTCTCATTTTAATGAGATAATATCGTATTTCTAAGCAGGAGGCCTCACTTTGAAAGGGAGGTTGACTAAGAGTTTCAATCCCCTCTTGAAGCTAAAAAAATCAGAGATGCTCAGTGCTGCTTTCAAACAAGTCTTATTGATTTAAAAATTGTTGGGTCTAAACGAATCAAAATAGAAGGAAAAATAGTTTTGTAATCTGATCAGCTTTGAGAAAATCTCTTATGTTAAAAGGGATTTTTGCCCCTCACTTTGTAACTTTTAGAGATGATGGTAGTGTTTAAATTATGAGCTCTCAGTCATTTCTCATCAGTTTTCTCATAATACATTGCATATCTCTACACTTTACACATGGTAACTTTACACATGGTAGGCCCTTTGTTCCTTTGAATTAGCAATGGTATTTCTGGCCTCCAAATCTGTTACATTGTAACTTTTCCTCAGCCTACTGGGAATAGACATTGGCAGCTGGGAGGAGATGGTTAAGGAACACACCTGATGGAGTTCAGTACTCAGGAGCAGCTTGTGCACAGCTGAGATGGGCCTTCAAGCTCAGGAGGAAGAAAAACGAATGAGATGCAGGAACCGCTGGGCAACAGAGAGCGCAGTTTTCTGATGTCCTCGTTGCGGCAAGAGCTGCGGCTCCCGTATCGGACTGTACAGCCACATTGTGGCCTGTGGCTCTTCAAGGCGCTGATCCATGGTCGTCCGTGACTGGTGGAAGCCTACTATTCCTGAAAGATAAGTAGAATTTGGCATGCTGGAGCCAGCTCCAGTTCAGGGGAAACACTTGCTAAATTTTCAGTATGAGCATTTACACTTCAGAAATCAATTAATGCTACAAATCAGGGAGAGATGTATTGTTTTGCTGATAGTTGAGACATAAGAAAATGAGGGAGAAAATGTTAATAATGATGATTAAATTTAAGCGTATGGTGAGAGTACATTTTCCGCCCCCTCCAGAGTCAATTGTTAAACATTTATTAGCATGCATCTAATATAGGGGTGACAAGTATATGTAACTAAACTCAAAGTTGAAGAGACATGGATGGGATTTACTCAAAGTCTTTCCATGTTTGTAACACAAATCAGATGAAGTTTAGGGATTTTCCAGAAGATCAATTTTATGATTTCAAACTTGAATTATAGTATATTTATTTAACACTCAATTTTCAGTGAATTAAGAGTGATTTTAAACTAGAGAGATATTTGTGTGTATATACATATAGTATATAGTAGGTGAGTGATATAGTATCTAGTAAGTGATATAGTAAGTGAGAGATCACTAATCCTTCTTCTGACATAAATTGATCTTGTGACCCTGAGTACAGTCAGGCAACTCTCAAGACTATAAGCTGCAGAGTAGGTATTTTTCTGTCTTGGTATGGGGAGTTTCCTCATTGAGAGTTCCTTATATCAATTAAATCACAGGTTCACAGGTCCAGTTTCCAAGTATGATTTCATTGGTATAAGGACCTCCCAATGAATACTCAGGGTCATAAGGTCAATATATGTTAGTGTCAGGATCAGAGCCCAGGTCTTCCTGATTCTGAGGTTGACTCTCTGTACACTATGGATCATTACCTCTGTGATCCCTTACTTGCTATATATTATTGATATATTTATCTTTAAGTTCATATGGATCTTTGATAATATTTTATACCACTTTTCCCCTATAAGACATCAGTGACTTGAGCACTGGACTTTGACCCAGGAAGACCTGGGTTCAAATCTTGCCTTACATTCTGTGTTACCTTGGACAAGTCACTTAACCTCTATTAGTTTCAATTTCCTCATCTACAAAATGGGATATAATAATAGTACCTATGACCACCTCACACCTATCAGGACTGGCTAATGTGACAAAAAAGCAAAATTATAAATGTTGGAGAAGCTGTGGAAAAATTGGAACACTAATGCATTGTTAGTAGAGTTGTGAACTGATCCAACCATTCTGGAGAACAATTTGAAACTATGCCCAAAGGACTATGGGACTGTGCATACCCTTTGACCCAGTAATACCACTATTAGGTCTGTATCCCAAAGAGATCATAGGAAAGGGAAAAGGACCCACATGTACAAAATATTTATAGCTGCTCTTTTTGTGGTGGCAAGGAATTGGAAATTGAGGGGCTGACCATCAATTGGGGAATGGCTGAACAAGTTGTGGTATATGAATGTAATGGAATACTATTGTGCTGTAAGAAATGATGAGCAGACAGATTTCAGAAAAACCTGGAAAGACTTAAATGGACTGATGCTGAGTGAAGTGAGCAGAACCTGGAGAACGTTATACACAGTAACAGCATCATTGTGTGATAATCAACTGTGATAAACTTGGCTTTACTCAGCAGTACAATGATCCAAGACAATTCCAAAGAACTCATGATGGAAAATGTTTTCCATATCCAGAAAAAAAGAACTGTGCATTCTGAATGCAGATTGAACCATGCTGTTTCTACTTCTTTTTGGTTGTTTTTTTTTCTTTCTTGAGGTTTTTCTGTTTTGTTCTGATTCTTCTTTCACAACACGACTAATGCAAAAATATGTTTAATGTGATTGTACATATATAACCTATATCAGGTTGCTTTCTGTCTTGGGGTGAAGGGAGGGAAGGGAGAGAGGGAGAAAAATGGGACTAAAAATCTTATGAAAACAAATGTTGAAAACTATTTTACATGTGACCAGAAAATAATAAAATACTTTATGATTAAAGAAATAATTTCTAAAATAGCACCAATTTGATAATAATAATAATAACATCCCAACCAGCATTCATACACCTACCATGTGCCAGAACTGTCCTAAGAGCTTTACAAATTTTACCTCATTTGAGCCTCAAAACAACCCTGTGAAGTAAGTGCTATTATAGCCCCTATTTTACAAAGAAGGAACCTGAGGCAAACAAAAATTAAGCGACTTGCTCAAGGTCACATACCTAGCAAATACTTGTGGCTGGCTTTGAATTCAGGTCTTTCCAACTGCAGTTCCAGTGCTCTACGCAAAGGGTTTTGGTGAGGATAAAATGAGACAGCATGTAAAAACCTTTACAAACCTTAAAGCACTATAAAAGTGCTAGTTATTATTGATATTTTGTTATACTACAGATACCTTGTATCCTCTGTGCAACTATCCATTGCTTGAAATTTTTATTCTTCTGAGAGCATACTGTACTAAGATTCAGAGAAAGTTAGCATCACCTAGAGAATATTGACATTAAAAAAAGATGGGCTTTTGTGGCAGTAAGCACTTTGGGCTCATTGAAAAAATATATATGGATTAATACATAGCACACAGGAAAAATTGGTATCAACAAAAATTTAAGAAAAATTTAATTGTTGAAAAATTAAGACTTTTATAACCATTTTTGAATACTTTCAATTTTTTTAAAGTTGATATTTTGGGGAAAAGTTTATTATATTGTACTTAACAAATTAATGAAATAAAACAAATGTAATACTTTTAATTTTCATACAAATGCTCCTTATGCCCTTCTTTTTCAAATGCAATAAGCAGTATAATAACAAGATTTTTTTTTTTGCCATGAGTCTATACTATCTGATGGTTGTGGTGGTAGATAATAAATTGAGATCCAGCACTTGATTTAAATAGGACCTTATTTATGCATCATTTATGCATATTGTATCAAAGAATGATCCTGTGTCTAATATTAGAGCAAATTTGCAGTCGGTCCACATTTTCTGAATTTCTTCTTGAAGAAAGTATTTATATTACACAGACATGAGACTTCTGAGCAGTCCACAAGTCTTTGGTTTATTTAATTTCCTTATCCCAAAGTATTATTTCCAACTTTCTCTGTCACCACCTTTGAGTTGAAATCATGAAATTACTAAGGAATGTATTTACTAAGTTTATAAGAGCTTTTTAACTTCCTCAGAGAATTTCTCAACTTTATCTTTTACAAGAAATGTTTTATAAACTACAGTTTATCTTCATGGTGGTCTATTTGATTATACTTATAATAACTGTTTCTTCAGAAGATTTTAGGATAATGCTAGCAGCCAGTTAGTCTGTTAATGTTGAGGAGTCATATACACATGCATGTATGTATATATACACACATATATCCTTCATATACTACATATTAAAATTTATTATATACATAAATGCATATCTATCTATCCATCTATCTATCTAATTCATAAGATATGATCTTCCTTTATTCTGAAAGTCAGAAATCACCTGGGCACCATGGTATATATTGGTGGTCCTCTGTATGTGTGTGTGTGTGTGTGTGTATGTGTGTTTGTGTGTGTAAAAATCTCAGAGATCCTTAGGTTTCACACTTCGGGGAAAGTTTTACATACTTTTTATTTTTAGTTTATTTAAGTAGCATCTTACTTCCAGGATTTGAAAAGGCAACCAAAAGACTGAAACACAGAGCAATAAAAGATTGTAGGGATTATGGATTTTATAGCCAGAAGAGATATCATTTAGTCCAATGCTCACATTTTCCAAATGAGGAAACTGAAGTCCAGAGGTAAATTCACTTTTCCAAACTCACACAAGTAGTAAGTAGAAGAATGCAGAATCTGAAGCCAGTTCCTCTGGCTCCAAACAAATGTTCTTTACAGACATTTAAGAATACAAGACAACTAAATTTAAAATCTCCAACCTTTTCATTTCTCCTCCTACAGATCTTCTTCTTCTAAACATCTAAGGTTTTTAAGCCTCATTTTTCTTCTCCTGAAAAGAACAAAATGATGAATAGAAATGTATTTTTGTCATAAAATTGCATAACTATTTCAAGGTGTCAGGTGGGAAAGAAATATTTTCTATCAAGAAAAAACAAATTAAGTGGAAGTTTAATAAAATGTAGTGTTGTGCCAAGTACCCTAGCTTAGTTCACGGTGACTTGAGTGCAAAGTCATATGTTTCATGTCCATGTGAGATAATTTTTAAAATATTCTGAATTTATCAAGCCCCAGATAAAATGAGCATTTCCACTTACAAAGTAGAACTGAGAAAGAACCTTGTACTTGAAACCCTCAATCTCTATTCAGTATTCTTTTTTCATTTAAGTATATAATAAATTCAACATGTAATATTCAAAGCCTTCCTGCTAACTTGTTTCCTTCTGCTCCCTTCTGAGCATTTTAAAAAATGTTTCAATAATGTTTTCTTTCTTTTTCTTTTTTCTTTCGCAACCTATCACCACCTTTCTTCTTGTGCATTTAATCCCACCCCATGTTGAAAAAAGAAAACCAAAACTTTTGTAATAAATACAAATAATCTATATCTATGTCCATACATCTATGTCTACATCTACATCTATGTCTACAGCTACAGTGCTGGCTTGTGTCTAGATATAAATCCCACTTGGCCATGTTTTAAAATGTATGTCTTTTGGGGCAGCCAGATGGCGCATTGGATAAAGCACTGGATTCAGGAGGACCTGAATTCAGATCCAGCCTCAGACACTTGATACTTACTAGCTGTGTGACCCTGGGCAAGTCACTTAACCCTCATTGCCCCACAAAAAAGAAAGAAAAGAAAAGAAAGAAAGAAAAGAAAAATGTATGTCTTTTTCTGACCTTTGAAACCATCAACCCACTGTTTCATCAGCAGTCTTCTAGAATTGTGGTTGGCCATTGATCAGATTTCTTAAGGCTTTCAGAATTATTTTTTACAATAGTGTTACTGTATAATTTGTATGTCTTTTTCATATAGATCCTTTTATTTTTTGTTTGATTTTGCTGGGGCATAGGCATAATAATGTTTTCATGGAATCAAAAGGTATGCATAATTAAATCTTTTTTTCCAAGCACAAATATTGGAAAGCATAATTGCTTTCCAGGATGACTGGACCAATTTACAGCTCCAACAGGATATATGTAATTTTTTTTTCTGTAGCCATTCAACAAATGTCATTTTTCTTTTTTTAAATAATCTTTTCTAATCTAATGGGTATGAGATAGAATATCAGTTGTTTTAATTTTAATTTCTCTTATCACTAGTAATTTTGAGCATTTTTATGTAGTTATTGATAACTTGGATTTCTTCTTTTGAGAACTGTCTTTTCACATCCTTTGATTATCTATTAGATAATTGTTATTCTTTATGTTTGAACCAGCTATATATATATATATATATATATATGACATATATAAATTTATAAAGTATATATCATATAAAGAGCTGATATATATAAGATTTAATATAACAATATAATATATATTTCAGATCTTTATCAGAGATACTTGCTGCAAAGATTTCTCAGGTATGATGACTAACTTTGTTATATTTCCTGGCCATTGACTGTATCTTGTCACCTTCGTCTCCTACCTTCTTGAAAGTTTATGTCATTGGAGACACTTTGGAAGGAGCATGTGGCTAGACCAGCTCAAGTCCATCATCACTACTTAATAAGATCACAGAATCTAAGTGTTTGAAAGGATCTGAGAGGCTATTTAGTAAAACCTATATCTAATAAGATCTCTACGGCATTGCCTAGGAGCCAACATAACGCTGCTTGAGGGAGATCCTACTATCTCATCTAGGCAGCCAATTCCACTTTGGGGCATCCTTAATTTTTAGGAAGTTTTTCCTTATATTTCCTCCCACTCTTGACTAGTTCTTCTGTCTGCAGAAGCAGGGAATCCTATTTCTCTGTCACATAGCACTCCATCAAATACTTGAATCCACTTTCCCTAGGCATGGATCCCCTCTGTTTACTATTCTCCAGGCCAAACTTCTCCAGTTTTTTTTCAACCAATTCTAGTATGACATGGTTTTCAGTCCTTTCACCATATTTATCAGGACACAATCCTGCTTATCAACATCCTTTCTTTGTGGTATCCACATAGGACCATGGCATTCCAGATGGGATCAGATCAAGGCATAGTACAGCAGAGTTGTAACCTACTTCATTCTGTAAACTATGGCTTTCTGAATACAGTCTAGGAAAACACTATGGTTTGTGGATTCCATGTCACACTATTCACTCCCAATCCGTTGTCCCCAACTGACTCTGTTTAACTTTAACCTAGCCATACCTCCACAGCTTGTACTTAAGTACCATATATTGTGCTTAGGCAATTGGTTTTTTGAAGCCCCATGCAGGAATTCATATTTATCCCTATTACAATTCACTTTATTTGATTCAGCCCATTGTTCTAGACCCGTGGTATCTTTACAGATTCTCTAGTGTGATAGCTATTTCTTTTCAGCTAGTATAATAGCTTTGAGGTCATCTGTACATTTGTTAAGCCTGATTTTGTTGGTTGCATTTATTCACTGAAAAAAAAAAGTTGAAATAAATAGGGCAAAGGACAAATCCCCAAGATATTCAACTAGAAACTTTTCATCAACCCAATGGGGCAAATTGCCATCAACTCATCAATACTGCCATCAACCTCTCTTTGAGCCCAATAATTCAACCATTTTAGTATCTAATTTTACTATCCTCCACCCCATATTTCCTCTATCTTGTCAACAAATGTATCAAAGACACTTGGTCAAATACTTTGTTGAAACCTAGATAAATGATTACTAAATACATTCCCCTGAGGTAGAGTCTAGTCCCTCTATTAACAAAAAAAAAGAAATGTCAGAGTTGGATGATCTGCTCTTGGTGAATGTATAGTGACTTATAGAATGTCTTTAAGTGCCTCTGAAATATTTAATAGCAACTGCAGATTGATATATAGCAGACTGCTCCCCAAAGTGAGTAGTATTGTTGGTAGTCTAAGGGGGATCTCAGGAATGTATCTGAATCAAGGAATCCCAGTTATGTTCTTCTATGCTATTTGTTAACAAAGTAATGTCTCACAGCAATCACCTGCCAAAGGAAGCATCAGTTGTAAAACAAAACAAAAGCATCCTAATTAATTGCCCTGGAATTTAGGAGTTGGTCCCCTGCTGAGACTTTTATTTTTAGAATTAGAGAATCACTTAGCACATCGCTTTCTGGACATCCTTATCAAAGAATATAGCATATCATCTTAGAGGAGGAAAAGACCAAAAAGATCACTCAGGCCTTTGCCTTCATTTCCTCAGATAAGGAAACTGAGGCTCACAAGTAAAGTGACTTTTCTAATGTCTGCTAGAACCAAGTCTAGTACCTAGTCTTCCTTTCCAGAGCCCTTTCTATTTCAATCTGCCAATTTCTTGGTGGTAGGGAGGGAATGGTGCAGCTGTGTGATCCAAAGAGAGGCAAACATGATCCCTTCTCTATAAAAACTTATACTCTAAGGCTGTCAACATGCTTACAGACCTAATTAAATCACTCTGGCTTATATCCCAGTTAGTCTATAAGAGGCCTTAGTAAAGTATCTGTAACTGCAAAGAGAAGGAAGTGCCGGCACTCTCTCAAGGTGTCAAAATCTTGTAGGAGAATGAATGAGTTCTGAGAATTTCCCTCCCAGCTGCACCAAGGACTTCTTCTATGATGCCCCAGAAACCCATTCAGCCTTTATCCCTGCAGTCTCTCCCTCTGATTGGGTGGCTCTACTCAGAACCTCCATTCAAGAAGGACCCCCAGGGGCAGCTAGGTGGCGCAGTGGATAGAGCACCAGCTCTGGACTCAGGAGGACCTGAGTTCAAATGCGGCCTCAAACACTTTACACATACTAGCTGTGTGACCCTGGGCAACCCCAATTGCCTCACCAAAAAAAAAAAAAAAAAAAAAAGGACCCCAAGCCAGCCATGTCTCCTTCCTCTCCAAACTGCACTTCAGACTTCCTCTACCATCCTCCCGTGCTAGAGTACTTTTGTCTCCATGCTCCCCTTATTCTCTCCCTCCCTCCTGAAGCTTTCTTTTAGGCAATGTCTTCTTCCATTAGAATGTAAACTACTTGAGGCCAGGGACTATCTTTCTTTCTACTTGGATTTGTATTCCCACAACTTGGTATAGTGCCTGGCACATAGTAAGTACTTAATAAATGCTTGTTTGTTGACTGAGAGTCAGTGTTTGCAGAAAACATGTTTAGAGGGAGACATGACACTAGACATCCTTTGCAGAATGTTAGAGAGGGGAAGGCCTTTTCTTTGCCTGTGTCTCTACCACTGAAAGTTGTGCCCATCATGTTTCTTAATTTGAATATCTTCTGTTCCAGCCATACACAGTTATTTTAGTATGTTAGGTGTCCTGAATCAAGGTTGATTCTATCATAGATTAGGCACTTTCCCCTTGGGAATCCACAAAGTTTGCATGAGGCCACTTTGTTTATTCCTTTAAAATGAAAGAAGAAATATTTTAAAAAATAATAATAACTTTTCCCTTCAACAAGTGACTTCAATAAACACGTGTCTCCAATTAAAAACTGCTTACTACATCTGTTTCTTGTGGAATCCCAGCAGAGCAACTTAATTCATCCTTTGAGGATCAAGAAACAGACCCAAGTTTAGTGAAAATGCCTAAATTTCTTCCTTTTAAGCTGTGTGTGCCTGTTAAAATTTGTACCAGCCCTGGGTCTTTGTTTCACAAGGCATGAAGGAAACACTTTTCATTTGTGTAAATCTTGAAAGAAGAAGTCAATTCGGAATGTGCTGAGGGAATGAGAGCAGTCATTCTTTCAGACCCATTTATAGATCATTTCGCTTTATTCTCTTTTACAGATGTATGTTATGGCTTTGTTTTCTTTGCATTTCCGTCTGGAGAAGTGAATAAGCTTGTTATTTTCCTCTTTGGTTACAATTTCAAAGGACCTCTTTCTTCCTTCAAAAACATAAAGTCAGGCTTAATTATGAAAGTGGATGAAAATTGCTGTAGGTGAACTGTCAAACAAAAAATTCTTTAAGAAAACACACCTACCCCATGGTGAGTGCAATTGCTTTCATGAAATGATTGTTTGAGTAATGTCTGCCTTTAGCTGAGAACATGCAACATTACAATAATAAATAAAAGCTAGACCTTTTTTTTTTCTTTGATGAGTAAATAGGTTTTAATTCCACATGTTGTAAATGTACACTGCAAGCTATTCTGGCATGTGGGGTCAAAATGAGGCATTGGAGGGGCGGTCATTTAAAATGAGAAGCCAATTAGCCAACATACACCTCTTAAACCATCACATTCATAATACATATGCTCATAAATATGCCCAAAGAATAAAGCTGTGTGAAACTATTACACCGACAGTAAGGCTAGCAGGGTCTGTCTTGTCTTCATTTCTAGTGCTAGAAAGATGAATGTTTTCCCTAGGGAAAAGAGACAACTGGAAACTTAGGTGAACTTGAGATACGCTTGTGATTTCAGACTTTTCAGAAATGTTCAATGATGTTTTAAATCCTTGTTAAAGAAGAAAAAAGAAAGTGAACACATGACTCTCCCCCTATTCTGGATAAGGTATCACTTCCCAGAAACTTCTCAGGCAAGGCCTACCAGAAACAAATAAGTTTAAGGGTGTTGGGGAGAGCCCACTTAATTTGAAGCCTGATAGTAAATGATATGACATCTCACAGAATGTACTTAACAGAAATTCCCTTTAACCTCTAATAAAGATAATTTGTTTATTTCATTTGTCTATCATAAAATAAAAACAGGTTATTAGTTTTCTTTTTTGTTTTTTTCTTAATGAAAATGTATGCAGTTTAAATTTTTTATTTATTTCACTTTTTAGAGTTAGGGTTGGGAAAAAAGGAATAATCTTGTCATCAGTGACAGTATCTGTTATGATTTGACACTATAATAAAGCTAGTCGGATGCCATGTTACAATGCTTATTTTCTCTGTTCTATGGATTGGAGAGCTCTTCTGTTTCCTTCTTACCTCTTGCACCATCAAACCACAAAAGTTTTTATTATCAAATTTACTAAGAGCATCATGGGTAGTCTTCATTTTGCATTTTTTCAAGCCTTCAGTCTCCATGACATACAGAAAAGCAAATACTACTTCACTATTTCAGTTTTTGCCATAGGTAAGGCCCATGTGGAACATATTTCTATTATCTTCTCTATAAATTTATCTGTATGGCTGTAAATTTGTTAATGCCAGATTGAATGGTCTGATTGGGCCCTGCTATGTAAAGACTTGGCATTCCACCAAGGCTCACTCTAAGTCCTTCTGCACCACAGCTACTAAAGATAGCTATCAGCCAGTATGGCCTTATCACAAATTCTGCAGGTCAGCACAGGTAGGTCAATGTTTTAAGGAAAAATTGTCTTCCAATTCAAAGAGGAAATTCAGCTGCTGGAAACAAATGAATTTATGTTTATCCTTGATGTTACTAAAGCAATGCAAGAAATACTTAAAAAAAAAAAAAGATAGAGAGATGGTAATAGCACATCTTGAGAGCACCTGCCCTTCTTCTTCTTTATACCATCACTCAGATTTTCAGGCAAGCAAAAGCTTCGTAGTTCACATTGCCCTGCCAACCTCATCTCCTATTGCTGTCATCTTTGCTGACCTATATCCTCTTAGTATTTCCGTCTGGAGAAGCCTCTTTTCTCCCTGTGTTGATATATTCAAGGCCTGAAGTAGAAAGAAAAGGGGAAATGATTGGGTTCATTCTGAAGAAATGTGTCCTTAGAGAAAATTATGGAAACAAAAAGAAGGCTGGGGAGTCACTTTGCTCCTTGGAAGGGCAGTTTCCTTATTTGAGGAAATTGAGGTGGTTGGAGGAAGCAATCTGGATGGTCTGACATTCCATGACTCTGCAGATTCTATGACAGGCTATCCATTGCTCTCTCCAAAAATAAATGAGATTCATGAGATAGATTACTAGTATTTTGAGTGCATTGTCACAACGATAAACCATTTTTTGATTTTTAATCACATGTACCCCAGAAATTAGGTTCTTAAGCACAAATAATTATTAGTAAACTAATTAGCTAGTAATACCTGTTGTAGCCATACCTTAAATCAAACCTCCTCTCCCCCCCCCCTTGCCCCAATCTCTTCTATCACTATAATGCAATAAAAATATAGACCAAGGAAAGAGAAAAGATAGGCTTTCTTAGGAAATCCAAGTCAGCACTATCTGTACCTATGAAACTAGACATGAATAACTGACATGGATAAAGCAAAAATTATGGCAATAAAATAAGGTGACCAGTCAACATGGCCTAGTGGCAGAAGCACAGAATTCAGAAGATTGGATTTCTCCTTCTAGTTGGGTGACTATGGATAACTTGATCAACCTCTCTAAGCCTCATTTTGTTATAGGAATGCAGTGGGACCCCAAGAAACCTAAAGATCCCAACCCCCTAAGACTGAGGGAAAAGCAGCTCTCTCTCCCATCGCAGGTATGAGGTGTGGAAGGACATGACCCCAGTATGCTGATAGGCAATACTAAGGTCAGCAAGAAAATATGCAGGATATGGTTGGATGCTGCATATCCTACTGACACCCAGCTATCAAAGACCCTCTCTTAGTTATCCAGCCCTAGTCTTTGTATTTCCCATTACCTTGTAATTCCTCTCCCTTTCTTTGTTTTGTAAAGATACAAAAGACCAGTCTTCTCTTATTCCAGTGGGATAGTCACCAAGGTGATCTGTTCCCTGGCCATATTTCTCACTCCTAATAAATCTCTCTCTTTTTTTTCCACAAGATTTGTGATGAGCCGCCAGTTTTTTGGGTGAGCTGACCCTCCCCCCGCCATCCAGGTCACAAGTGCCCCCCAAACAATTTTCTCCATTTGTCAAATGGGAAAAATAATACTTCCTTCCATTCCCTGATTTACAGTGTGTTTTTTTGTTTGTTTATTTTTTTTGTTTCTTTGGGGGGGTGCTTTGTAAAAGTGAAAGTGCTTCAGAATGTAAAAGTAGCAGCTTGGGGGGCAGGGAGAGGAGAGAGACAGAGGAAGACAGAGATAGAGAGAAACAAAGAGAGACACAGAGACAGAAAGAGACAGAGAGACTCCATTAGCACAAGGGAGGTCTGTGTGAAAGTCTGCTTTTTGTTGTTTGTCCTTCATTCTCAAAAAGAATCATGATGTCAGGAGAGTGATGTCATGACTTTTAAGTGAATTGGATTTAAGTGGGGCAGGGCTGGGCAAAGTCACCAGCTTCACTCTCTTCTCAGGAGCCATATATGTGTCCAGTGCTAAGATATATATCAGGACAACTGGAGATGGCTCATTTTACAGTGGGAGACCTTGGCCTTTTAAGCTAATGCCTTTCACAGCTCTTGGTTTGCTGAGATACAATCGCTATTTAGGCCCACTCTGAGCCACCAAGTGGCCAAACAATGGCAAAATGAGGCCTTGGCTGGGACCTATTGTTGGCCAATCAAAAAGGACCAGTTATTTAGGTTTAAGGAGTGGTTTTTAGAAGACATCTTGTGGGTAAACCACAAGTAATCTTGTGAGGTTTCTGAAGACAAATATATATTCCTTTGGGCAGAGTACCTGTGCAGGTAAGGGTATGATTTCCTACATGGAGACACTAACTGTGTCACTCTGGGTAAGTCGATTAAACTTTCAGTGCCCCCAGGGAACTCTACTGTATATTCTAAAGTAGGTGCTGATCTGCATCAGCAGAGGGAATTTCTTCACTGTGAATTTCCTATAGCAATGATATTCTATAGCATAAATCCCACCTCCCTCCCAAGAAAACAAGTTGTTGTGTTGAAAAATAATGACTATAGACACCAGCTTTGGGTAAGCATATTAATTTATATCATCATACAGTAAAGGATTGACCAGGTCCCAAACTGTGTGATAGGGGAGAACTTCAGCATGCTAGTTATTGAGAGCAGGAGACCCATATGGTCTCCCAAAGAGACAGCAGCATGTGGTCTCAAGGTGACCTAAGAGAGAGAGTGAAAGAGACAAATACCATTTGGTCCCAGAAAGCAGAGAGAGAGAGAGAGAGAGGGAAAGGGAGAGGGAGAGGGAGAGAAATGAATATGGTCTCAGAGAATGAAGGGAGCAAGAAAGAGACTTTGCTTCTCAGACACCCCAGAAGCCCTCTTGTGGTGGCTTCGAAGGGCTTTTTTTATCCTCTTTTCATAGAGGTCAGTAATTATACATTGATCAAAGCTAATTGGGTCATTATACACCAAACAAATCCAATTGGTTAGCATTATATATAAATCTATTGGTTGACTAGACTTAAAGGTGGTCTATATTAAAATGAAGTCTAGAAATGACTTTTTAGGAAAAAAATGCAAAAACACCTTACTAACATTGCTCAAGACAAAGTCCATTATCTAGGTGTGGTTTAATCCCATCAGTCTTTTCACAGAGCTAGACAAAAGAATCTATTTCCATTCCTTTTGTTGCCTTGGGTTTGTCCCAGATGAGATTTGATGAAATTTCTCAAGGAGAACTTTCTGAAGTGTGTGTGGGGAGGGGGGGGAAGGGGAAAGGACTGATCCCTGGGTTCCCCCCCCCCCAAAATTGATTATGAATAATTATTTTCTCACAAAGCAAACAAACGCATTTATGGTAAATATTCAATGACCATAACACATTTACAGATATTGTCCTCTTAGAGAGATTAGCCCAAGTTCTATGTAATATACACATCTGAACTCTTCAACAAAAAATTGCATGGAATCATCAATCTGGAAGGAACCTTAAGAATCATTTGGAACCTATCCCTTTTATTCCACAGGTGAAGGGTTAAGTGAACTGCCCAAGGTCACCTAATTAATAAGTCCAAGGGTAAAGAGCAGAATCTAGGACTTTTCTGACTCACTCCCAGGATTGCAATTACCCATGCACATTCTGCCTTCATTTTAAAATGACTGGAGGAGTGAAAGGTAAGATTTACAGTAGGGGAGACCTTTCAAGTTATGGCCAGTTTGCTGCTTGTACAGCTTGAAGAGCTTAAATTTTTGCTTTTTTGTCTGAGCAGAAAAGAGGTTGGATGTTACTGAGCATGAATGCAGAGTCAATTTACATACACTCTTAAAATGGTGAAGCAAATCTTCAGGGAAGATCAATACTGAATAGACTGGGTTTCTTTTTAAGAAATAGAGATAAGAAACTGTCTTTTGATATTTTCTGAGAGGGAAAACAAAATATTTTCTTCTCCTTTAATGGGTAGCAATCCATGACTGGGTCCCATTCTCTCATTCCCCTTGGATGGTTTCATCTTTTCCTAGCAGACAGACTACCTTATTGAATTCCTCATCATTCTTGTTAGCAATAGTTAGTAGTTAGAAAGTAAACTGAATCTGAATTAAACCCAAAGGACTTTTTTTATGTTATACTGGAGTCAAAAAAGGCTAACAATACTGCTTGAGGTGGATAGAAAAATGAAAAGGGAAAATGGGGAGAAGGTAGAATCTATTCAACTCTTAATTTGCTTCTGCTTTCTCCACCAAGGAATCAAGCCTATGCAAGAATTTTAGATAAAGTTACTCTTTTTTCATTAAGTTTAAAAAGACGTTAGGGCCACAGTAATCTGAAAAGGGCAGAACAACAATGTTTACTGGACAGTTGAAACCCATGAAAAGTGAGGAGATAGTAAATAAGCACCTAATTGCCCTCAATGAGTTTGTCCTGAAGGCTGCATGGGTGCAAGGAGCAGGGAACTAAAGGATCAGCACACGTGATGGTGGAGTCATCTGTGATCTTTAGAAATCCTGACCAATCAAATTTCGGGAAGAAGTACTTTAAAGAGCTAGATATGATAGCAATAAAATTAATTTGGAGGAACAAAAAGCTCTAGTATCTCAAGGGAAATGATTCTTTAAAGGTAGAAATGGAGGAATGCATTTCTGGACCTTATATTATAAAAAAAGCTGGAAAATAATAAATTACTTTTATGATTAAAATAAATTAAAAATTAAATTAAAAAAAGTAAACTAGTTCAAGAGAACTGGCTTGATGAAGGCCAAGTCCAGAATACAAGGTCTTAGATGTCTATATGTTTTACATGACAAGCAGGTAGGTGGTACAGTGGAGAGAATACTAGGCTCAGAGGTAGGAAGACTTGATTTGAAATTTGGCTTCAGACACTTACTAATTATATGACCTTGGACAAGTCACTTAAACTCAGTTTCCTTAATTGTAAAATGGAGATTAAAACAATACCTACCTCTCTGGGTTATTGTGAGGATAACATAAAAAGATAATTCATACAGGGCCTGGAACTCTATAAATGGTTATTCCCTTTTCCCTTCTATATTCGAATGCATGGAGTAAGAGTGTGGGTAATTAATAGAATAAACTAGAGTTCCTAATGCAAGGAAGCAAATTTAACCTCAGATACCACTGGGATAGTGGGATAAGACTGGAATATGGTGGTGGAAAGGTATTTATGTTTATGTCTTGACTTTTGATTTCCTTAGTGTTGGGAATTCTTTTTTGTGGAATCTCCCTCCTTTAATGCAAATCAGGGATTTGTGGGTAATTTATATTTTAAGAGAGCTTCCTGGGGAACCATTGTATGAGGGTAAATGGCTTGTTCATCATCATGAAGCTAGTGCGTATCATAGGCAGGTCTTATATCAGGTCTTCCTTAGTCTAGGTTCACCCCTCTATCTACTATACTATGTTGCCTTTTCTTCTTCTTTTTTTTAATGTTGCCTTTTCTAAAAGGAAATATTTCATTTGAAATTAATAGAATGGAAAAGGGGACAGTGGAATAGTATTGCATATAAAAAATGTATTCCTGTGATAGAACCCAGCAACTAAGAGGTAGAATGGTCTACAGGACCATAGTGGAGATCCTTTGGTTAAGGACCAGTAGAGAGAAAAATAGAGGTGATAATATGGTGGGAGTAATACTACAGAAACCATTGGGACACAAAAATGAATTAGATGAGTTTGAGGAAAAATTAATATCTGGAATTGTAGTTAGGGGCGATTTAAAATGTCAAGATTATCTATTAGATCTCTTTCTGCCTCTGTCTCTCTGTGTCTCTGTCTCCCCCCAAAAGGAGAAATGGATCAGAAAGATGAACTCAATGTACAAATGAGAAGCTTCTTGGGTGCAAGAAAACTGCTATACCATGGACTCTGATAGAGAAGAGGAAAACTATGAATAGCCTAATATTGTCCCTAGATCTTTGGAAAAGGGAATTTAAAATAATTCAAAGAAAGGACAGATAATATCCCATGCAACCTACACTCTACAGGAGAAGATATGTTAATGGGAAGGGAAACCCTCAATTACAAAATACATAATACCCAAGAAGAAAGAAGAAGCTGCCTGAAAAAGATTTTTGTGGCTTCATAGGGAGCTTACAAAGTAACTCAGATTTAAAAAGGAAATGGAGAGAAGATGAAAACAAAATCATGTAGCTAAGGAAAAAAAAACAAAGACCAGTGTTGTCCCTTGAAAATAGAGACAGCAATGCTAAAACTGAGAATAGACTGGGGTGAGCCATGAATTCTAAGGACAATAAAAAGACTAATTGTTTTTGGTACTCAATCATCTACATGACATTAAGGCATATTAACTAGAAGTTCACCTGAAAGCCCAAGAAAATTGACCTTAGCTTATTGAAAACATTGGTAGTAGCCAAATTACCTTTTTTTTTTAAGTGAGGCAATTAGGGTAAAGTGACTTGCCCAGGGTCACACAGCTAATAAGTGTCAAGTGTCTGAGGCCAGATTTGAACTCAGGTACTCCTGACTCCAGGGCCGGTGCTTTATCTGCTGACTACCTAGCTGCCCCCAAATTACATTTTAATATAATATAATTTTTTTTTTAGTGAGGCAATTGGGGTCAAGTGACTTGCCCAGGGTCATACAGCTAGTAAGTGTTAAGTATCTGAGGCCAGATTTGAACTCAGGTACTCCTGACTCCAGGGCTGGTGCTCTATCCACTGTGCCACCTAGCTGCCCCTTAATATAAAATTTTAAGATAAATTAACAACCTTGTTTCATTTTAGTGAATGTAACAAACATTAAGTATCATGTCTGACCTTTTGAATAGCTTAAAGGGTCTTGTGAGTTCTCATTTTAGTAACTCCAATCTAATTTTCTCAATAACTTTCATTTTGAAATTCTGGTTTAGAAGGTGTACTTTTCTAGAGATAGAATCTAAATCTTGTAACTCTATCCACTTGTGAATTTCCTATTAACATAGCAATCAGTCAACCACTTCACAGATCTAGTAATAGTTCCTGTATACTATGAGTGTGTAAGCCAGTTCTCTGCATGAAGCACATCTGTACTATCACTGCATTACCTCCATTGTTGAACAGAATTTTTTTGAATGATACTTTTTCTTTTCATTTTCTCAAGTGTTCCACATTGAGAAGGAAGTACAAAGAATCAGAGGAAGCATGCAAGTAATATATCCAAAAATATATTCTCAGGCAGCATTGTTTCTCTCCCCAAACCCTTTAGGTTTGTTCAATTCCCACCCAATTCTGGGTTGTCTAGAGTCTAGAAGGAAACTAAGGAATTTGGATTTTTTTTCAAGTATGGATTTATTCAAGTCATGTGGTCCTGGGAACCCTGGAGATCACTTCCAAATTGACTCCAAAATGCCTTTCTGTCTTTTGGGTACTTTTGGATTAGGAATATCTTGAGACTAAAAATCTCTCTACCTCTTTGGACTGAAGTAATATTTCCAGGGGTTCCTCTAATACATGGTGCAGCATTACGCTAGCGAATCCCTGACAATACATAAGGTAATTGATAGAAATCTGGACAAAATTTCTTCAGAATCCTAAGCAGGTTAACGAGCTTCATCAGAACAGGATTGCTAGTCATCTTGGGTAAATGAATTGTTCTCAATTTCCCTATTTACAATGAAAATAAGAATTAAAAGCAACTCCACTAATTCAGCTAATTTCCTCAGAAGCTTTGCTTTCTATGTGGCTCTCATGTTGTGTATGATTTCCTTGCTCCTGTGATAGTTTAGGTAGCAGTTGAGAAGAGCTAAGCAATATTAGAGCTGATTTTTAAAAATCTGGAAATATTTTACATTGCTTTTATTATGAAAATTTGCATGTCTTTTTAATAAGGAGCCAGAGAACATTTTACAAAAAGTGGCTCAAATGCTTGTTGAACCCCATCACCTCTCCTACACAAATGTGATTTAAGGCAAGACATACTACTGATCTACTTACAAGGTTGTAGTGAGGAAAGCCCTTTGTAAAGCTTCAGGTATTATAGAAATGGGAACTATTGTTATTCTTCTCTTTTCTTTTTAACTTGTTTCTCCCACAAGATACTCCATCTCCCAATTTTCAGGGACTATACCCTATGCTTGGGATATTCTTCCTCCCCATCTCTACTTCCTACCTTCCCTGGCTTCCTTCAACTCTCAGCCAAATTCTTACCTTCTCTGAAAAGTCTTTCCTGATTCCCACATTTAATAATAGTGCTTCCGCTCTATTGATTATATCCAATTTATCTTTTATATATGTTGTTTGTTTGCATGTTGTCTCCTTGTTAGACTGTGACCTCCTGGAGAGCAAGGACTATTTTTACATTTTTTTTTTCAAATTGCCAGTGCTTAGCACAGTACCTGGCACATAGCAGCAGTTTAATAAATGCTCAATGAGGGGGCAGCTAGGTGGCACAGTGGATAGGGCACTGGACCTGGATTCAGTAGTACCTGAGTTCAAATCCAGCCTCAGACACTTGACACTTACTAGCTGTGTGACCCTGGGCAAGTCACTTAACCCCAATTGCCTCACCAATAAATAAACAAACAAGCAGACAGACAGACAGACAGATGGATAGAAAGATAGATAGATAAATGCTTATTGACTGATTGAAACAATGTTCTTACATTGTTTCAGACACATTGGCATGCTATGCAAATGAAGGGACAAGGAATGAGCTGAGCTGGTAAAAAGAAGCAATAGTCTTTCCCCCTAAATTTAGCTTGCATTTATAATTTCTCTTTGCCTGTTCATCTTCTTAGGGGATTTGAAGAGGTTGAAGGTTAAAACACACACATACACACACACACACACACACACACACACACGCCCCATAAAACCCGTGGAACTCTGAAACCAAGAGCAGTTTGCTAATTATTAGGGAAATAACTATCACTCATTTTATAGCCTAGGCTTCAGAGAATGAACTTGGCAAGTATATGGAATAATCCTATAAACTCTAGTGAGGTCTCTGATTGAGGTCTCCCAAGTCTTGGACTATGAAGAATAGTAGTCCAAAGAAAGGACTTTAACCTGAGGGCATTAGTTCTCTATCTGACCCTGCTCTGTGTTATGAGGAGCTTGGTGATGGGGGGCTTGACAGTGAGAAACTCCTGCTACCTAAGGATTGTTTCAAATGCATCAGTACATCTTTCCAAACCTTTGGCAGGCAAATATTGTCAAAGTGCTTTTCTTCTTACCTAGCTTTCTGAATTCTAGTCAGGAGTTTTTATGGGTTTCTTTTATAGATTGGGGAAGGTGAACTTTTCCCTATTCTCCATATCATTTGGTTCAATGAGATGTATACCTGGCTTTCCTTAGCTCATATTAATAATGAAATCTTGATTAATTCATCATAGGATCACAGAAATTCTAAATAGAAGGAACCTTAGAGGTCATTTACTCTACTTCTTTTACTGTATAGATGAAAGAGCTGAGGACCGGTGTAGTTAAGTGACATCCTAAGGTCATGAAGCAAGTAAGCTGTATATCAGGATGTTAAAGAATTTCTGAGCAAAGATCATTTTCCATTAGGAGAAAAAAAAATCTCATATAATGAAGTCAGTCATAACCAGAATATTCATAAATCATACAAAACTGTGCAGACCTATGTAATATGGCATAATAGCAATATTCTTGCTAAGCCGTGAATGCATGTATTAACAGTAGCCAGTCTTGGCCTTTCATTCATCCAATAGATATTTACTGTGTGACTTCTGTGTCCAGAAAAATGTATTAGGTGTTAGGTGATGCATGGAATTTTTATAAGACATGATGCTTGGCCTTATGGAGTTTGTATTCTGGTGGAGAGTTAAGAGACAAACATAGATCACCATGTTATACAACTGTGACAGATTATCCTGGACCTCACTGCCTGGAAAGCCATTCCCCATTGTTCTCTGGTACCCTCATAAAGGCTTGAGGTGTCTAGGCTCTCTGAAAAAGGGCTCTTAGCCCTCACTAATGGTATTCTCCCAAGGATAGGTTGTGGTCCCCTGCACCTCAGTTCCATTTAACTACAGGTAGATACATTAAAGGTCAGCTAGGTGGCTGGATAGATCTCCAGGCATGGAGTCACGAAGACACCTCTACCTGAGTACAAATCTGGCCTTAGTCACTTACTGGCTCTGTGACCCTAGGTGAGTCACTTAGCCCTGTTTGCTTCAGTTTCCTCAACTGTAAAATGAGCCGGAAAAGGAAATGGCAAACCACTCCTGTATCTTTACTGAGGAAACCCCAAATAGGGTCATGAAGAATTGAACACAACCATAACAACTGAATGACAAAGATATATGAACTTTCACAAGTGCATGTTTCCTGCAGAAGGTATAAACACAAAAGTATACAAACTTACTCTCCCAAAATATGGGAATCAATTACCTTACACCCTTGTACCACCTGAGTCTAAGGGGAGGGGAAGAGGATTAGTTTCATAGATAAGCTCAGTACTGGTTCCAAGTCCATCTCCCCCACCCCCAACCCTGGGGCTCAAGTTTCAGGTTCCTTGGCTTCTCAGTGCCTCCACGACAGGTTGGTTAGCTACATCATCCCTTCTGTAATCCTGGCTCAAGGTCACCATGGCTTAAACTCCCAGTTCCCATAGA
Organism: Dromiciops gliroides; assembly: GCF_019393635.1. Taxonomy (NCBI): domain Eukaryota; kingdom Metazoa; phylum Chordata; class Mammalia; order Microbiotheria; family Microbiotheriidae; genus Dromiciops; species Dromiciops gliroides. The sequence continues at coordinate 349,720,781 of NC_057861.1, forward strand.
AATCACTTCTGGCATCCAATACTGAGGAGGATAAACAGCACAGAAACTGACACCTCCAGGTCCATTTCTCAGAGCCAGGGGAGAGGAAAAGGAGCAAGGGAAGGAACATCCTTCCCCTCTCGCCAATGGGTGAGTTGTGATCTTCACCCTCTGGATGCAATAGGTAAGAGTTGCCAAAAAGAGCACAAGGAAAAGTGAGCAGAGGAAAGAAAGCAGCCAAAAAACAATAGGCTCTCACAAGGAAAAATCTGACTTCCCATTTGCCCTGTTACATAAGGGGAGGTATGTGTGCATGCCCATACTGTCTCACTGTCATATCATTAGCCCATCCTTGACAGTCTTGGGGACTTTCTTACCACTGGTGGTAGTTGGGGGAAGTTGGGCAAGAGGCAGCTTCCGTCGCTCAAGCCATCTCCATGTAAATGCTCTCAGAAAATTTAAAATATCTATGATATATCTATAGGTATCACAAGTCTGTGAGACATGCATTGCAACTAGATTTTTTTTTTTTTTGGCGGGGCAATGAGGGTTAAGTGACTTCCCCAGGGTCACACAGCTAGTACATGTCAAATGTCTGAGGTCAGATTTGAACTTAGGTTCTCCTGAATCCAGGGCCGATGCTTTATCTACTGTGCCACCTAACTGCCCAGCAACTAGATTTATTACAAGAGGAATGAACATGCATGTGAAACTCCAGGTGCAAGGAGTTCACAATTGAAAAAGAAGCTTACATATGTATGAAATTACAACAAAAGGAGGAGGTAGAACAGCAACCTTCTCCTAAGGAGGAGTGGTATGGGTGGAGGGAAAGAGCAGCAGAGATTGGGGAAGGACTCCCAGCATTTGGGAGGAGAAATCATGAATAAGTAAGATGATATGAAGATAAGATGGTGTGCTTATTTACAAGGGTCCCAGTCACAGAGACAGTTTCTCAGTCTGGTGCAGATTTACTGGTGCCTGTCTTGACTCCCAAGGACACACAAGGAGTCCAGCTTGGAGTACAAATAACAAATCATGTCAACCTTGGAGGGGTGGAGTGTGTGTGTGTGTGGGGGGGCGGTGGGGTGTAAGGGCTAAAATTCTAGCTATACTGTCTAAAATATCTAATGAGTGGTCGCCAATAAATTATAAGCTTTAGCAAGAGTTAGACTTTTAAGCATTTATTAAGGAGAATAAGAATTTGGTAAAGACAGAGAAAAAGGCCTAGATTCATCTATCTATTAAAGAGAGAGTGCATTTCTAGCACCCTTCTCCACCAGAGTCCTCAGGAAAAGAGAGCGAGTCAGAGTGCCAGCCTCCCCCTTCTTCCTCCCACAAGCCAATGTCACTTCCTGATGCCAAAGAAAAGCCACATGGTCCTGCCCTCAGAGGCCCTCTCCTCATGTTGGAACCTTCCTACAGTAAGTCTCCAACAGGTGGCGTCATTCCAATCATTACGGGAGGTGGGGGGGAGCGGGGCGGGGGCTGGTTCATCTTTGACATGTTCAGGGCCCATATGGGTCCAGTTTTGGAAAATATGGCAACTCAAGAAGAAAAGTTCAGGGGGCCTCTTAACAGTAATAAGGTTAGCAAGATACAAAATAAAGTGCTATATTTGAGGAGGAAAGTTGTCAGCAGCTACACAATCAGAGAAGGAAGTTGAATTTGGGGAGGTATCGAAAATTGATTATTGTACCTTGGGTCTCTCCAGCTTCCTGTTTCTGTGTCCTCCTCCTCCATTTTCTTCCCCTCACAGAAGTCACAAAACACCACACCCCCGATAAACCTGAATGTGCTGTCCCACAAATATTAACGACCTCAGTGGTAAGAGGGGTACCCACAGAGTACACAAGTTAAGAGGTACACATGTAGGAAACAGACTTCGCTAAGACAACTCATACCTGTGACACTGCAGAGCCCCATGACTTATCATGGTCTTCCTGCCTGGCTTTCTTTGGTGTAGCATCTCTGCTGGGCTCTGCTGCTCTTTGTGCCTACTCTCTGCTGGGTCTCCTACTGCATGAGTTGCTCTGGTAATACAAGGGTAGTAGTGCAGATCAGTTCCTTCAGGTGCTGGGCCATTTCTTTCTTTCTAGCTGGCTTTCTTCTTGACTGCCTAAAACGGTTGCCTTCTCAGAACAAACTTCCCACCCCACCAGGGGCAGGGTGGTACAAACACAAAAATGTACAAATTTACTCCCCCAAGAAAGCCAAGGGATAGCAGCCCTACAATTCTATTGGAAGGAATTTCTTCTATCTCTTAAAGGAGGGAAGGTACTTCCTTATCCATCAAAGTCTGATAGGAGTGAAGTTTTAGCAGGGTTTGAATAGAGCACTCCTAGTTTCTCACCCTTTAATCTCTGAATTGGTGCTCAGAGTATGAGCAATACAAAGTTTCAAGTCCTTATGTAACTATAAATACTCAAAGTCTGAAAGAGACAAAACCTTTCATGGTCTTTCACCTTTAATTTTGGTTTGGAAGAACTCAATAAATCAAAACCACTTCCATCTCCTACTAGATTTTGTTCTTAGAGGGGGCCAGGATGAGGTGTGAGAAGGGACACTCTTAAATCCCCTACCCCCAAGATAGCTTCTGTTCCCTTGAGGAGGATGTATATATTGGGGAAAGGCCTATTGAAAGTGGGGGTGCTCAAAGTCATTCTGTGTTGGGAGGAGGGTATGTCTGAATCTGTTTTAGAATCTCACATTTACCTTGCCCTACTACAGATAAGCCAGTTGCCCCCCTTCTTTCAAGTGCTCTCTAACTTCCTTCTGTCTTAACTATCCCCTCAGCTCTAAGAAGGTATGTCTGGGAGCCAGCTCTAACTACCCAGTGGAAGGCCATTGTTAAATTTTCTGAGAGCATTTACACCTTGAAAGTAGGCAAATCACAAATAAGGGCTTGATTCACTGTTTCCTTGACATTCTAGACTTAAGAAAGTGTTAATAATGCAGATTAAACTTTAAAGTGTATGCTATTTTTTTTTTCTTTTTGAGGGCTTGGTTGTTAAACATTTACCATCACACCCACCATTGCTCCATAAACATGGTTTGAGCTCTGTAGGAGGGCAGTAGAAAGCTGGGGAATGTGTCATCATTAGACTAGAGGCCTGATGACTATAGGTTAATAATAATAACAATAATAATAATAGCACTTTAAGGTTTGCAAAATGCTTTAATCCATTATCATATTTAAGCTTTTCAACATCCCAGGCAGGCCCCAAGACATAAAATCATAGATTTGGAGTTGGGATGAACCTTACTGGCCATCTAGTTCATCCCCCTCATTTTTTTGGTGGTGGTAGGGAGACTGGGGTCCAGAAAATGTAAGTGACTTGCTTGAGGTGAAACACGTAGGAGGTAACAGAGGTTATTGACTAAGAGGATGGTGGGGACATTTGCAGAAAAAGGGCATTTGATAGGAGGAGCAGGCTTAAGTGAGAAGATGATAAATTAATTTTGGGATATGTTAAGTTTGAAGTGCCAGTAGGACATCAATTATTGTTGTTGTTCAGTCATTTTCAGTCATGTCTGACACTTTGTGACACCATTTGAGGTTTTCTTGGCAAAAATACTGGAGTGGTTTGTCATTTCCTTCTCCAACTCATTTTACAGATGAGTAGACTGAGGCAAACAGGATTAAGTGACTTGCTCAGGGTCACACAGTTAGTAAGTGTCTGAGACTGAATTTGAATTCAGGAAGATGAGTCTTCCTATATATGTGTGTGTGTGTGTGTGTGTGTGTGTGTATATATATATATATATACATACATACATACACGTATATAAATATATATGTGTATACACACACATATATATACATACATACACGTATATAAATATATATGTGTATACACACACACACACACACACACACACACACACACACACACACATATATATATATATAGGAAGGAGCTTGGCCACAAACATAGCCATGAATACTCCTTTTTAATTTGTAGAGAAAGCAGAAAATCAAGGTGATTTAGGGAAAAAAATAAAACAAATGTAGAATATACAAGGAATATAAGAAGGGGAAAATTTTTTTTTCAAAGCCATCCTTTTAAAATTTCAGAACAATTTTCTAAGAGTAAAAATGTGATTGGAAAGTCTAGAGACTATTGAACAAATTTAACCTCAAGCTCTATCATTTCTGGCTGGTAGAATTAACTTCATTTTAGGGGAACTGACAGATGGATTTCTTGATTTATGATTATTTATTTAGGCTGAGTCCTAAAAGGTACTCTTAAAACCCCAGTAGCTGAAATCTTATATATTGACCTATGAGTTGATTTATCTCCAATGGACATTAAAGCAAATTCATACTTTAGTTGCAGAGCCACATATTACCTTTTCTGCCTCCCAACTCAATGTCTTGTTTGCCTTTTTTTTTTTTAAGTGATTAAATCTGTCACCAGACCGTTGTTCATGAGAAATCTTAAAGACAGCTCTGAAAGGTTTGGCAGTTGGAAGATTTGTGAAAATTAAAAAGCTGCTCTTTCCAAAATTTTATTAAAATTAGCATTTCTAATTGTTTGACTCATCTTGGTAATTCCAACTTGAAGTTGATTCAGTGTAGAAATAGAGGAAAAACCAATCAGAGGAACTTAGCTCCTGATGAGACAGATTGCAAGTGATAAATTTAGGTAATGGAAAAGATGTAGAGTTAATGGAGGATTGACAAATAACCTGGCTGTGGAAATGTATGTCCTGACAAAGATTTGTTTTTAAAAATTAGAGAAAGAGTCGATTAGGGCTCACAACTTAACATTAAGCCTGCAAAAAGGATAGGAATAGCAAAATGAAAACATTTAGATGAAATAATGGAAGTGAAGAAACTTTGAAAAATATAAAGCACTATACACATGTAAGAGATATGCATGTCTCTTTACACATGTTAGACATATATATAACACCATATGCATGTGTATCATAAATATGTATATATAGATATATTCGTTTTAATACAAATAACTATGAGATTATTACAAAAGGGATTTTGCTAAGAAAAATATAATCATATCAGTCAAAAGCTTATTATTGAGTATAGATTGGGTCTTACCTTCTCCCAGCTCCTATTGCTGCCAATTCTCAGTTGATTCCTGGGTTTTTCTTTTGTTTTGTTTTTTGCTTTAGTTTTTGTCTTGTGCTCTATATATCATCCTTTGTTCCTCTCACCAGTTCATAATAATGAGTGTAAAACCACGCTTCCTTAGGCACAATCTCCTCCAACAAGGAGGTTGGGAACAGTTTTAATAAAACATTCATTCAAATCAGTCAAATGCATCAATGCACCTGGTAGAGTCAGCAGCCCAGGAAACGAATATTTCTTGGCTATATTATCGACCTTACCCAAGGAGGAGTTAATAGAAAGTCCTAACTTCCATTGAATCATAGCATTAGAAAGGACCTTGAGAGAGACAGAGAAAACAGAGATAGAGACACAGAGACAGAGAGATAATTGGGTCTAGCCTTTGACTTTAAGCAGGTGAATATCGGAGTCATACAGAACAGACCCTTTGCAAAAAGTCTTAACTCTTAATATTGTCATGGTATGGAGGTGACTATGGATTTATAAAAGATCTGCCTGCAGAAGGTAAGCCCTAGTTGAACCTACTAAACTGAAAAGGCTTTGAGTGTGTCCCTTATCTTAGTGACAGCCTAGCCAAATTCAGAAAAGCTCTTTACTAAAAGTTGGTCACCAGATGAGGAAATTGCCTTGCATATAGTCCCTCAGAAATCAGTCAAAACCACAAAGTTTTTCATACCTCTGGGTGACTCCTTTTCATTTCTGCAGCAATGGCAATGATGGAAAAGTGGGCAGAGGGTATTAAGAATTGGGTAGTTTTTACAGTCAGCAAATAGTAACTTAACAGTAATAGGACATCCTGTCACTGCCATTTACTTGATTGTTTTCCATTACATTGTTGCTCTTCCCCTTAACTCTTTCCAAATTTTGCATATTAAAGTGTGGTGAGCAGAACTGGATGTAAAATACACTCTAGTGGGCTGACTACTTCAAAGACCAGATGAAATGCCTTTTCTCAGCATGGCCACATCATAGTCCTTTTAATACATTTCTGAATTTCCTTTGATTTTTTGCTCATGATTTCTGACACATTGATTATTATATATATTCTTACTAAAGTCCTTCAAAAACTTCAGTTTTTTATCTCCAAGTATACTAACTTGTCACCATTGAATTCTAAAATGTTGTTATTAGACTAATTGGTCAACACCAATTTTAAATTTTATTTCTAATCTCCATGTATTAAGTATTAATGTATTATTATGTATTAATATCATGTTTGTATTACTACATTTATTGCATTAATAAATTTATTAATTTATTCCTACTCAGGACACTCCCTAGGACTTAGGTACCAAGTTAGACATGTTGTGATATGTGCTGGAGGAGGGAGTTCCCACAATGGATGTTCTCAATGATGAGGAAATCATAGATCCTTCACAATAAGGACACTGAAAAAGATGGGCCCTGTGACAATACTGGTGAGATGCCACTTGATCTGCTCTTTGAGTCAAAAGTCAAACTGTCGATCACTTCTCTTTGGGTACAGCCTTCAAGGCCACTTATTGTATGTAGTATAGTCAAGATGTTGTTCTTTTCTTTCCCTCTTTCTTTTTTTCTCTTTTGTGGGGCAATGAGGGTTAAGTGACTTGCCCAGGGTCACGCAGCTAGTGTCAAGTGTCTGAAGCCAGATTTGAACTCAGGACCTCCTGAATCCAGGACCAGTGCTTTATCTATTGTGCTACCTAGCAGCCCCCAAAATATTCTTTCTTGATCACTAAGAATGTCACATGGGTAGAATCAAGGAGTTTAGTAAATCTAAGCATGAGGAATTTTATAAATTGTTTTCTCCTTTTTCCTGTCACTCTCTTGTAGTAGAAATTTTAATTGCCCTAGCACAGTTTGCTTTTCATGAAGTCAAGTTAATGCCAGCTGCATAAGTTAATGTTTTATGCTTTTATAGATCCTCATAAACTGATGGTTTAATTATTTGTTCAATAGCTTCCCAAGTACAATGTTACCTCTGTCTTTTGTACCAAGTACAAAGTCCCATTGTCCTTTTTCTCTCCATTTGCCTTTTTGAATTCTATTCATTATTGAGAGCTCAACTCAGGCTCCATATTCTCTGAGCAGCTTTCTCTGTTCCCTCCAGTCCACCATCATTTCTCCTCTTCTGAAGCCCAAGAATATGCATCACCCATAATAATAATAGCTAATATAGCTACTATTTAAATAGCCCTTACTATGTACCATGTACTGTGCTACCATGATCTTATTTGATCCTAATAACAAGCCTGTGAGGCAAGTGCTATTATCATCCCCAATTTACAAATGAGGAAACTGAGGTAGGCAGAGGTTAAGTGACTTGTCCAGGGTCACACAACTAATAAGTACCTAAGGCCAAATTTGAACTCAAGGTCTTCCTGATTCCAGGCCTGGCAGTCTGTCCACTGTGCCACCAAGTTGCTATGCTACTCATTGGTCACTTTAGACACACTTCTTTGTATTTGTAATTATCTTTTCACATCTCCCTAACTAAAGAGTAAGCCATTTTATTTGTTTTTTTTTTTAATGAGGCAATTGGGGTTAAGTGACTTGCCCAGGGTCACATAGCTAGTAAGTGTTAAGTGTCTGAGGCTGGATTTGAACCCAGGTACTCCTGACTCCAGGGCTGGTGCTCTATCCACTGTGCCACCTAGCTGCCCCGAGTAAGCCATTTTAAAAGATCAAATTGTCATAAATCAAAAGCTGGATTTGATGGAAGTGCCTTATTATCCAAAAGTATTTTTATGAAACCCTGGGTTAATAGGAGCAAAATGTCTTTCAACTGAACTCCAAGCTGAACCCAGATAGCTAACAGATAAAAGTACCTACCTGATGACTTCTTTCCTCAGGATAGTAAATTCCTATTTTATGGGGACATCTGGGCATCCTCATCCTTGCCAAACTCCTTTCTGGAATCTTGTAATCTTATCATGGTGCTTCTATATTTCCTCCATACTTGTTATAACTGAAATTGTTAAAACTGCTTTGCATTACATCCCTTCTTGTTATAGTATTAGCTTTTGGGTTGATATGTAGCAAGCTAATGAAACTGACAACAACCTGTAACCAGTGAACAACAACAACAACAAAAAACACCTTATATACCTTCAGAAAGGGGGAATCTCCAAGCTCCCTTCTTGGGAGGGGTCTCCACATGATCATGTTTCTTTCTTCTTGGGACAAATAAACTGGTACTACATTTTTCCTGTCTGTCTCTGATCTCTTTACATTATGTTCTTTGATCTGTTTTTTTTTTTTTTTTGGTATTTTTGGTAGGAAGATAGGTATCTAAACAAATTATAGGAGATATTATAAAATTAATTTCTCTGGTCTGTTTATTAATTTTGGGTAGGAGACAGGCAATAAAACTGTATTTAATTTTCGACAAAAGGCAACCACAAAAGTTTGGGAGATAATGGGGTAGGGGGGGGAGTGGGGGAGAGGGGGGGAGAGAAAAACACAAGCAGAACCAAAGAAAAGAGTGAAAGAAAAGACTATATAAAGACTCTTCTCAGAGCCCTAAAGGCCAAGAGTGAGTCAAGTTTCAGGCCAACAGCTTTATGCAACCCCTCCCAGCAGGGGGCGCTCTGCACAAGAGGCTTCCAACTGAGGCTCCTGGGCCTTAGGCCTGATAAGAACCTGAAGAGGGGCCTGGGTTTTGTGGGAGTCAGGCTGAGCTGGGGGTTCACCTTGAGGCACCAGAGGTGATCCCCAAGTGACTCAGAGCTCAAGCCCTGACTTGAGTTTTGTTTTGAAAAGTTATGTTTACAAAAGCACTGTTTAGTGGGGAATGGGGACATTCTTACTCCAGCATAGGGTTAGGGCCTAAGGCCACAATCTGATTGGTAGGTAAATGGAGCAATCTGATTGGTCAAACCCCAAGACAGGTTTTCTTTCTTGAAGACTTATGTAACAGTATTGTTCTGAAAGGGAGTGGGGTGAGGGGGCCGACACTCTTGCCCAGAATAGGTTAAGGCCTGGTATTATAGTTTGTAAAATCTGATTGGTTAACTGGTACCACCTGATGGGTTCTTAGGCTGTTACTGTTATTCTGTATAAATAGCAACTGTAATAACTGAATTCTAAATGAGGGGTATCAAAAGGCCTTAATGTGATTGGTCGGAGGGGACCCCTTGAGGGGTATAAATAGGGGTGAGGGACCTCATTTCAGTGCACTCTCACCAGCACATTCAGAAGAGTGCCCATCTTCACGAAGATGAATAAAGCCTTCACTCACCAACTGCTGCCTGCTTGGGATTTTTGAACAGCGACCTGTTAGCAACACTAAGGGCTGCCAACACTAGAGCTGCTAACACTTTGAGCTGTGCAACATGAAGAATGGTTAGCTGTGTTTCTAACAAGAGGACAATGTGTGCTCCCATTTCAATGTTTCAAAATTTAAAAAGAAAGAGAAATGTAAAGACAAAAGAAGAAGAAGAGGAAGAAGAGGAAGAAGAGGAGGAGGAGGAGGAGGAGGAGGAGGAGGAGAAATAATAATGACACAAACTTCCAAAGGGAAGCAGGGACTATTTTTTTTTCATTCCCAACTGGGCCCAACCAGCACAGCACCCTGCATATATTAAAGGCTCAATAAATATTGGTTGAATTGATTACTTAAAGAAAAGAACAATTTAGGAAAATGTGCACATTGGATAAAAAGAAGCTAGGAGGGGGCAGCTAGGTGGCGCAGTGGATAAAGCACCGGCCCTGGATTCAGGAGTACCTGAGTTCAAATCCAGCCTCAGACACTTAACACTTACTAGCTGTGTGACCCTGGGCAAGTCACTTAACCCCAATTGCCTTACCGGAAAAAAAAAAAAAGAAGCTGGGAGGATAAGAGGGAAGGTGTGTTAGAGAAAAAGCATATATGTGGTAGTAGGGATGGCCCCCAGAAAATTATCCAGGCAAATCACATTGGCCCATATCCCAAACATTTTTCTTTATATTACATAAGACCCCAGAATTAAATGGGCCTTAAGGACATCCTTGAAGGGGAAAAGTTCTAAAAACCCTTAAAACTTTACAAAAAAGGTATTGTGCAGGCTGAAGAATGTGTCTGAATCCATAGGTCTGAGGTGGGTTCTAAGTGGCATCAGGATCTCTCTTTCTCTCTCTCTCTCTCTCTCTCTGCCATGTATCTTCCTCCCTCCTGTCCCTCTCTACTAGAAAGAGAGGGATTTTCTCCTCCAGTCCCCTCCTCTCACTTCATGTCTTTTCTTCGATCTCCATCCAGAGAATGAGTTGATATGGAGGTCTAGGAGAGGAAGAGGGTAGCAGCACTAAGCTTCTGCCAGAGAGCCACACCTGGAGGTTACAACCAATAGAAATGGAAGTTAGGTTCATAGTTTGAGGAGCAAACAAAGGGGGGGGGAAGCCCCAGGTTCTATTCAATTCTTTCCTTGTAAATTTAGGTATGAAACATATGCATATGGTGTAAAATATAAAGAAAAACTCCCCAGAGCAGGAGGGGCCCCCGATGCACATTTAGATGTGTGGTGTTTGCTGATCTACTAAATGTAACAATGGAGAACACATTCTTTATCGAAATGAATCAAACATAACCAAGAATAGCATTACACAGTGAGGCGTGTAAAAGGAGTAGAAAGTTCTAGGGAAAAAAATCTGTCTCAGTTGGAGGAGATTTAAAAAAGAAAGTGAAAAGACTGTCTCGTTAACTGAGGGGGAGGAGTCCACGACCTTTTCTCCACTCCATCTCCTTTGCGCTCTCTGCCCATGGTGGATATCTGGCATCCTGGCTGTCTCTACTTTCATTCTCTGCTCATCTCCTGGTACTTCCGGAACTTAGCTTGGGGGCAAGATCTACTCTCTCATCCAAATCCTCCACAGTTCAGATAGCCAACCCCTATATTATTAGTCCCTGGAAGCTTGTGGAAGGGGTTACATTCATATATCAAGTGAGATCACATATGTAAAGCACTTTGTAAACCTTAAAGTTTTATATAAATATTAGTTATATGTAGTTATGATCTCCTCCACAAGAATTCAAACTTCTTGGGAATAGGAATTGCTTCATTAAGGTTTAGGAAATGGTATAAAATGGAGGCCCAGAGAGATGTGCTAATTCCTCGCACTTCTCTATAGAGAATTAGGGAACCATAGAATGTCGATTTTGAAAGTGACCTTAGAGGACATCGAGGATAACCAATACTTGAACAGGAATCCCCTGCCCAATGAATGCTCATCCAGCCTCCACTTGAAATCCACTCTTTCTCCTGGTAGCTTATTTCACTTTGGGATAGATCTCTTTTTTGAGGGAGCTGAAGAGAAATTGCTTAAGAAGAAATGTGTTTGGGCTTATAGTCAAAAAATACCTAACATATTTTAAGAAGATCCAAGAAGCTCTTTAACTTTGATCTTGGGGAGTGTATTTAAGCAGATGAGGTCTGGACTGGGCAACAACATTTCTGAGGCTGGATGATCATTTGGCAATCTTTGTAACCCTGGAATTTTCTTCCCTCTATCTCCAGAACTGTTTGCAGACTGATTTAGAAATAGCTTAGGAATGAGGCAGCAGAAATTAGAAAAGTAATGAGCAGAGCACAGTCCAATTTCTACTGATTGACCCTTCTCCCATGATTCCTTCATGGTCAATAGGATCATAGGTGTTACTCTGGGAAGCTCTTTAAAGATCATTTAATGCAACCTTTTATTTGAGAAGGAGACTGAGGCCTAAGGTAACACTACAGATAAAAAGAAAAGCCAGGATTCAAAGCTAAATCCTTTGACATCAAATCCATTGTTCTTTCTGCAATACTTAAACCATACACCAAGCCTAGTAACTATCACCACATCCCTAACTTATGAGATTGTCAAAAAAGTTGTTTAGTATAAGGAAGGAAAAATTAAAAAGGAAAAATAAAAATGTTGAAAAGCTTTATGCGTTTAGTGTTTAGGCAACAAATAATGAAACTGGTATGCAAAACCGGAAAATAAATATATTTTACCTACTGCCTCTTATAGTTGTTAGAACCCTTCTCAGCACCAGATTTTTAGAAGTAAGACTGCACATCCAGAGTGAAACATCTTGTAGATAAAAACAGCTTCAACACCCTGTGGAAATCTGTCTCTCTTCTTATGCCTTGTGCATGGGGCATTGCCAACTTTAAATAGTAAAGGGGATTTAAACTTGGGGAACATATTTTGTACTCCACTTCAAATTTATTAACTTACACTTTATTGCTCTTTTACACAGGTGCTTTTTTACACCCGAAGAATTTTTCCCCCTTTATTGCTGCTGTTACTTGGAAATGTAGATCCACTTGATAAGAGAGAAAAAAAAAAGAGCAATCTTATAAGCTGTTGAAAGATTCCCTCTTTATTCACAATAAACTCTGAAGTTGAATTGATTGACAGATTGATAATTTTGGATTTATCTCCCTGACTTTTTTTTCCCCCCTTACTGTCACAAGTTAAATTTAAGTAACTCCTGGGGCAGCTAGGTGGTACAGTGGATAAAGCACTGGCCCTGGATTCAGGAGTACCTGAGTTCAAATCCAGCCTCAGACACTTGACACTTACTAGCTGTGTGACCCTGGGCAAGTCACTTAACCCTCACTGCCCAGCCAAAAAAAAAAAGAAAAAAAATTAAGTAACTCTTTAAGCTATTTGCCTGTGCTGAGGGGATGAACAGGAGTGACTCCAGGGATGCTCTGCATACTCAGGGTTGGACATGTGCATTGACTCAGCATTTTGAGACGATCAGATAATACAGCAACCCTTACTAGTTCCACTGACTGTAGTGATAGGTCAGAGCTGATTGCTTACTGAATCAGGAAGATCATGCCCTCTATAGTATAGAAGTAGAGGAAACAGTATCTAGTCTTTTTGGAGTAGCCTCTTTGTTGAGAAACAGCTAAATATCAACTGTCCCTTGGATTTCCAACCAGGGATAAAAGATTTCTTTTCTCTCCAACATAGCAAACTCAGAGATATGGCCTTTTCTATGTTGTGCTATAACAAAAGACTAATGGAGCAGCAAGGTATAGTATAGAGCTTTCTGGTACTGTAGTCAATTTCTCATCTTGTCTCTGACACACTATGGTAGTGGATCAGTCCCTTAACTTATCTGAGCCTCAGTTTCTTTATCTACAAAATAGAATATTTATAACATTTATCTATCTCACAAGATTACTCTGAGGCTCAGATGAAGTAAGGGATCTAATTAAAGTGGTGCATAAATGTCATTTTTCTTGGCATTTTTCTTTTGAAGACTTTCTTGGGTTGGTCCATTGGGAGGAGTCTAAAGTCAATCAAACATTTGGAACAATTTTCCTTCTGTCTTTTGGCTCTGTTCCTATATGGAAATCATAAATTTACTTCAGTTATATATCTTTTTCTTTAATGCTCCCATTAAGGAATTACTTTTGTCCTTTGAAACATTTTGGCTGGTTGGAACCCCTCAACTTTCACATAATATGCCCTGTAAAAGTGCCTGTGTCCTTTGAGGCTTATTAGGGCTACAGATGCTGGTCATTATAGTTATTTAATTTCTTAATTATCTCAACCATTTTATTAAGGACTCCTGTAGTTCACTATACTTAAGCAGCTGGGTTAATGAGGTGTTTGGCTCTCTGAAATGACTGTTTTTATAAAGAGATATACCCTTACCCCAGAAAGGGTTTATTTCTAGACACCGAGTTTTCTCATTAGGGTAAGAAATGTAGTGTTAACAGAGGAAAGCTAAAAATGGGTCTCTACTAGTATACCAAAGTGGAGAACTAAAGTAATTTGGGATAGTTCAGCTCAAATTGGCCTTTTGCTTGAATTAGCTGAATAAGCATCTTATTTTATTGCTCAGTTTAACTGGGAGATGCATCACAGTAGGGGAACCTACAGTGTCCAAGGACCAGTGAATTCCAGGCTAAATTGGAAGGTAGACCTGAAGTTAGTCTCAGCCACTTCTAAGCTCTTCTTGTGCAAAGCGGCCTCAATTCCTCCACTTTTACCATTATTCTTGCATTTCTCCTCCAAAGTCTGGTACTTACTAGGTACTAGTATGGAGGGGAAGAATTTTAATCAGATAAACCAATTCTGACTGGTATATCAGTTAACTAATATGTTATCGAGGATTATTAATCTGGAATCAACAGGCTTCTCTTAAGGGGTCTGTGGATAAATTTCAAAGAATCCATGAAAGTTTTTTTTTTAATGTTTTGACAAATGTATTTTATATGGTTTGTTTCCTTTGTAATCTATGTATTTAATTTTATTCATTTAAAAACATTATTCTGAGAGAGGATCCATAAGCATCACCAGACTACCCAAGTGATAGATGACATAGAAAAGAGGAAGAAATCCTACTCTAGAATAAGTTAATACCTTAGACCTTAAGCATTGACAGCTAAAGCTAAGATATTCATGCTGGTGCCAGATATTTGGGTGCAAAGGGCTTCAGTTACCTTTAAGTCATACCTTAAGCATGCCTGCTTTTCTAGCTCATATTAGTTCAATAACTGAAATAAACAAATAAATAAACAAAACGAATGAATATACTCACACATGTGTAGATACACACACAAAGATCCAAGTTGCTGTAAGGAAAACTCAGAAAACAAATGTATGTTCCTGTGGAGCCCAGTGTAAAGAGAGAAGCAAACATAAGATTTTCTTGCTAAAGATGAAGAAATTGGTTTTGACTAACAAGATGCCTATCTCTTCTCCTCTCACTTCTAAACCTCAGGAGGAATCATTGTTCTTCTCCCTTACCACTTCCCAATTTCCTGGGTCTCTTCTTCCCTGCTTTATAATCACTACCTTTAGAGCAGAGCTTCCCAACCTTAATGCTTATCAAGGGGGTAGGGGTATATTTATTAAATAACTATATTATCTGAGAGAAGTGAACGAATGAAAAAGCACCAATTAAATACTTTCTCTCTGTCAGGCATTGTGCTAAGTGCTGGGAATATAAATACAAGCAAGGCAGTCTGCTCTCAAGGAGCTTACATTTAAATAGGAGAAGAGAAAACATACAGAACTCTATAGTTGGAAAGAGACAGGATAGGCAGCTGAGGATCCTCAAGTAGCTCCATGGTTTGGAGCTGGTCAGGAAGTAGTGTGGTGGGCTGGAACTTGTCTACAGATGGCCCAGGGCCTGGGATAGCAGGATGAGGTTAGGGAGATGGGGGAAAGCCAGAGCACAATCAGAAGGGTTGGGGGCAGGCAGGAAGCCATATGCTGACATGGTTCTGAGGATACAGGTGAAAAAAAAATGTGCATTAGATAAATAATAAAGATGTAATAACTTTATGATTCAAAAATGTTATTTAGGGCAGTTAGGTGGTACAGTAGATAGAGCACTCGCCCTGGATTCAGGAGGACCTGAGTTCAAATCCAGCCTCAGACACTTGACACTTACTAGCTGTGTGACCCTAGGCAAGTCAATTAACCCCAGTTGCCTCACCCCCCCCCCCAAAATGTTATTTACCAAATAAAATGTGCTTTTTTGGTGTGGATTCTAATCTGCCCCCTCCAGGTCTTGGGGGAAAGCTGGCTAAAATCACTGATAAATTCAGCAAGAGTTTAGGGTTTTAAAGATTTATTAAAGAGTAAAGACAACACATGGGATCCCATAATGCCAGAAAAATCTAACTACTTTCTATCTACTTTTCTCAATTTCTCTGTCTGCCTTTTTTTCTGTCTCCCACCAAGCTGAAGTCCCAAACAAAAAGAGGCCCTCTCTTTTTCTCTGTATCTGCTGCCACTAGTCAGTTCCTGAACTAAAAGGAAGGACCTTCCACCGCTTTTCCCAGAAGCTGTCTGTGAAACAGGAAGCAGGGCCCCCCCCCACACACACACCCCTCCAAGCTAATTGGCTGGTTGCTTTGATTGACATGACTACAGGCAATTCCATAGACTTAACTTCCAGACACCCTCACATGCTTTCTCCTCAGGGTGAAGCTCTGATTCTCACATTGGCAAATTAATTTATTCCATATTTATAGATGAATGGTAAACTCAAGAATGTATTTCCTGTCATACTGAATAGGAATTATGAGAAGCTTTCATGAAAAGCCAGGAGGTATGGGTTTCTTTCTATGGGTTTCATTCTTAAGAGTTGTAAATTTGGGGGTTAAATTTGATAGGCTTAAAGTTCTTTCTAGCATTAAAATTCTATATGGGGTTTCACAAAAGTCTTTTTTTAAAAACTGCACTAAGACTTTTGGGACACTTCATACATGTGTGTGGTAGAGCTTGGTGTATTAGCCAATCCTTATAGCATATATCTTTTGTCAAGTCCTGAAATAAATCAAAGCCATGGGTTGAGGACTAAAATGTATTTGATTGAGATAATGGGGCAGCAAACCTGCTACTCTGGGGGATGCCCAGTGGATTTCCTAACGAAAGAGACCTATGAAAAAAACTTTTAGGAGAGGGGGAGGAGATAGGTGAAGTAGCATGGCCTCTTTATGAGATCCCAGTGGCCCTTGGCAATCTGGGCAGGGAAAGCCACTTCATTCTGGTTGTTTTGCCCTTCATTCCACGAATCCCAATGTAAAGGGGCAAGGACACTAGAAGCCAAGATGTAGCTTGAACTGGGCTCCCCACAAGACATCTCTGGGTGGGGAGGACCTATGGTATGGTTCAACTCAACCTAATCCTATTATCTTAAGAGTAGGAATGTAAGGACATTACTGGAATTTTGACACTGTCATGATGACTAAGAGGTTTATGCAGTCCATACTGCAAAAGGTAGTAACAATTTTTTGTCATTACATTAACAATTATGTTAACGGTTTTATCATTTTCTAATCATTATTATATTCATATTCACCATGTGCCATTAATGGTTAGATACAATGTCTCATTGTGTACATTTGTGTAAGTCCTTTACTATACCTTTTTTGTGCTCCGCATGCAAGGTGGGGGCATTCCTAAAGACCTACTCTATGGTGAGTTAGCCTCAGGCCAAAGACCTGCTGGATGCCCCCAGCTTTGCTACAGAGATGTATGCAAGTGAGACTTGAGGGCTCTGGGAATAGACATCAGCAGCTGGGAGGAGATGGCCAAGGACCGCGCACGATGGAGTTCAGTACTCAGGAGCAGCTTGCGCACAGCTGAGATGGGCCTTCAAGCTCTGGAGGAAGAAAAATGAATGAGATGCAGGAACCGATGGGCAACAGAGAGCGCAGTTTTCGATGTCCTCGTTGCAGCAGGAGCTGCGGCTCCCGTATCCGACTGCACAGCCACACAGTGATCTGTGGCTCTTCAAGGTGCTGATCCATGGTCGACCAAGACTGGTGGAAGCCTACTACTACTTATACCTTTATTACAATGTTATGGTGAAGGGGGCAGCTAGATGGCGCAGTGGTTAAAGTGCTGGCCCTGGATTCAGGAGTACCTGAGTTCAAATCCAGCCTCAGACACTTGACACTTACTAGCTGTGTGACCCTCGGCAAGTGACTTAACCCCCATTGCCCGGCCAAAAAAAGAAAACAAAAAAAAGAAAACAAAGCAATGTTATGGTGAAGGATGTGCTGTATTTTGGGTTTGAAGACATGGCTTTTGAGTCCAAGCAAGTCATTTAACTGAGCCTCATCTTCCTCACCTATTAAAATGAGGATAATGATGCTAACACTACCTACATGAAAGGATCTCACTGAGGAGAGATTTCATCAGTGTGAGCTACTGGTATCCTCTAGTGTCTTCTTTCTGACCTCATTGTCTACGATGTCTTTTTCTTGACTCTGCCCCCAAAATGTATATTTTTCTTCCTTAGTTCACCTTAGTTCCAGTAATGAATATTTTATTGGTCCTATTTAATCTTTGCATTTTAAAGATTAATGTGAGAATCTGTTGAAACACTTGCCATGAACAGAGGGAAAGAATTAACAGTGATTTATGCCGGACAGTCTCCAGCATTTCATCCCAGGTTTGACCTCCCCAGCAGGCATAAGGTTAGTGAAACAATGGACAGCTGGTAAGACTGGCCCTAGGTAGGTTCAAAATTTAAAATGCAATTAATGGTTTGTGGACCACTAAACACAATTAAAACCAATGCTACTAAATAAGAATTAAAACAATCGCTTTTTAAAATACAGGATTAAAAGAATATCACTTAGCTCCTCCTAGAAAGCTAACAGCAAAAAAACAAACCCAGGAGAGCTATTTCCTTGAAGACAGCAGAAAGGAACCTGCTGACTTCAATTCCTCCTGGGTTGAATCAAGGAAGATCAGAGATTAAGGAAGCAAAATGGCATCCTTGCTCTCTTAAAGGACCATCCTATCCTATAAAAAGTAAGTTTTAAAAAATGGCTTCTTGCTATAAGCTTAGAACAATCTAATTTAGTTGACTTTGAAAACAATGATCTAAGCAGAATCTTTAAATCTCTTACTGGTTGTGACCTCTGAGGTCATCTGACCCAACCTGCACTTGAACAAAGATCCCTTCTACAGTGTCTCTGGCAAAAGATCATCTTACATTGACTTCAAGACCTCTAGTTAAATGGATTAGGCTACTTCCCAAAGCAGCCAGTTCCACTTCAGAATATCTACATTTATTAGGATGCTTCTTTTGACCATCAAGCCTGAATCTGCCTCTCTAAAACTTTTACCTATTTATATCAATTTTGCCCCCTGGACCAATGGCTGCTGCAATCATGTGAGTTCAAATTAATGAAGTAGTAATATTATATATATAGTAATATAATATATATATATATAATATATAGTAATATAATATTTTATAAAACAGGACCGTACCACTCTCCCTTCCAGTTCTTTTCTACTGATTAGTAGTAAAGATGTGGTATATATTTACACAATGGAAATACCACAAAAATGCTTCTCTCTGGTGTTCTTCCTCGTTGCTGCCTTGTTCTCCCATTACTACCAGGGACAAGGCTGCGCCTCTCTCATAACCTGAGAACCTTCCTGCCTGAGCCCTATTATCAGTCTTTGCTTAGCTCCTGCTCTGTGCTGAGCAAGGTTATAAACATAAGGGAGAAAGAAGGTGAGAGTGTAGATAAGAAAGCCCAGTGGCCTTGTCATCCATCAGCCTTGCTGTTGGGCTGTGCCATTACATGCAGGGTCAGATCAAGTCCTTGGTGCTACTGAATAGATGTAAATTACATATTTGTCATTATTCTTGGAATCTTGTTCTTGGTATCACACAAGATCAGGAACAGCTTATTATCTCTGTCCCCCAACAAGACTGATATTCTGCTGCAGCATTCTTTCTACAAAGCATTGGAAGATTTAGATAAATCATTTTCTGATTTTCAATTTAAGTATTATATACCTTCAAAGCAGTTAACTCTAGAAAACCACTGAAAATCAAATTATACCAGCATCAACTCAACACATCATTGAGCATCAAAGACAGTGTCCAAACATAGCACAGTGATTCCCAAGAGCATAAAAGTTCCAGAACGTTTACTTCATGTTCCTAGTAACCTCTGTGGCAGGTGGTGTTTTTCGTTGTGCATTGCCAAGGTGAATTGAATAAGGACAATGGACTGGTTTTAAGGTATTTGATCTTATTCCTTAGTTTTGATCCAGATCTCTTGGGGACTGGTGACAGACACAGGAAAATTAGAAGCTGTTAAACTTTTGATCGTGCAAAATTTGAAAGTTTGACTCAATTTAATGTCAAATAAGGGATGGGCTGATGTTCCTAGACACGGATGCTAATGGCTCCATCCTGTCCCTTCTTACCCTGTATTTATTTTCTATGTTTTGTATAAAATTATGTGTGTAGAGATTGTCTTTCCATGACAGCAGCTGGACTCTTTGAGGATAAGGGCTGTTTCAAAGTGTCTTTGACTTTGTATGCCCAGGACTATGCACAGGGTCTGGTATGCAGTAGGCATATCATAAATGCTTGTCAATTGATTGATAAAAGATACTCTAGTCACAGGTGAAGTCCCTTATAAGTAAAGTAAATGCAATTTTTCTCTCATTTTGGTTTCACAAATGGAACAAACTCTCACCAGAAGTGATTTATCTTTTTGTCAAGAAGGTGTTCCTCATCCTTGGGGAGTTCTGTTAAAACTGAAAATCAAGGTGGTTAGTATGAAAGGGATTTTTGTGACATGGGCACCAATAAATCTTAGACCTGCATAATGACATTGCTAAATCTTTTTTACTTAGGTAGAAATAAACAGTTTTCAAACTATTGAGTTTTTCAATTGGGTTTATCTAAAACTAAACCAAACAATAAAGTAAATCTTTCATTTAAATTCTATGCTACTTCACCCCCATCTGTGTAGAATTCTACAACTAAGTCTCACTCTGTCTTCAAAATTCCAATACATTATTAGATTCCCTGAAGTGAGTTTGTTATTACAAACTCTGAATTTTTAGAAGGAAAAGTCTAGGACAAATTATTTTAATAAATAACAAATATTCTCTTATTGTAATCACTCAAACCTTATTTTTAAAATTAAAATATGAGTATGATTATATTGGGCAAAAGTAGAATGAATAGTGGGAATAAAATGGTGGCTAGAAAGTTCAATAAAATTAATGAAAGCTGGCATTTTATCAATTAATTCATTCACTAGCATAATAATAGATGATATACAAAGTACTTTTACAACCTACCCCATGGGGACATAGATCTTATTTCTCCTACAGGAGAGGTAAGCACCCACCCCCTTTTTTTTTCTACTAAGGATCACTAGCTAATAGGGGAAAACATAGATAATTGAGCGATATAGACAATTTGAAAATCCACTTAATTTAGTCTTTTTTCTTTTGATATAAACTACTTAACTCATCTGCTTTTAAAGTTAAAAACAAGGTGCGTAAAACTTTATAAAAATACAATCAATTATAAAATATATACTTCAGTTCCATATTTTTTTTTTCAGTGAGGCAATTGGGGTTAAGTGACTTGCCCAGGGTCACACAGCTAGTAAGTGTTAAGTGTCTAAGGCCGGATTTTGAATTCAGGTACTCCTGACTCCAGGGCCAGTGCTCTATCCACTGCGCCATCTAGCTGCCCTCAGTTCCATATTAAAACCAATTAAGAGAGACAGAGGGGAGTATGATGAGTACAGTGAGGGGAGAGCAGAACAGAGGGAGCAGAGGAAGGAAAGAAGAAAGGCTGAGGGAATAGGAAAGGGAGAAAAAGACAAAAGAAGTGAGTAATAGAGGCAGGAGACAGTGCATACTGAAGGGGTTGCTGGGTGAATTTCCTTCACCCTAGGGCACTATTTTGCAGAAATGAATCAAGAACACAGCCATGCCTTGTTCTGATTCCATTCAGAGAACTCAAAATAAAAAGAACTGAAACAGGGCCTTGATCTGGCTGCCTATGACAAAGGGAAAATGGAGATGTCAATTATTCAAAGAGAAAATGCTACAACAATTTAAAGAAAACTGTGGGCTCCACATTCCATGTAATCTTCAGGGGTGATGTTCTGGCTTTAATTGTGAGCACAAGTGACAGTTCTGTAGGAACTTTTGCAGAGAAGGCCATTTAAATGAATGAGGAACACAGATATTAAGCATGTGCTTTTATCAGACTGAGAAAAAAACAGATCAACAGAATTCGTTCCAATTACCTAGAAGTTTGGGAGAAATGATTGGAGATTACTTCTGGTGATGGGCCACAAAGAATAAAGTATGGAATCATGTGTTAGTAATTCACATGATGGTAAAAATTTAGGCTTGGGTGGAAGTGTGAAGATATAATTAATGCCTGAACATATGCTGTTTTGCTGAAGGTCTTGAAAAGTTCCTAATGTCAGTATTGTTAAGAGGATTATAATTCCAACATTTTACATGGTATAAGAATAATATAAGTATAGTCAGTGGTTGTGATCCAACAATTTTAGCTGCTGGAGTCTGAAAGGGAGTTGGATTCTCATTCTACTTCCTTCACTAATTGGTATGATCTCAGATGAATATATAACTTGGGTGAGGCTCAGTTTTATTGTCTGTCAAATATAGGTGACAATGTTTGCCCTATCTGCCAGGGAAGCCTCATAAGTGACTATTCCCTGGATTCCTCAGTTTTGGACATAGGACTATAACCTCCTGATTCATTGTTCCCCCAAACCAAATCTAGATCTTCTTTTCTCTCTCTCTTTTTTTTTTTAAATTGCGGGGCAATGGGGGTTAAGTGACTTGCCCAGGGTCACATAGCTAGTAAGTGTCAAGTGTCTGAGGCCGGATTTGAACTCAGGTCCTCCTAAATCCAGGGCCGGTGCTTTATCCACTGGGCCACCTAGCTGCCCCCTAGATCTTCTTCTCTTAAGATGGTTAGGAAAGGGAATCTAGGCAAGTGGCCCCTTTTAGGTTTAATGTCTGTTCTGTAAGGTACTGAAGCATGAGGATTCAGGAGAGTATTTAAAAGAGATTTTTTTAATGCTATCTTAAAGGATAATCAACAGTTTTCTATTTTTAAGCAATACTTTTCCCTTGAGCCATTTCAATCTAATTATAGTTTGATCGCCCCATCCCACTAAGGAGGCCCAAGGACACTCTTCTTGGAATGATAAAGCAGTGTGTAGCCTTCATCAAACTTTTCCCCCCCACAACATTTTTCTTATCTATAGGACATTTGTGACTTATCCCATATGTCTAAGTGTGCCATGCACTAGTTTAATCTAGTTTGTATTATTAATCCCTTTGTTTCTGAGTAAGACAATTCTGGGGATGGCTGTCAAGCTGCTACCTAAATTAAGTCACTTTTATCCACCTCATTTGCCTCTACAGTTACCTTTGTTTGGCATGATCTATTTTTAATTGAATTATATTTGATCTTTATTTTAAAATTTGTTTCTAAGTATTCTTCTAATGAATTTTTATGTTCTAGTACCTTATGGGATAGATATTAAGCCAAACAAACAAACCCCAAAATGTCAAAAGAACTTTCAGTAGATTTTGCTTCCAAAGGGAAAAGGAAGCCTATACATTTTCCGAGTTTTAGACTCAAAGTGGTTAAGGTCTTTTAGAACACAAAACAGTTGACCAACTAATTATTACCCTCTTGCCTCCTCTTACTAGTAGTGTCCTTGTTTCAAGCCTCTGACTTAGGGTTATAAAGTCTTTATAACTACTATTTATCTACCTTAAGGGGTTGTGACTCCAACCTATTACAGGAGACTCCTTTAAAGACACTTTGTAAAAGCTGAGTCTGAGACATCATAGTTTTGCTTTTATACTTTACCTCTCTCACCTATACAGAGTCTTCTGTAAAAAAGTAAGAGGGAGAAGGCAAGAATAAACAAAGTCAAGCCCATATTGGTCACTGTCCATTTCAATTCTTTGTCCTAAATTCTTGTCATTGTCAAGCACATGTGGCCTCCATAAACCTCCTAGGCTTTAAACCACGTTCTATTTTAATCATGTTCTTCAAAAACTGCCATGTTGGGGGGCAGTTAGGTGGTGCAGTGGATAAAGCATGACCCTGGATTCAGGAGGACCCGAGTTCAAATCTGGCCTCAGACACTTGACACTTAGTAGCTGTGTGACCCTAGGCAAATCACTTAACCCTCATTTGCCCCACCAAAAAATGCCACGTTGTTTGAATTTCATAGGGCCACTTTAGACTCCAAGTCAGGATGGCACAATTAAAAAAATTATCATAATATCAAAGGATGTTGTGCAAGCTAAGAATTGTGGCAAATTGATCTTAAAGTCTATCCCTAATTCTTACTGAGGCTGCAAGAGATCTAGCAAGTGATTTAGTAAATTCTAGTTGTGTGACTCTGGGAAAATCACTTAATCTCTATCTGTCTCACTTTCCTCACCTGCAAAATGGGGCTAATAATAGCACCCACCTCATAGGTCTGTTGTGGGAATCAAATGAAATAGTAATTGTGAAAGCATTTAGCATGATGCCTGGCATATAGTAAGCCTATATTAAATGCTAGCTATTATTATGTTCCACCAACAGGGCATTGTAATGATTGGAATGATGCCACCTACTGGAGACTTGCTGTGGGAAAGCTCCACCATGAGGAAAATGCCTCAGAGGCATTGTGGCTTTTCCTTGGTGTCAGGAAATGACAGTTTGCTCATGGGTGCTGTCTATCAAGGCTACCAGCCAATCAACTTGAGGAGCCTCCTATTTTCTGGGAGGAGACAGGAAGGAGGAGAGGGAGCCTGCACGGAGAGTGCTTGGGCTTTTTGGGTTCCTGACTTGGTGGTGGTGGCGGCAGAGTACTTCACAGGAAATTTGAGGAAAGATAGGAATGCCAGGCTGTTGGAATTCTGTTCTCAATCTTTTTCTTTCTATTTTCTAATAAACCCTTAAAAACCTAAACTCGTTTTTATCAGTGATTTTAGTCAGTTTCCCCCAAAACTGGGGGAACAGATTAGAATCCACATTTAGAACCTTAAATTACACAGCATGATGATATGCCCACAAAAATCTCCTCTTGGCATTGTGGAATCATGACACCTTGTCCATTGAGATACTGTATTTTATATATATTATTATTTTTAGATGAGGGGTCAGTGGAGACAGCTGAACCTAGCACAGGAAAAATCCGATCAAGCCCAAAGCATTTTCTTTGAACCCTATGGAAACAGCTACAGAGTTGGAGGAGGTTTGTCCAGGCATAGCCTTGCTGGAATTGTACAAGAATGTCTTTGTTCCCAGCTCTGGGTACCAAATTGGAACTTAAGGTAGGACTAGGGGGAGGGGAGATATTGTATTCTTATCCTACCTTGCTTTTTTCTTTTTTTTTTTTTTAAGCACCCAAGTCCCTAGTACCAATACAGTCTGGCTTTTTTGTTTGTTTTGTTTTTTCAGTTCTGCAGGATTCTCTAGCTATACGTAGCAGGACAAGGCATTTTCCAAGGTTGCTTGATTCTGGGCACATGAATTAACCTAAAGGAAAAAAGAAAAAGGAGACAAGTCCCCACCCTCCACGATATTCAGGTAAAATGGGTACATATAACATGGCCACCCTCCTAGAATCACCTTAGTTGCCAAAAATTTCCTATCTGTTATATATTTTCTCTCTGTATATATCAACTGGCAGGAATGATTGATGACAGGTAGACACACAGTTGTCAGTTTGGGTTTTTTCCCTTGGAATTTTTTTTCTGTGTATGTATGTTATGTGCCATACCTACTATTACCCTTGTTCTGTTAGTCTCTACAAGAAATATTTGCTTAGGGTTAGGCACTAACAATAGCACCATCATCTCATCATCAGCATCTTCTTTAAAGTGTGAAACACCCCTTCTTGAGCTAGTCCCCATTTAATCTATTTTCTGTTAAATCAGGTACAGAAACTGTAAATTGTGAGTACCTAGGAATAAGTTTGTGTCCGTGTGCTTGTGTGCACATGTAGTTACAGTGTATTTACCTGTCATTTCATAATTTGATCAGTGTAGGGAAAGCCCTATTCAAATGCAGATCTTCACCTTCTCTGCATTTTATACTGGTGGAAAGATACCTCAGCACATAGATGGATTACTCCATGTGAGACAGTCATTATGTGTCAGAGTCGGGATTTGAACCCAGGTTCTCCAGAATCTGAGGCTAGCTTTTAAAAAGTATACCATGCTGCCTCAGAAATAAATTACCACTAGATAATTCCAGAAAAATACTTCAAGACTTTCAATTCAAAGAGTAGTCTTGTGTTACTTTTTTCTTTCTATATCAGTCTGAGTTTTGTCTAGTCCTAAAATAATTCACCAAATGTTACTTAACACTAGTGAAAATCACATTTCTTCAAATTACAATTTAGTCCATGCTATCATAACCCTTTTGTTGGAGACATGTTGATGTTCATGCTACAACAAATATACAAATGTCATCCAGAGAAGGGATAAATTGATCCAGAAGGTCATTAAAAACAATTTTAATTAAATGCAGAAATGTTGCAAGGGTAATCATTAGTCAACCCAAAAGACATAATCTCATGAGTTGGTTTCTGGGATGGTCTTTCCCTTTCTGATCTCCTCTATCATTAATAGGTGTGTAATTTAAGATTCTAAATGTGGATTCTAATCTGTTCCCCCAGTTTTGGGGGGAAACTGACTAAAATCACTGATAAAATGAGTTTAGGTTTTTAAGGGTTTATTGGAAAATAGAAAGAAAAACATTGAGAAACAGAATTCCAACAGCCTGGCATTCCTATCTTTCCTCAAATTTCCTGTGAAGTCCTCTGCCGTCACCACCACCAAGTCAGGAACCCAAAAGCCCAAGTGCTCTCCGCTCAGGCTCCCTCTCCTCCTTCCTGTCTCCTCCCAGAAAATAGGAGGCTCCTCAAGTTGATTGGCTGGTAGCCTTGATAGACAGCACCCATGAGCAAACTGTCATTTCCTGACACCAAGGAAAAGCCACAATGCCTCTGAGGCATTTTCCTCATGGTGGAGCTTTCCCACAGCAAGTCTCCAGTAGGTGGCATCATTCCAATCATTACATGGGGCTTATAATACATACACTAAGGTGATTGGAACAATCCATCCAATTACCCAAGGTAGTTGCTTAAAAAAGAACTTGGGAGGCATTTATTTGTGTTGACAGGTGAGACCAAGTAGGCAAAGTTCATTCAAGAAGGACACCTTTCATAGTATCTGTAGGACAATGAACATTAAGATTTGTAGTCATTATATATGAATCTAGTGTTATTGACTGAGGTTCTCTGGAAAATGAATAATGGTGGGATTCCTTTTTCCTGGACTAGCTTCCCAGAAAGACAAAGTCATAGCAGAAAGGAGAGGAAGTCCTAGCCTTCGGCACTGGAAAACAGTGCCTTAGAAGGAGTTACAACTGAGAGTGACATATGACACCACTAGTAAGGACCTATGGAAAAATGTGGAAGGATCTATATATTTCATGGAGTAATGACATGCTGCCTGCTGGATATTGTGTAGAATTGCTGTTCATTTGTTTCAGTCATGCCCTACTCTTAGTAACTCCATTTGGGGTTTTCTTGGCAAAGATACCAGGATAGTTTGTTATTTCCTTCTCCAGCTCATTTTACAGGGTTAAATGACTTGCCTAGGGCCACACAGTTAGTGTCTGAGAGCCAAATTCGAACTCATGGAAATGAGTCTTCCTGATTCCCAGCCCAGTGTTCTATCCATTGTGCCATGTAGCTGCCTTTGTATCACAGGTGAAGATAGTAGACTTGAAGGCTCTGTGACTCTAAGTACACAAAGTTGTTCCTTAGGGTGTTACCTTTATTTTCAGAGATTTCTGTTGTGAACATCTTGATATACATCTTTTAACCTTTCAACATTTTCCTTAATTAGCTTGTGAACTACGTGATTATAAGGGTGATTGTATCAACACATTCAAAGACAGAAAGTAGTGATTTTCCATGATTTTGTGGATGTGGGATATGAGTCAGAGAAATTATTTCTTAAATTCTCCTCTGTGATTGGGCCTCTAATGGTTATAAGAACTTTTGATAATACAAATATTCATGTTGTCCAAATCTAGTCTGGAATGCTGCTTTGCACTGCTACTAGGTCCCTGATTCTCAAAGGATTATAAATCCCATATAAATTCAGATTAATATAAATGTAGGCCCCTATGTGCTTTTTCCCCTGTAGATCAGTGGTGTCCATTCTTTCTTGATCATATGGCAAACATACCAATAAAAAACATTTTGAGTACTCTCCAATAACTATATAATTATTAATTACATTTTACATATGATATTGATATGTTATTTATATTATAAAGCATATAAAATAGATGTTTAAAATGAGATAAAGAAATAACATTATTAAATTAATTCATTTTTTATTAATTTTACAAAACCTTTTTGCTCTCATTAAATTATTTTCATATTAACAATATTATTAAAGTATTTCAGTGAGGGTACTATGATTGAATATGCTTTATTATTTTAAAAAATCTTGGCTTAACACATTCTAATGTAGTAATTTGGAAGTATAGTTATAAGGTCATTTTATTTCTGTATTTCTTTGTACTGACTTTTATTGCTAAAAGAGAGGCCTTACAAGGTATGTAGAACAAGAAGGAAGAAGTTCATCATTTGCTAAAACATGATAGTCATTTTTCATTTTCAGTCACCAATTATAAAAAAGTTTTTGTTGAAATTCAGGTAGTAAATTTCCATCTTCCCTAATGTCATTTAGCTTTTCTTGCAAATTAATCAGAAGGTATAGTGGTTTTGTATTTTTTTTAACATGACTCAAAACACAGTGAAACTCATTCTTTGAAAGATTTTTAAACAGGTAGGAAAAATTCTGTTTCCAAGTTTTAAAGCAAGTGGATGGATTTATTTATTTATTTATTTATTTATTTATTTTTCACATTTCACAATTATGTCATTTGAAGGAACAATAGATTAGTTTTTAAATGTCTTGCTAATTGTAATGGCTTCTTACTATCACTAGCTCAAGGCACAATACATAATTAGTTAATCATTTATGATAATGTATAAAATCCATATTGCAAATAATCTTGATTCTGTTGAGTGTATTGGGCCAACTTCTTGACAAATCTGATTAGGTCATCATTGTTTTTACCCTTATGATGTGGGTGATGAAGATCTTGTCCTAGGAGGAGCATGCCATTTTCTTATTGTTCACTTGGACTCACATTATCCATGCCTAGAATATATTCCTTTGCCACCTCTGCTTCTCAAGGTCCTTGGTTTTCTGCAAGTCTGATTTGCCATTAACTGAAGGAAGACTTTGTTCTTTGCTGATCCCCCTATTTAGTGTTTTCTTCTTCCTCAGGATATATATATATATATATGTGTGTGTGTGTGTGTGTGTGTGTGTGTGTGTATACCTATACCTATATACATATATACACACACATATATAAATTGTATATGTTTATTATTTTACATATTGTATTCCCACAGTAGAATATATTCTTCTTAAAGGCAGGAATTCTTTCCCTAACACCTTGCACAAAGTGGTTGTTTAATAAATGCTTACTGGATTGGATTGGAGAAACTTGGACAAAGGTTTGGAGGTAGATCTAGATCTATTCTAAGGATTTCATAACTAATTCTTAGTTCTAGGTTCCTTCCCCTCCCTCCTTAAGGGGACCTGAATATCTGAATTGACCTAGGATATTATGTTATCCTTCTTAATCTTTTGGACCTAGAATTCACTGAGGAAAAGTTCAAGATCTTCTGCCAGTTCCCCTGTTCTCTCTGCTCTAAATCCCTGTTCTAGATTAAGCATCCGTGTTCTCTGGGTGCCTCCATTCCTGATTGGTTTACTTTGACCATTTCTAGTTAAACTCAGTCTGTCATGCTGTTGCACTTCTCTAGCCATTTTGATACCATCCTGCAACTCATACCCCTTGTCCTTTTACTTTTAGTTCTGGAAACAAAAATGAATTTCGTCCTAATCTTGTTGTACTGTCCTGTGTACTATCCCCTAACCAGCTTCTTACCATCTCTGCCCAGCCTGGTAAGGGCTCTGTCCCTAGGACTAGAATGGCATGAAATTTTGCTGACAAATTATTTAGATCATAATCTTCTTTAGAGGGTAGGGATATCAAATGGACTAAAATTGAAGTCAAATTTTTGGGGGGAGTCTTTACTGCAGGAGCTAGAAAAAAAGTATAAATCAACACTGTCAGGAGTCTTACTGATGATAAAATCATCAGAGCAGCAAACACAGAAAAATACCAAACTGCAAAATGACCAGAGTGATTAAAATCAGGGGCTGCTGTTTGCAGCCAGAGAAATCAATACTCATAAATGCAGAGGCCTGCATGCAGGGAGAGGAAATAAACAGCCCACACACCCACTGTGGACATCTGTTCAGAAAGAAGGAAGTTTACCTGCAAACTAGCCCACCCAGCTGGGGCTCAAGCTATTATTATGGATAGGGATGTGAGAAAGGACTGACTACATTCCTGGAATGTGACTATATTCCCTGTCTGTAGGCCAAATGGGAAAGTTGGTTTTTGTGTGTTCTGAGGAGAGTTTGTCTCTGTACTTTCTAATTTTTAATGTTCAGATTCATTTTCCTTTTTAATAGAACACTAAGTGGGTTTCCATCCATCAGATGTCAGCAGCTAATAAATGTATTCAATCTCTCCCTATGATAATATAGCTTCCTTGGGAAAAGAATTAACAGATTTTGCCCTTTCCTTCCCTTTTCAAGGGAAAAAAATGAGGCTAAGGGGAATATAGCAGATAGACCTGGTAGATCTTAAAGAGGGAGGTAAAATTTTACAATTTTGGGGAAAAACACCCAGAGGTCTTCAGAAATGAGCATCTCTACTTAAATGTGTCTTTTTTATTTTTGCTTCAGAACATAGCTCTTCCTTCTATTGATGAGGTGAGCATATTCTGTCATTAGAGGTCATTTCTTCTAAGGAAACAATAGAAATAGAAACTATTTAATTTTATAGGTGAATATTCACTTGTGTTAAAGAAACCCCCCCGCCCCCACAAATTAAACTAGTTATCTCCTTTGGGGAGTATTTAAAGGGGGAAAGATTATAGAAAGGCTGACATTGCAGACTTTATTTTTAATATAAACACAATATCTTTTCACCAAAGACCTCAGAGGCTTCTGTCTTTTTCAAAATTTCCATTTGTAGCTCAACTGGGATCCTAAATGCACAAGCCTTCCTTAATCCATCAATCTACAAGCATTTATTAAGTGCTTACTAAGTGCCTAGCATGGTTCTAAGTGTTGGGGATATAAAGGCCAAAAAAAAGTCCTGGTGATGAGGGAGTTTATATTCTAATTGGAAAGAAAAAGACAATATGTTAGTAATTAAGTATATACAAGATATATATATATAGATAGAATAGATGGAGAGGCTTTAGTAGGGGTGTGTGTGTGTGTGTGTGTGTGTGTGTGTGTGTGCACATGTGTGTGTAGTGAGAAACAGGAAAAACTTCTGCAAAAGATGGTTTTTTGAGGTCAGCCTTGAAAAAAATCAGTGAAACTGAGGAGATGATGAGAGAGAGCAACCCAGGCTTGGGCATAGCCAGTGGAGGGCAGAGCTTGAGGGTAGTTCGGAGATGGAATTTCAGTGATGAGGAACATCAAGTGAAAAAGTATGGTTAGATGGGAGAAGGTATAGAGGGCAGTAAATGCAAGAAGATTAGAAAAGTAGGAAAGAATCCGGTTGTGAAGAGGCTTAAATGTGAAACAAAGGACATTATATTTGACCCTGAATATGGAGTCATTGAAGTTTATTGAGTGTGTGGGGGGTTGGGGGTGTGTGGATTCTTAATAAATGTTTGATTGAGTCACATGGTAAGACCTGTGCTTAATAAGGAAAATCACTTGAGCAGCTGTATGGAGGAAGGATTAGAGTGGGGAAAGACTTCAGGGAGGGAGATCAATTAGAAGGCTATTTCAGTGGTCTTTGCAAGAAGTGATGAAGGTCTGGAGAGGGGGAAATCAATGAGTAAATATTATTTTAAAGTTTTTATTTAATTTTTAATTTAGGGGAAAAACAAGCATTTCTATAATATAGCATAAATATTATTCTGAATTCTTTCAGAATGTAGATCCTTAATGGCTGAGTTCATATATGTACCTGTGTGCATGTGTATAAACATGCAGGGACAGTGCCACATGGTGGATAGTTGTTTTTGGAGTCAAAAAGACATGGGATTGGTGAGGGCAGCTAGGTGGTGCAGTGGATAAAGCACTGATCCCGGATTCAGGAGGACCTGAGTTCAAATCTGGCCTCAGACACTTGACACATACCAGCTGTGTGACCCTGGGCAAGTCACTTAACCCCCATTGCCCTAAAAGAAAAAAAGACATGGGATCCGTGACAATTACTGGCTGTAAGATGGTTGTAAGTCATTTAACCTTTTCATTGCCCCAGGCAGTTCTCTAAGCTTAAAGTTGCACATAAGGTGCCAATTGAATTGGCAGAAGGAGTATTATCATCTGAAAATTCTCAATATCAGTAAAATTAAAGGCCTAATCCTTTTATCTTCTTAAATGTTTACAAGTATATGTGTATATGTATATAGCAAGTGTTCTGTTGTGACTATCCCAACTTCTACTTGGGTCCCCAGAAGAGGGTTATGAAGTTCCTTTAACACTCTAGGGGTAGACCTGAGGGTGGGGAGATGTCTTTCTAATGCTATAGCCCACAAATCCCATCCAGTGTGCTTGTCACCATAAGTATGGGTGAATCATCAGTCAATTATCCTTATACAGCTTTTAGAAAGGCATGTGTATACAAAGAATTATAGCAGAAGCAGCCTGAAGCCACTTCAGGGTTGTACTGGACCCAGCTCGAACCAGTTTACAAGAGCCAGTCATTAAATTTTCAGTGTGAGCAGTTACATCTCAGAAATAAGTAAATGCTATAAAGCAGGGTTTGATTTATTGCATTGTTGATTGCATGTATTTAAGAAAGTGACAGTAAAAATGTTAATGCAGATTAAATTTAAAAAGTATATCATGAGGGGGCAGGTAGGTGGCACAGTGGATAGAGTACTGGCCCTGGAGTCAAGGACCCAGATTCAAATCCAGCCTCAAACACTTACTAGCTGTGTGATCCTGGGCAAGTCACTAAACCTAGGACAACAACCACGAGTATATAGTTTGTACATTCCCCTCCCCCAGGCAGTTGTTAAACATTTGCTTAATAATATCCCTCTGCTCCAATCTGTACCTGGAAGGGTCCTACCTACAACTAACCAACAATTAATCATCCAGCTTCTCCTTGAAGACCTCAGGTGAAGGTGTTACCCTCTACTTCACCCTGAGGCAACTCATTCTGGTTTTGGAAAGCTCTTAGTTGTTAGAAAGTTTTTCCTTACATCAAATCTAGATTTCTCCTTGCCACTTCAACCCTTGACTCCTACCTTTGATTTCTGGGTGCCAAACAGAATAAACCTAATCATGTTTCTCTGTGATATCACCTTTAAGTATTTGAAGAACTATCATATGCTACCTTAGTCTTCTCTCCTCTGGGTCAGGTATCTCAACTTCCTTTAAATGATCTTACTATGGTGAGGATTTTAGGCTATAAGAAATCTGTTCTCAATCTTTCTCTTTCTTTTACTATCTTTTAATAAACTTTTTTTTTTTCGGGGCACTGGGGGTTAAGTGACTTGCCCAAGATCACACAGCTAGTAAGTGTCAAATGTCTGAGGCCGGATTTGAACTCAGGAACTCCTGAATCCAGGGCCGGTGCTTTATCCACTGCGCCAACTAGCCAGCCCCTCAATAAACTCTTAAAAAACCTAAATGATCTTACTATGGCAGGAGGTATGGAAAATATTTTCATAACCTTGATATTAACTATACAACTCAGACATATTCCTTTTTGCTATCTTGTGAGATCTTGTGATCTCAAAATCACTAATTTTTCATTCAACTTTTTGTTGCAAGAAATACTCACTTTTGGGGGCAGCTAGGTGGCACAGTGGATAAAGCACTGGCCCTGAATTCAGGAGGACCTGAGTTCAAGTCCAGCCTTAGACAGTTTACAGTTACTAGCAGTGTGACCCTTGGGAAGTCATTTAAACCTCATTGCCCCACCCTCCTACTCCTCCCCTCAAAATAGAAAGCACACATGCGCGCGCGCACACACACACACACACACACACACACACCCACAAATCTACTTTTATTATCGGCTACATATTAGGAAGAAATTAAAATCAATTCAACAAGAATTTATTGAGGCGTCCTGTATGGAATGGTGGACAAAGGGACTCTGGTATTTGCTATGCTGACCTAAAGTGGAGTAGGTGCAGCCTTTAGGCAAGAAATTAGTTCCAGGTCAGTAACTAATTTATAGAGGAGAAAAAAAAGATCTAAACCCAGGTCATGAATTGACTGTGACAGAAACTTTAACCGACCAATAGGTTTTGAGATAGGAGCCTTGGTATTCGTGAAGGAACCCAACTTCCTGGGCCCTTGGTGATACTGGAGGGCTGCAGCATTCTGCATTCAAAGAATTAGGTTCAGGATCAGTGGTTGTACTCCAAACCAGAGCAAAACTGGGGTATGGGGGTCCGCAGCAACCAGTCAAGCAATGACAGCCTTCAAGTTGTTCCTTGCCAGGTGATAATGGAGGGCTATGACATTGTTGCACTGAGGGCAGAATAGCGAAAGACTCTAAATAATACATTTATAAGGGGTGTATATGGGAGGTGAGGGCCCAGAGCCTGACAGGACCCTCTATGAGTCAAACTGCTCCAGGTTCCAGCTCCATGATAGAAGAAATTATAAATCTATACTGAAAGTTGTTTAGTTCTTAGAAAATGAAGTAAATTTTTATCTCACTTTAATTTAAATTTAGATCTTTCAAAAGTCTGAAAACAAAATGGATACAGTCTTATAATAAAACCATACATGTATATGCTATATACATGATTTCATGGTATTATTCCTTTTTATGACCTTTCCACAGCTGGAGAAAGTATAATCCATCACCACACAGGAACAGAGCAATGGAAAAATTCTAAACCCTAGTGCAACTTATGGAAGGGAGGAGAAAAATGTGTTATAGCTGGAGGTTGGGAGTTGAGGAATGAAATTCCCAGGACCTTCCTTTTTAAAAACTGGAAGGACCAAAGAACCAGTAACTGAATTTGTAGGAGTCTGGCACCCATCTCCCTGGCCCCCAAACCTCAACATTTTAAAAATTAGTTTTTCCTTTTCCTTCACCAGAAACAACTAGTTTGAACAATAGAATTAATGCTACTCTGTTGTGAATAGAGCTGTTACTGATAAGGACATGTGATTAAAAAAATAAAGCATCAAATATCATTTCTCTAAAATATTTAAAAACTAAAGTGAAGAACAAGGAAGGTCTCAAACTGAGCATTGGGAATGATCCAGGCTGACTGAAGGACAGGCATGAAAAATGATGTGAGTTGTTTTTGCATTAGGTATGGTGAAAAGAAAGAACATATAATTCAATTACCTTGAAAAGGATTGTGCAGCTTGTTTAAAAAAAAAAAAAAGATGTGAAATACTAGGGCAAACTCCTCATGTATGGAACAAAGATCATACCCTTCTGGCAAGTCTTGAAATGAGCCAATTTCAGAATTTAAGAAATTGATGGAGAGTGGATCCACACTATAAATAAATGACTATATTTGCTGGGTTGTTGGTGACATTGCCTCATTGTATCACCTTAAGGAAGCCACTTAATCTTTTGTTTGTCAGACATTTCCCATCTGCAAAATGAGAAACACAATACTTGTGCTTAAAAAGCCACTGAAGAATGAAAGACCATTAGTCAGTCCTCCTATTATCCTGAGTTAAAGTCTTAAGTGGATTTAACCAGATCTGTTGAAATGGTTGCCTTTACCCAACAAATATAAAGTAATTGAATTATGTTACAATGACAAAATGCTACTTTTTGGCTAAATTTTCCCAGAAGGATCTCTCATTCGCCTAATGTAAGGTCATTAACCTACCACAGAAAACACATACTTTCTTCCTCTTCCCCCCCCCTCCCCCGCCCCCACAACCACCCCCCCACCATCCTTTCTCCACTGAGATAAAGATATAATTGTTTGAAGTTCCAGGAGGAGAACAAATGTGTAAGTGACTACAAGCTGGTTTCCAAAATTGTCTGCTTTTTTTTTTTTTCTTATGTTCACTAGTCTTCCTTGATGTCGTGCATATGTCCTCCAATGGTCCTGATAAAGATTCACTCATGCCTTCTCCTTTGCAATTCATACTCATTTTATCCTATAAATTCTCTATGAAGGACCTACCTCATATGCTTCAGACCTTCTTTCATGTCTTTTAATATTTTGGGGCTGCCAATGAAGCATTTGGGATCTCCATTTGCCTACATGGATCTCATTCAATGACTATCCAACTTACTTTTCGGATCTTATACTTTCTTGATGACCTTTTTATATTCCTTACTGCATTCAGTTTTTGTTTTTTGTTTTGTTTTGTTTTGTTTTTTTGGTGTGAGGCAATTGGGGTTACAGGACTTGCCCAGGGTCACACAGCTAGTAAGTGTTAAATGTCTGAGGCTGGATTTGAACTCAGGTACTCCTGAGTCCAGGGCCAGTGCTCTATCCACTGTGCCACCTAACTGCCCCTGCATTCAGTTTTGATGGCAATATGTTATAGCCATTCCATTTGGTGTTAGGTATTAGAACACCCATTAAATACCCCTCCATTTTCCTCTGGGTCAGACACAGTTTCAGTGCTTAAGAGATTGCTATCTCATAGTTCTCAGTAATAGAGCAAGGGATTCTCTCAGGAAGAGAGAATATTGATATTAAAAGGATAAAAAAAAAAGAATTTTATTTATAAAGAGGAAGAGAAGTCAAGGACCTAGTGAGGCTTCTTGAAAGTACAGCACAGTTCCCTAAATACAATCTGGCCTGCAATCTTCTCTCTATTCATTTCTGGGTACAGCTAATTGAATATCTTTTGTGCCTATCCAATATATATGCACAGATGGGGTAACTCAGTGAGTTGAGTTACTCCCATAGTTTAGGAAGCACACATTCTTCAGCTATTTGCTTTTTACTGAATGAACTATTAGAGGGATTTCTTTTGACTGGTGATAAATCTCATTTGTACAGTGGATAGAGCACTGGCCTTGAATCAGGAAGATTCATCTTCATGAGTTCAAATCTAGCCTCAGACACTTACTAGCTGTGTGGCCCTGGTCAAGTCACTTAACCATGTTTGCTTCAGTTTCTCATCTGTAAAAAGGGTTGGAGAAGGAAATGGCAAACCGCTATTTTTGTCAAGAAAATCCCAAGTGGGGTCAAGACATTTGTCTTCCTCTTTATAAATGTGGGGTTGGACACAATTGAAATGACTCAACAAAAACAAATCTCATTGAGGAGGTCCTGTAATATTCTGGGGCTTAACATAGCAAGTATTTCATCTTTGAGTATGATTATCTGGAGGACTTCACTATCAACTGGAAATCTCCCTTCTACCTGAACTCTTCCTAGAACATCTGCTCCATGAGAATGGTAAACATCTCCAAATTGACCATAGCTGTTTTATACTGCTCTTGGTGTTCATAATCAGAGGATCTTTGAATCAAATTATCTCCATGGTTACATCTTTCAAGGAATCTAGTTAAGATCATAACATGTGCATGGGAAAAACCTTGTGGGAGGAGAGCCTTCAAGGTAATGCTTTACTTGGATACATTTTTATTTTTATAAACAAACAATAAACACAGGAAGGTTTTGTACTGTCTGTCTAATTCAATCAGTTCTGGAACTTTGGGACTGTGATCTGCTTGGGGCCATAACTAGCAAATCTATTATTCACAAAAAATATGCCTTGGGCAAGCAGCAAAAATATACTTCCAAATTAATAATTTTAAAAAGAATTCAGATAAGACATATGGAGAAACTTATAAGACTTTTTTGAGGGAAAGATCTTGGGACATTTCCCCATGCTGGAGAGACAGAAAGCACTGGAAGACTCTTCACAGGCGAAAAGCCTTGGGATGTCATGAAGCCACTGTTGGGGTGGCCAATACAGTTTAGAATAATGTGGAAGACTTAGAACAAGAGGAGGGGGCAGCCTCTGGGAGAAAAGGGAAGGAAGAAAAAAAATTTAGTAGCTTTCTTTTTAGCTAATTATTCTTGATAACTCAATCTTAAACTGAAGTTGTGTAAGATGCCAATAATCTCTCAATGTTGATGCCTTAGTTCAAAGTTCTGGTTACATTATCTTAGTAATGACTCTGAGTCTGTTGTAAAAATGTTGTTGTTCAATCATTTTCAGTTCTGTCTGACTCCTTGTGACCCTGTTTGGGGTTCTTGTCAAAGAAACTGGAATAGTTTGCCATTCCTTCTCCACATCATTTTACAGATGAGGAAAGTGAGACAAATAGGTTTACACGTTTTAAGTTTAAGTGTTTAGAGTTAAGTACTAGAAAGTGTCTGAGGCCAGATTTGAACTCAGGGAGAAGAGTCTTTCTGTTGACAGGCCAGGTACTCTATCTACTGTGCCTAGCTGTCCTCTATTATAGATAAGCATTTATAAAAGGCTGCCTATTCCCTTCCCATATCTTCTTTAAAGTTACTCTGAATGCACATGTAGACCATTCCCATAAAGATTTTATAGAGATAAAAATGTAGTTATATGATATGATGGTTGTTTATGTTTTCTGGATTGCCTTTAAAAAATAAAAATATTGTCTGTGATCTTTTTTATTCTTTTGAAATATTTCTCTCTTGATAACTGATTCCTGCATGTTTAAAAGTGTGATGCCTTTAGCACTGCTTTCTTTTTTGTGTAACTCATGTTAAAGACCTTTCATGACATGAAGGGAGCAGGATTTTCTCATTCTCTTGGCTTATAACTTCTATCTAGGAGGCCAGGGCCATATATGCATGCCACTGTACAGTATATGGAGAAAGATTGTTTGCAGACTTGCAGTTCACAACAGAAAAAAAATTCTTTTAAATAAGGGAAAGAAAACAGACATTTTTGATCAAATATTAACCCCAAAGATGTATGTAAACACCCAGACCCCCTTAGAGTCCTGAGGATAGGCATCACACAAACAGAAATCATTCGCACAAGTCTTATCAGGGATTTCCCGTTGCCTCAAAGGGAAGAGTTGTAATTCCTCTTTATTCTCTTCTTCCCTATTTCCTTATTCTAACACTTTAGTATTTTCTCTGTGTAGCACATAGTATACTAGAGTCTTCTGCTAGACTGTCAGACTTCTAAAGAGTTTCCTAATCCTATGTCATTTTATTGATACAAGATGAGGACAATGCCACCAAAACCCACCAAAAAACATAAAGCCTCAATCCTACCTTGTCTGTCTTTTCTTAGCCTATATTCTCTTTATAACACCACCTTTTACCCTTTCTCCTTGACCTTTCAATACCCTCATTACCAACCTCATACATGACCATATATAAATATCTTTTAGACTGAGGGGTTAGGATTTCCCTGCTTGCCTTATTTACTAAAATGGAAAATGAAGAGGTCAAATATTCTAATAGTTGCTACTTGATACATGTATATTTGGTTGGATTCAACTATCCTTCCCAACAAATCTTCTTAAGTTATGTTTCCATATCCTTATATATCACATCAAGTAGTACAGTAGTGTGGGGCAGCTAGGTGGATTCAGGAGTACCTGAGTTCAAATGTGGCCTCAGACACTTGACACTTACTAGCTGTGTGACCCTGGGAAAGTCACTTAACCCCCATTGCCCTACAAAAACCAACCAACCAAAAAAATCATTTCTCCCCTCCCCCCCCCAAAAAAGGATTCAACAAGTAGTATAGTAGTGGAATGCATTGTTGGTGGAGTTGTGAACAGATCTGACCATTTTAGAGAGCAATTTGGAACTATGCCCAAAGGGCTATGGGGCTATGCATACTCTTTGACCCAGTAATACTACTACTAGGTCTGTATCTCAGAGATCATAAAAAAGAGAAAAGGACCCACATATACAAAAAATATAGCAGCTCTCTTTGTGGTGACAAAGAATTGAAACTGAGGGAATGCCCATCAATTGGGGAGTGGATGAACAAGTTGTGGTATATGAATGTAATGGAATATTATTGTGCTATAAGAAACGATGAGCAGCTAGATTTCAGAAAAACCTGGAAAGACTTAAGTGGACTGATGCTGAGTGAAGTGAGCAGAACCAGGAAAATATTGTACACAATAACAGCAACATTGTGCAATGATCAACTATGATAGACTTAATTCTTCTCAGTAATACAATGATCCAAGACAATTCCAAAGGACTTATGATGGAAAATGCTTTCCACATCCAGAAAAAAGAACTGTTGAATCTGGATACAGATTAAACCATACTGTTTCTAATTTTGTTGTTGTTATTTTTTCCCCTTTTGCTGTGACTCTTTTTTCACAACATAACTAATTCAGAAATATGTTTAATAAGATTGTACACATACAATCTATAGCAGATTGCTTTCTGTCTTGGGGAGGGGTGAGGGGAGGGAAGGAGGGAGAAAAAATTTGGAACTCAAAATCTTATAAAAACAAATGTTGAAACTACATGTAACTGGAAAATGATAAAATACTTTTATGATTAAAAAAAAACGTAGTATGGTAGTGGATTCCAAGCATGATTGTTTCACTCCCATCAGTGATGATGGTTGGTTGTTATAGAAATGCTACCAGATCTGTTTCATTTAAGACCTGCTTATTTTTATTTTTCCAGTTTCATCCATAAATATTGGAGATATCTAGCATTTCTGGATCTCATTCTAAATTTTCTACAGACTCATTTTCCCCTTTAACTATTTGTATGTGTGTGCATGTGTATGAATATACTGTTAATGTGTGTGTGTGCATGTGTGTATTTTGTGGCTACTGTAATGTTTTGTGAAAAAGACTGTACTTGAAATAAGCACCATGTGTCTTATTTTGTGGCTATCATGTGTCTGTTGGCTGAGGCAGTTTTGGATCTCTTTTGGTCTTCTGCTTGTGATGATTATTTTATATCAGATAAACTTCTCTAAGAAAGGAGTAGGAGTAGGGTCAATATCTAGACCTTCATCTATTTCTTATTTCTCAGAGTCAATAGTTTGTTTAGATAGCTTGGGTTAGAGCTCTTATAATTGAGTAGTGTCTTTTTCAATACCAACTCATTTCCTGTCTGCCAAGGTATAGTCTCTGTCTCTCTCTTGACTGGTGCTCATCACGTCCATCACCTTCCAACACTCTTCTTGAAGAAAAAATTTATATTATAAATCCTATTCTGATATTCTGAAGCAAAAATGATAGAAGATAGCTAGCACCATATTTGTAAACCCAATAAAAATTGTATTAGACACATTGCAAGGTGTTTTCCCCTTTTGGGTGACTAGTTAAACTAACCTGCTTTCCAATTTCACCTTCAGAAATTTTAAATCTTAAATGGGGGAGGCATTAGTAGTTATATTTGCTTCTGAGTTTGTTATACTCTTCCTACTAATTCCTCAGATAAGATTGGGAAACCTCAAAATGATTCTAATATTGAGGATATAACAATTGTCAGATCAAAGAAGCAGATATTCTGTTAGTCAGAATGTGGTGATTGTAAACTTTAAGGACCACGGATTTTGAAGTTATAGCAAAAGAAAATACATAATAGTAATCATTTTAAACAAAAATTTAAAAAAGTTTAAAAACTATAAGTATAACAAATAATAATGACATCTAAACTAAATGGACTATTTAAAAAAAAGCACTATACTTGAGAGACTTTGTGGAAGAAATCAGGATCATGTGGGAAGAAGGAGATCTCATCACTATCATCCTGTCTACTACCACTAGGTAAGACACAAGTATTTATTACTTATTATGGAATAATCATTTATTATTTATTATTTATTAAGCACTTACTGTGTACGAGACACTGTTCTAAGTGCTTTACAAATATGTTATCCTAACAACAACCCTGGGAGGTAGATATTATTTTTATCCTCATTTTGGGAGGCTCAAGCATATGGAATATTCTGAGGACAAAGGTGTGTTTGGGAAATTGTAGAGCAAAACAGAGTGACTGAAGCATTTTCAATTAAAAATGCCCCACAAAATGATTATTTTTTTTGGTCATATGCATTCTTGTAGGCACCATGTCCAAATGGAAGGGAAATTCTATAGAGATAGGGGAATTCTTTAGATGCTTTTGTTTGAGGAAATCTTGGTGCTGCCTCAACCTTTGGTACACTGATTAGCCTCCTAAATGAGATCTGAAAGCAGTTTATTCTAAGTACTTACCCAAATGTGAAAAAATAGTGTGTAAAGAAAGCCCATTGTCCAAACTATGATTTGTAGTCCATCATTATATGTCTCTTGAATTGTATCACTGCAGAGATTTTGTATCCATCAGCACATATGGTTTTTTTTGGTGTGTGTATGAATATATATCTCTACCTATATATCTATATATCTATACATACACACATACATATATGTACACATGTATGTGCACATATATGTGTGTGCATGTATATCTCAGACCTAGACCATCAGATTAGTTCTTTGTTTTTGGTGAGGCAATTGGGGTTAAGTGACTTGCCTAGGGTCACACAGCTAGTAAGTGTTAAGTGTCTGAGGTCAGATTTGAACTCAGGTCCTCCTGACTCCAGGGCCCGTTCTCTATCCACTGTGCCACCTAGCTGCCCCTTGATTAGTTCTTGATTAATACTTGAATTGACTATGTAAGTTAATGAACTAGACCCAGAATTGAATGAGAGGAAGAGAGAAGGCTGGATTGCACTTGGGAAATAGTGCCAAACTTTAGTAATCCCAAGTTTTTACCTGAAACAAAGTCCCACCTTCTTAACACCAATATTCTTCTGGTTATGGCACACCACAATCTCTGAGGAATCAGAAATATGTATCATCCAAAGAGTAATGGAGACATATGGTAGACATAAATAGGCTGTAGCATTTTCAAAAATTTTATAGCTGCCACAAAAATTACATGCTATTTGATATATACTCCCCAAACTCTCCCTAGTCACAATAAAGAATAATAATTGAGCAAAGTCAACAGTCACAGCCATCAAATTTGACAGCATATACTACATTTGGCATCAGTGAGCCCCTACATATCTATGGCAAGAAAGAATGTGCAATTTCCATCCAATTGACACAAAAATGATCATTGCCTTTAATCTGAATCCTCTTAGGTTGCAGAATATTGCCAGTGAAAAATTACACCCAAGAAGCAGCATAAAAGATATTGTTAAAAACATAGTATGAACAAAAAAGGAGGTAGGTCAGTCATGGAGCAAGAGTGAAGAATAAAAGATATGGAAGAAATTCCCTGACACATAGGTGTTGCTTTTCTTGAGGACTTATAGGAACAGATGGACAAGAACCATGACATGGGAAAGCATAGATGCATTGTGATTTGTGCCCCTGAAGAGAGTACTTATGTTTATGAGATCATATGTCCAGTGAAACAAATTATTTCATATTTTAGTTGAAAAACATTGTGGTAGGTAGATAACATGTTGGACTTGGATTTGAAAAGTCTTGAATTCATATCTTGCCTCTGACCATTGATAGTTGTGTGACCATAGAAATATCACTTGACATCTCTGAGCTCCAGAAACCTCTCAAGACATGTCTACTAAGGTATAGATTGATTGTGATCATTTTTAATGGAGTCAGTTTCCACACTGTTGAAATCCAGGTCCATGAATAAATATTCCAAAATAAAATTATAGTTGGAAGTCAATCTTCTCATAAAACACTATATTGCACAGAAGAATTTGAAAATGCTCTTTTAGGGATTTATCATGCATATATCAACTATATAAGTATACCTATATGTACACATATAATTTTTCTCTCACAGTTATATTTTAATACATATAAAATGTATGTATATCTTCTTTCCTCTGATACTTCACCATTACAGGTTACATATGAGTATATACTTATGAATATGTATATATAAGTGTTATAGGAGGATTATGGGCCCCGGTTACCCCAAAAGTTGTCTGGGGAGGTCAAGGAACTTTTTCCTTGAAACCTCAGGAGTTTTCCCTTGAAATCAAGTAGGCCTCTCCTTGAGCTCAATCAAGGACAGACACACCCAAAAGAAATAAGCAGCACCAGATTGAACTGAGCATGCTCCAGGACCACCACCCCCATATTCTAGTCTTCCTGAGCACCTGGATAAGGTAATCCTGTTGGGAATGACTACACCTGGAGAAGACCACCTGGAACCGCCCACCAGCAGACTGCTAGAACCCACCAGGATGGAGTTAACTCCCATCACCAGATTGCTCACGACTGATCACCACCCACCTCAGCCTACCACGAGAGCACTCCCAGCCCATCACCCAATAAGGGACATTCTTACCCACGCCATCTGAACCCTATAAAAGGGCGCTTCCCCAAGCTAGTTGGGGAGGAAAGTGTTTTGTTTCTCCAAAACCTTCCTCCAGGCCAGTTTCTCTTGTACCCCAATAAACCTGTTCTTTTATTCCTAAATAGGACTTGCATGAGAGTGTAATTGTTTATAGAGGAATCCTAAGGACCCACGTGCTGAATGGGGTAAGGGGTAGAGGTAGGGGTTTGGGGTCCTTAGGAATTCCTCTTTAAAGAATTACATCCTCTTTCACACAAAAGCAGTTAGAATAGTTTATTTCAGGGCTGAGGAAGGGAAGGGGAAAGGAACCATGAAAGTCCTTGGACTTCTCCTGGGGAAAAGGCATGGCACAGAGCGTGGCTCTGAGATACCAATCTCCTCGAGCAGGAGACTGGCAGGTACTTTTATAGGGGGCTGATGGGGGTGACCATCTGCCTGAGGAAAGTTCCTTTATTGAGGGAGGACCATCCCCCACTGGTGGTGGCTAGAGGAATTGGGTGAGGGGTGGCTTCAGATCTCAAGCCATCTCCTCAGGACACAAAGGAAGCAGCCACACCTAATCTTATCTCCCCAGGGATGGGGGAGACTAGAATGAAGGGTGATGGTCCCAGAGCTAGCTCAATCCCAATCAGGTTCCACTTATCTCTCTAGGCATGTCTGTCCTCTGGTTTAGTTTCTCAAGGAAAAGGTTCTTTGATGTGCCCCAGAGAACTTCTGGGGTGCTATGGGTCCATAACACAAACATTTCTTTTCTTGATCTACCCCACTACTAGTACCCTCCCTGTCTTATATTTAAGTATCTTGTATTTATTTTGTAGTTATTCTGAATATTTATTCTGTATCTTAACCACCCCTTCCATCCATTTTGTCTCTCCCAAGAGAATGTAAATTCCTTGAGAGCATGGATTGTTTCATCTTTGCATTGCAGTTCCTTGCACCTCATAGATGCTTGATAAATTCTTGTTGATTGATTGATTGATTGATGTGTCTGTATGTGTATGATGTTGAAACACGAGCCTATGAATAGTTTGCCTTTACAACTGGTGAGAGGGTTGCTGTCTTTCTGCCAGGCTTTCTGGCTTGTGTGCTTTCTTCCTGTAGTACAGGCTTCCACTCATATTGGTCTGCTCAGCCACAGTCAGACACATTGTACCTTGACCCCAACCTAGTGATATCATTTTGTTCCTCTTCTAGAATGAAGGACAACACAAAGAAACCTCCAACCTCTTAAGGGTTCCAGATAAACC
Source organism: Dromiciops gliroides (assembly GCF_019393635.1). Taxonomy (NCBI): domain Eukaryota; kingdom Metazoa; phylum Chordata; class Mammalia; order Microbiotheria; family Microbiotheriidae; genus Dromiciops; species Dromiciops gliroides. Next base: position 349,765,768 of record NC_057861.1, read on the forward strand.
AGAGGGAGGGGTAAAATCTAATCTACCTTGCCTTCAAGCAGAGAGTATCAGAGTAGTCTGTTGTATTTGTATGATACTTCAGGGGCTCTCTTCTCTTTTGTTTTGCTATGCCTAGAAACTCGAGTCAGCCACAAAGCACCAAGTCACAAATCCAGAAAAAAACTGGTGGGGCAGCTAGGTGGTGCAGTGGATAGAGCACCAGCCCCTGGATTCAGGAAGACCTGAGTTCAAATCCAGCCTCAGACACTTGACACTTACTAGCTGTGTGACCCTGGGCAAGTCACTTAACCCCAATTGCCTCACCAAAAAAAAAAAAAAAAGGACAAACTGAAAAAAACTGGTGGGAACTTTTATAATTACCCTTTCAAGAACTGTTCCCTCCTCTCATTGACATTTTCACACTTCTACTTCTCTTTGATGAAATATCCAGAAGTCCCTGCTTCTCAGGAACCAGCTTCCCCTAGCTTCTGCCACTCTCCTGTGCTGCCTCATCCTCCTCTTCCACAAGACAAGATAGCTTAGTGTAATTTCCAGAGCTCCTATCTCTCCCTTTAATATATTTCATATGAAAATCCAACCTGATACTGAAGAAGCCCCTATAAACAAGCTCACACTTTTTAGCTGTCTTTTTTTTAACCTTGTAGAAGATGTGTCATATTGTCTGTCCTTAGTAGAAAAGAAAGAACCTAGGTGATTATAACTTCTCCACGTGTATACAAATTGTATACAGATTTTCTTTTCTTAGAGAGCTTATGGGTTTTGAATAGTTTGAGTAGTACCACCATCTACTCATAGTTAAATTAATGGAGTCTTCCATGTATCCCAGTGGTTGGGAATCTAAGGGCCCAAAGTCTAATTTAGACGTATGACTAAATAGCTCATCTTCTACGGCCCAGAGTTCTGGTACATAAAGAGTCTGTGGACTAACCTCTTGCTTAAAAATAAACCTTGTTCTGAAGAAAAAACAAAAACAACAACAACAACAAAAATAAACCTTGTTTCAGTCTGTGATCCTAAGCTCCTTGCTGTTACCTCCTTTTCTTCATTCTTGCTGGTCTTCAGATCCGAGCTTTGGAAAAGGGTTGTGTACTTTTTAAAGGAAGAAAGCAGACTGCATTTATAATTTTAAAAATGTCAGGGATAAATGTTTATTTTAATAAATTTCAAATTAGAAAATAAAGGAAAACATTTTTGCATTAAACAAAAGCGCGCTTTAATAAAAAAAAATCCCGTGCATTTGAGAAATCAGTCTCCAAGAATTTTAATGAAATTTTGAATAGGGAAAAATCATATCTCATATGTAAAAATATGTACCTATAGTGTGTGTGTGTGTGTATGGGGGAGGGTGGTGTGACTTATCTAGCTCTATGGAAATATTTGATTTCATTTATCTGACCTTCGAAATCTTAAAATACAAATTTCAATGAAAAGAACTCAATGTTTCTCCCAAGGACAAACATTAACCAAAAAGTATTAAGGACAGAAATGCTAATATTCCTAATTAGGCTTGACCTAATCTATACTGTCTGTGTCTCATGTCTTTTTTTTTTTTTTAAGTGAGGCAATTGGGGTTAAGTGACTTGCCCAGGGTCACAAAGCCAGTAAGTGTTAAGTGTCTGAGGCTGGACTTGAACTCAGGTACTCCTGCCTCCAGGGCCAGTGCTCTATCCACCGCGCCATCTAGCTGCCCCTGTGTCTCATGTCTTACAAATGTTATGTAATGCATTTTATGTGTACTATGTCAACATCCCTAAAAGAACAAAGGAGATTACTAGCTGAATGATGGCATCTTCAATGTTTTCCCAAGTCAGAGGAAGAAAGTTTTATTAAGTCTTTATTTTTGACTGATTACATTTTATTGCCCTCTATATCCCATAAGGATTTCCAATTTTCTATTTCAGAAATCCAGAACCTCATTGTTATGAGAAGTCCTTCCATTTACTCATGCTAATCACAACCCCTTTATGCCTGTAGTCTACCTGAGTTTCTGTGGCCAAAATTTCATCTCCCAGTTTGGAGCTTCTCTGCATTTATGTTGGTCCTCTAATGATTAATATTCATTCCATTGTCAGCTCTAACTCTATGACCTTATAGCCTTCCAACTTAGAAGGGCCTGGTAAAATGAGTATTCTGATGTTATAACTCAGACCCTTTTCAGTACACCATAGTAGAAAGAATAATGGATTTGGAACCAGAAGTACTAGAATTAAATCCTAGGTCTGCTATTTACCTCAACTGTGAGTTTAGGCAAGTCATTTAGCTCAATTTCCTCATCTGTAAAATGAAAAATGTAAAGGACTTAAGATTCCTTCTAATTTTAAATACTATGAAAATTTGAGAACCTAGTGTCACCTCTAGGTGAGTGGGATCTTTTTTGTAGGATTGTAAGGATGAAGTGAGATATATGTTAGGAGGATGCTTGATAATATATAGCAATTTTCAAATCTCTTCTAGCTTTAAATTCTATGACTCAAAGGACTGGTGCTGTGTGATAGAAAGCATATACTATACCTAATATAGCATGTTCTAGGATGTTATATCAATAAGACACAGAAGGAGGGGAAATGACCTTCAAGTTACTAGGTCTTTGATGGATCCTCAGTATCCAGAATTCCCTGCACAAATGTAAACCTTTTAAATCCTATTCTTCTGCGGGATTCTGATGGATGTCCTTTCATAAAATCCTTCCAAAAGGTTCCACTCTTGTGATTAGAATTTCATGATTTAATAAGCTTTATTCCCCCTCTTTATCAGTTAGGGAGGAGGTGGGATGTTCTCAAGGATACCTAACATCACCACATATTATACTCCTTATATTAGAGTCTGGGTTGTGATCCAGGTAGGGATGTGTACTTGTGTGATCCATCTCCCAGTAAGAGCTTTCTGGCCAATCAACTGAAGGGAAGAGTGCTATTCCTCTTCTTCAGCAATAAGGCTATAATGTGAAACCTCAGGACACTCCAACCAACAGGTATTTTCCCTGAGGGAGAAAAAGGGAGCAGAATTGATTAGTGAGCATTCTTCAAAACACAAAGTAGAGGAAATTGAGCTGCTTAGTCATTTTCTTCTGCATATGTAAAGTGGCTTATTCTGTTTAGATGGAAATTTGGCAGATTCTAATGGAATTTCATTTACTGATTTAGAATTTATTGCACAAATGCTTCATAATGCAAGCATGGAATTATAGAAATCTGACAGGGTAATTTATTGCTGGGAGAACTTGAGAAAAAGAGAAAGGTTTTTTTAGAAATGTATAAAAGGTCTCGCTTAGTAGAATGTGAAGTGCAGTAGTTGCATAAATAACCAGTTCTATATGGGAATCTAGGATTGAGGCCATATTCTTCAAGGTAAATTAATTCTTATGATATGGAAAGTGAATGTGTGTGTCTCTCTTTTTCTCCCCTTTCCCCCATAATAGTTTCCTCATTAGCAGGAGAAACATACACATTCCACCTACCAGAGCAACCACATTTCTACTTTCAAGTCCCCTTTTCAAACTATTTTCCTGAAACTCTAGGTATAAATGAAAATGAGCTAATTTGTCTGTTTCCTCTGGGGCAAACACAGAGTGAGCTGGCCTGAGCAGACAGAGTGGTGAGAAGGTTCCTTGCCCTTAACTTCAGGATCCCAGGGCATAAGGGCTATGATTTCACAGGTCTTCAAATGAAACTCTTACACTTCAATTAGTCAGTCAATAAACATAATAATAAGCCCCTAATATGTGCCAGGGACTGTACTAAGCTCTAGGAATATAAAGAAAAGACCCTGTTCTCAAGGAAATCACAGTCTATTGGGGGAAATGATATACAGATAACTATGTAGAAACTAGCTATATACAGGACAAATTGGAAACAATCAACAGAAGGAATTAAGGAGGATTAAAGGCTTCTTGTAGAAGGGACTTGAAAGAAGCCAGGAAAACCAGGAGCTAGAGATGAAGAGGAAGATCATTCCAGGAATGGGGTATTGTCCCTGAAAATCCCCTGAGTTGAGAGAGAGCCAGGAGGCCTGTGTTACTGGACACTGTGAGTGAGATTTTCCCCACCCCTTAGATATATATAATTTACTTCTCTATAGATACAGATTGTAAAGGCTTGAATCAGTCTTTCCTCTCATACAGGATAGACTTTAAATGCTCTCATTATAGAATAGACTATAACTGCTTTGTCTTCTCATACATTAAGCATTTTCCTTTAAACCTTTAAAGGTCTGTGGTTAGGATGGACCAATCAGGGTAAAGGCCAGGTCCCCAAAATAGCTACTCTGGAGTTGCTCTGGACCAATCATTACTGGTAGAATAAGAAGTAAAGCAAAACCCTAATAGCAACACTCAAAGCTGACCAAATGACTTAAGAGTGGCATATTGTGTAATAGCCAGGACCAAGATGGCTGCTTCTAAATTTTTTGATGTGTTTTCTACTACCACAGTGTGAAGTCATGAGTGATGTAACTTAGCATCAATGATATGGAGAACCAATAGATGAGAAGACAGCACTATATATTTGCTTATTGCAGGAGTAACTAATAGCATTTATACTGCCTTAATCTTGGGGACTCTAGGGGTATAAATATCCCTTTTCCCTGTAGCTCGAGGTCTTTGGGTCCTAGATCTGAGACTGGCTTTATCGTGAGACAGGATTCCTCTCTCAATAGACCTATTTTTTTTTTTTTGACTTGTAGACTTTGTTTTTTCTTTGTCTAACATCAGGACTTAGAAATTTTCACAATACAGAGTACATGCAGGGGTATGACAGACAAGAAGACTGGAAAGGTAGCAGGGAAGGGCAGGTGAAGAAGGGTTTTAAACATTAAAGAGAGGATTCTATATTTGCTAGGGGAGAACTGGAATTTATTGATGAGAGGGCTGATATTATCAGATCTGCACTTTAAGAAGTTCATTTTGACAGCTGAGCAGAGGATGAATCGTAGAGTGGAGCATTGAGGCAAAGGTGATTAACCAGCTAGTTACTGCTGGAGTCTAATCATTAGGTGATGAGGGCCTGTACCAGACAGATATCAGTGTCAGAAGAGAAAAGGGGGCTTACATGAGATATCTTATGAAGGTAAAATGACAGACCTTCACAACATATTGGGCATGGGGGAGGTGTAAAGGATGATAGCTAGGTTGTGAGGCTGGTGGTGCTCTTAACAGCAGTAGGGAAGTTAGGAGGAGAAGACAGTTGGGGGAAGTGGGAGGCAAGATAATCAGTTCAGTTTTGTACATTTTGAGTTTAAGTTGTCTATAGCATATTCAGTTCCAGATATTTCATAGTCAGTTTAAGATGTGTGACTATGAGGTGAAATATATTCAAGAATCATAAGCCTAGAAATGATAATTGCATCAATGGGAGTAGATGAGATCATGAAGTGAAAAAGTATAGAGGGAGAAGATAAGAGGGTTCATGATGCAGCCCCATGGGACACCCACAGTTAGCAGTCATGTCCTAGATAAAGATTCAGCAAAAGAGACTGAGGAGAAGGCAGATAGGCAGGAGGAGAGCCAAGAGAGAGCAGTGTCACCAAAACCTGGAGAGAAGAGAGTAACCTAAGGAGAAGAGAGGGATGGTATCAAAGGCTGCAGAGAAGTCAAGCAAGATGGGGATTGAGAAAAGGTCATTAGGTCAGTCATTTAAGAGATCATTAGTAACTTGGGAGAGAGCAGCTTTGGTTGCATGATTAGGTCAAAATCCAGACTGTAGATATTTAATAAGGGAGTGAGAGAAAATGAAGGAGAGGTACCTATTGTAGGGCTCCTTCTCAAGAAGTTTAACTATGGAAGGGAGGAAAGATATGAGATGATAGCTAGCAGGGACGAATGGATCAAGTGAGGAATTTTTGAAGATGGGGGGGACATGGGAATGTTTGTAGGCAGTGGGGAAGCAGGCAGTAGACAAGGAGAGATTGAAGACAAATGATAGAATGGGGATATACCTGACGTGTTTAATGGAGAGCAAAACCTTTCACTGTGTGATTAGAGATAAAAGATTAAAACAAGCTATAGACCATGATAGAGCTTCCTAAATGTGACCCATAATCATTCACAAAATTTCAATCTACCTAGCCACACAAGAAAAAAAAATAGTGGATGAAGAATGAGTATTGTTCAGACTATGATATGAGTTTAGCTGAACAATTCCTACAATTGGTTTATTATATATGCATACACATACATATATATGTACACATGTACACAATACACATATACATACACACATTTATATGTAATATGCATATATGCATATATCTTATCAGTCACTTTTGATAGAAGATGGCTTTAATCCACACTGAGGTATAAATGACTGATTCTGTTATTATTTAATATTTCCTCCTGGTGGTTGAGCTTAGCACAAAAGAAGAGAGATTTATTTTGAGGGATTTGAGGAATAGAATTGGGAAGAAGAGAAAATTCATTATTGATAGTTTCTATTTTCTTTGGTGAAGTATGAGACAATTTGAACTCTGCTGAGAGTATATGGGGAAGAATTGATGCAGATAGCTCAAGGAGAAAAGAGAAGCAACTGTGGGAAGGGCCATAGAGATTCAATCAAGGAGGAGGAAAAGATTGCTCTGTAGATGTGAAGGCCCCATTAATATTAGATAACATACATTTCTGGTGGAGCTAAACACAACAGTTGTATACTTTTCTCCAGAGGCATTAATCAGCACAGAATTAGAAACAGAAAGGTTGGATGGTGGTGGTAACCCCAAGGCTTGGGTTTAGAAAGACATGAAAGGCAATAGGATGGGGAGAAAAGACAGAGAGTAAAGGACAGTTGATTTTTGTGTGTGTGTGTGTGAGGCAATTGGGGTTAAGTGACTTGCCCAAGGTCACACAGCTAGTTAAGTGTCAAGTGTCTGAGGCCATATTTGAACTCAGGTCCTCCTGAATCCAGGGCCAGTGTTTTATCCACTGTGCCACCTTGCTGGCCCAAAAACTTAACTAGTAAAGTTTAGAGTCATGGTTTTGAAGGGAAGAAGGTGAGAACAGAGCCAGAAAAATGAATTATAAGACAAGGAAGAAATCAAGTGACCTGAAGCTATGGTAAGGACAAAGGATAGGTTTAGGGGAAGAGGAAAAGGGTGATATGGAATGCTACAAAGTTTTGGAGGGAAAGGCACTGGTCTTGTAGACAAAACAGTTAAGGAAGTTGCTAGGATTGTTTCTACAACAATACTTTGTATGTGGCTGAGGTGGAGTCAAGGTTGGAGATCATGGGAGCTGAGGTTGATGAATTGGGAGCAATATATTTATTGTTCTACTTGAAGGGACAGCATCATGTCATGTTAACATAATAGATTTAGAACCAAAAGGTATCTCAGCTGTCATTTAGTTTACTCCTCTCATTTTAAAGATGAGAAAACTGTAAAAGGTCAAGTGACTAGCTTAAGATTTCACAGATAATAATCATCAGATCTAGGACTTCAACCTAGGTCCACTAACTTCCAATGCAGTGTTTCCATCCCCCAAATTAAGAAAGTAGTTTGAATTGTTATGGGCCCAGAACCCCAGAAGTTCTCTGGGGTAAATCAAAGAAACTTCTCCTTGAGAAACTAAACCTAAGGACAGACACACCTAGAAAGGTAAATGGCACAGGATCAGGGCTGAGCTAGCTCCATGACCACCACCCTTCATTCCAGTCTCCCCCACCCCTGGGGAGATATGATTAGTGGCTGCTGCCTTTGTGGCATGAGGAGGAGAGAGATGGCTTGGGAGATCCGAAGCCACCCCTCACCCAATTCCCTCAGCCCCCACCAGTACGGGATGGTCCTCCCCCAATAAAGGAACTCTCTACAGTCAGATGATCACCCCCATCAGTCCTCTATAAAAGTATCTGCCTGTCTCTTGCTCCAGGATATAGGTATCTCAGAGCCACCCCTCTGTGCTATGCCTTCTCCCCATGAGAAGTCCAAGGATTTCTCTCTTGGTTTCCCTTCCCTAGTCCCTAAATATACTATTATCTTATTCTATTGGATTTGTGTGCAAGAGGGTGTGATTCTTTAAAGAAGAATTCTTAAGGACCCCAAACCCCTACCCCTATCTCAAACCCCCACCTATTCTTCCCATAACAGAATGGAGATAAAGACTGTGGATCAGACACTGAATTCCTTGAGAAAGGAGGAAAGTTGGTAGATAATGGTAACCAGTATCTGCATAGGGAGATAGAGAAAAAAGGATGGAGGCAGAGGTAGGTCTGGAAATGGAGTGATGAGCAAGGACTATTCCTATTCCTCCTCCTAGGCCAGTGTATCAGAGACTTTAGAGAAGATGCATCCAGTGCATGTGCTCAGAGATACAGGACCTTCTGGAGGAAGCCAAATTTCTGTGATTGTAAAAAGGTGGAAGGATGAATAAAGGGACAGATTTAATACAGAGTGTCCCCACATTTGAGTAATTGGTTACTGATACAACAAAGGTTCCAGAGAATACAATGGAAAGGGAGTGTGAGGCAGAGGCAGCTAGGAAAGCCTGAGCAGGCTGGTCATTTAACTGGAGTGAAGGATGGCAGGTGGGTAATTGAGTACTGATATGGAACTACTACTATTTTTTTTTTAAGCGGAGGGAGGCCTTTAGCAACTTGGATAAATCCTGCCTGGAGGGCTTATGGAAAGAGCTATATTCTAAGAGCACAAAATGACCTGGCTTAGGGGGATGTTATTGTGTTATCGATAGCAGTCTTGCACGATAAAGATCAAATCCAAAGCAACTTTTCCAAATTTTTCAGGTAGTCATGGTCATTATTATGAATGTGGTGAAATAGATAGAAAACTGCTTTGGAAATCAGGAGCCTTATCAGAGGCTAATTGTTTCTTCATCACACAGTCCTGGTTTGTTAACTCCTCACTGCTTATGGAAACTTGTTAGAATTTTTCTATCTCCTCCTATACTTCACTGATGTTTGTGAGCCTGCCTATAGTTGCCCCACCCCCTTTTCTATTCACTGATGTTACCAGGGGTGTAGCAGAACACATAGAAGAAGCTTAGGATAGAAGCAGGACCAGTGGAGTGCACTGGAAAGTACACTGAATTTGGACTAGAGGTGATGTGGGTTAATTTTTTTGCCATTTACTGCCTGTGTGATCTTGTCAAAGTCACTTTATATTTCATCTGTAAAATGAAAGCTTTGTGCTACAAAACATCTATAAACCTATGACTCTATGAATGGTTTTGGACCAGGCTACCATTACTGCATATGAAATAAGAACAATTACTTTGTGAGTGAGGGGCTGAAAGACCCTTCTATGACTAATGTGCTTCAGTGCATGGGATTTATGACATTTATTTTAATTTCATATCAAAGCAACAACAACTGCTACTTCAGTCTTTGTTCATGACTGTGTTTCAGAGAGCTGAGATTGTTGGATCAAAGCCTAGGGAACAGATCTGAGAACTTGTAGCAAACAAAGGAATTCTTAGTTAAATACCCAGTAAAGTCAAATGATAATACAGGAAAAACCTCAGCTGCCCTCAGTCTTGCCCTGAGAGTATGAGAGTAAATACTTGTTACCTCACTGAATTTCAGATAGGTAGCATGCTACTGGATGTTTTCAGAAGCAATGTGGATGACCAAGGGATTTAACTGAATGATTCTGGAAGCCTGGGAAGCAATGATTATAATCAGCTCATTTAGGCTATGTTTTTTGAGCCCAGGAAAAGTGTGACTATGCTATAAAGCATACATTAAAATAAGTGAAATTAACAAAATTAGAGCATCAGTCCCATATACGACAGGCTCTTGATCCAGAGAAAGCACTTATTAGGGTGAAATGGACCATCATTTTAAAAGTAGGATTTGATCCATTCCAATCCAATCATCCTTTATTAAGTGCTTACTATGTGTCAGGAACTGTGTTAGGTGTAAAGAATAAAAAAGGCAAAATAAACAAATTAAAAACAACCACAACAGGGTCTACCTATAAACATACATTCTACCTGGAGTGGAGGGGGGTTATAACACGTAAACAGGTAAATATATGTCTTATAACTTGTGGAAGGGCAAGAGAGAATTAATAATTAGTGTGCAAAATAGCTTTCCAGAGGAGCAGATTTCTGCGAGCAACATCTGGGAGAACCGTGAGGGAACCTAGGAATTTTAAAATGTGAAGCTTAGGAGAGAGTGTATTCCAGGCATTCAGATTTAACCTATAATTTGACAGGCAAGGTTGTTGTACATGTGTACTTTATGCCAATTAAAAATCCTTTACCTGTGTGTTTATGAAATCAAGGATCTTCCATGGATTAGGAGTAAGTATGCTTTGATGAGCCCACAATTTCACAATATCAGGAAAGACAAGATAGAGATGCCTTCTGTTCCTACTTCTGTTTTTATTGGCATTAGAACCATTTTATATAACTATTTGGAAAACCATTTGAGGCCAATTGAAGCAGACGTGAAGAATTATGTTGCTAATATGGTTTAGCAGTATTATAAAATCAACCAATTATCATTTTAAAGGGCAGAGGGCTATGAGACTGAATGGTTCTCTTAACTGAATTCTATTAAATGTAACATTAATTTCCTGATATGGTCATTTAGAGAATATGATACATTTAGGATAGCGTAGAGGAAATATTAAGATTAGAGGCATGGCCTGTCTAAAGGTTTTCACTTGATTCAGCAAAACATCATTATAAGGGATATTTAACTCCAAAGGAAAAATGGTTATACGCACATAGTAAGTATTGTGCTAAGAAGACTGTCACTCAAGAGAGAAAACATGGGTTATCCTGGATCATTGCCATCCATCTGGGTTCTATAATAAGGTGAATGCCTGAAAAAATTACAGTGGGGTTTAGAGGCTATGGTTATAGTATATTAATGATATTTTGGCAAAATGATATTGGTTGTGCTACCCTTATATGGGGGTTTAACTATAATTATATGTATTGAATAGCCTAGTGTTAATGAGTTATTATAAATGTATTGGAATCTCCTTGTGGACTAAGCAATATAAATACATTTTGCTGAATTCTGAGAAAATTAAATGAGTTGCATGGGGGGAAAATCTAAAATTCCTAATCCTAAAGACAAAGTCAATGATATTTTTCTGGTGCCAGGTTGTAGAGAAAACATGTTATTTTAACAAATGCTGAAATTGGACCCAGGTTTTGCTATAAGTGAAGAGTGTCTCTATGATAGAAAGAAGGGGTTAGTTTCTCAAAGTAAGAGGGATCTCACTTGCAAGTCGGTACTCTACTTTGAAATTGGCACAATAAGCAATCTTTTTTTTTAGTGAGGCAATTGGGGTTGAGTGACTTGCCCAGGGTCACACAGCTAGTAAGTGTTAAGTGTCTGAGGCCAGATTTGAACTCAGGTACTCCTGACTCCAGGGCCGGTGCTCTATCCACTGAGCCACCTAGCTGCCCCACAATAAGCAATCTTAATAGTGTAAATGCATGTTTAGAAGTAGTGACTGAAAGATGTGGCTCAGCCCCAGAACAGAGCTATCAAAATTAGTTTTCTGTCAGTCAATAAGCATTTATTAAATGCTTACTATGTGCCAGGCACTGTACTAAATACTGGGGATACAAAGAAAAGAAAAAGACAGTTCCTGCCCTCATGGAGCTTAAAATCTAATAGGAGAAACAACATGCAAATAACTATGTACAAACAAGTTATGAATAGGATAAATACTGTTAATTATATAGGTGGTAATTACTTAGTGCTTTATGGTTTGCAAAGAAATTTTCATCGCTTGATCCATTTGTCCCTGCTAGCTATCATCTCATATCTTTCCTCCCTTCCATAGTTAAACTTCTTGAGAAGGAGCCCTACAATAGGTACCTCTCCTTCATTTTCTCTCACTCCCTTATTAAATATCTACAGTCTGGATTTTGACCTAATCATGCAACCAAAGCTGCTCTCTCCCAAGTTACTAATGATCTCTTAAATGACTGACCTAATGACCTTTTCTCAATCTCCATCCTGCTTGACTTCTCTGCAGCCTTTGATACCATCCCTCTCTTCTCCTTAGGTTACTCTCTTCTCTCCAGGTTTTGGTGACACTGCTCTCTCTTGGTTCTCCTCCTGCCTATCTGCCTTCTCCTCAGTCTCTTTTGCTGAATCTTTATCTAGGTCATGACTGCTAACTGTGGGTGTCCCATGGGGCTGCATCATGAACCCTCTTATCTTCTCCCTCTATACTTTTTCACTTCATGATCTCATCTACTCCCATTGATGCAATTATCATTTCTAGGCTTATGATTCTTGAATATATTTCACCTCATAGTCACACATCTTAAACTGACTATGAAATATCTGGAACTGAATATGCTATAGACAACTTAAACTCAAAATGTACAAAACTGAACTGATTATCTTGCCTCCCACTTCCCCCAACTGTCTTCTCCTCCTAACTTCCCTACTGCTGTTAAGAGCACCACCAGCCTCACAACCTAGCTATCATCCTTTACACCTCCCCCATGCCCAATATGTTGTGAAGGTCTGTCATTTTACCTTCATAAGATATCTCATGTAAGCCCCCTTTTCTCTTCTGACACTGATATCTGTCTGGTACAGGCTCTCATCACCTCATGCTTGGACTACAGCAGTAACTTGCTGCTTAGTCTCCTGTGCAGCTTCGGTTTCCAGAATTTGGGGATCTGCCTCAAAGGTAAACTTGAGCAGCAGATGTAGACTTTAAATTTTTTTTTTTGTGGGGCAATGAGGGTTAAGTGAATTGTCTATCTATTCATTATTAATCTTTCTGATGGCCTCTGGTCTCTCATCTCCAACTACCTATTAAACACATCTTAAACTAGATGTCCTGTAAATATCTTGAACTCAACACGTCCAAAACTGAACTTAAATTGTCCAGGGTCACACAGCTAGTAAGTGTTAAGTGTCTGATGCCGGATTTGAATTCAGGTCCTTCTGAATCCAGGGCTCATGCTTTATCCACTGTACCACCTAGCTGCCCCCAGATGTAGACTTTTAACCTACTCCCTGGGGGTCAGGGGGAAACAAACAGATAAAAGTGGATACTTTTATATAGTTGATGACTTAGCTTTGTACTGCCAAAAAAAAAAGTTAATAGGTCCATAATTACTCAGACCTTGTTTCTTTGCCACAAATGATGTAGTTATGTGGAATGATTAATTTGAAAACGCCTATTAGCAAAAAAAACCCCATAGTACTATGTGCCATGGGGTGCTCCTGGCTCTTATTTTCAAAACACTTGAATCACTCTGGACCCCCAGTAGGAAATAGTGTAATCAAGTGAGTTGCGAACTTTGGTGTATAGTCACCCAGAAGTTCATTCCAAATCTATACAGCTTTCACTAGGAATGAGCAGTTGGGGGAAAGGGAGCTAATGTGTTGTAAGGTGGGCTTTTAAAAAGCCTCCAGAGAGGCTTTGGAACTGACCTAGCATCATGGAACGTCGCTGAGACTGTAATATCTGACTGATCTGAGAGTGCATATAGTATATCCCTTGAATCTGTATCTATCTCTAGTCTATTATACTTGCTGGGTTAGTGTTGGGTCTGGCAGACACTACAGAACCAACTCCATACCTTGTGTTTTTAGGTTTTGGGGTTTCCCACATCTCAGATTAAGCATAGATTTCTTAGTCTATACTTGCTGGGTTAGTGTTGGGTCTGGCAGACACTACAGAACCAATTCCATACCTTGTGTTTTTAGGTTTTGGGGTTTCCCAAATCTCAGGTTAAGCATAGATTTCTTCAAAATAGTAACTATTCTAAGAACAAAGGTTGCCTTAACATTCTGTCAAGATGGAAGTTTTTGTAGACAAAAATGACTAATTTAGCAAAAAACATATTTTTTAAAAATTAAAGATTTTTTACTTCCATTTTTGAAGAGCATAATCAATGAACAAATCTCTCAAGGCAATATACCTTGGGTAATACAACTTGAATCACAGTATTAAGTGAACAGAAAATTTGTGCATTAAACTAGTTTCTAAGTCAATTAAGACTTCATAAAATTACCAAAGGCAAGACTCTAGGGGGAGCTGATGCTTTACCTTAGTTTTCTATTTAGAATTCTATTCTCTTTTTTTTTTTTTAGTTAATGAATTAACAAGAATAATCTACTTTGTTTATTCAGGTATGTGTTTTACAAAGAGAAAATATGCTTGGTAAAATCATTTAAATTTTTGAAAAGAAAGTGTGGAAGGGGATATAATCTAAAAGTGAAAAAAATTGGAATATTATAGTAGATTTTGCTGACATTATTATACCAACATGACTGGAGGTAGTGTAATAGGCCTTACTGATGATGTGAGAGGCAGCATGGGGTTAGAGAGTTGACCCTGGTTACATACAGGCTATGTTACCCTGGGCAAGGCTCCTATGTCACCTTAGTCATAGGGAATAGTGTCTTACTAAGTATCTGTTATTGTTTGTCCTTCATTCTCCAAGAGGACCATGACATTGGGGAGGTGATGTCATGGCTTGAAGTGAATTGGATTTAACTGAGGGAGGGCTGTGCAAGGTCACTAACCTTACTCCCTCCTCCAGAGCTATTTGGGTCTAGTGGCAAGTTATTCATCAGGATGACTGGAGATGGCCCTGGATGTTTAAGGCAATTGGGGTTAAGTGACTTGCCCAGGGTCACACAGCTAGTAAGTTTCTGAGGTGAGATTTGAACTCAGGTCCTCCTGACTCTAGGGCCTTTGCACCACATAGCTGCCCTACTAAGTATCTACTATGTGTCAGGCTCTGTGCTAAGTGCTGCAGATACAAAAAAGGGAAAGAGATAGACCTGTCCACAAGAAGCCCACAATCTGGTAGGGGAGAAAACATGCGAATAATTATGTACAAGCAAGTTATACATAGGATTAATACTGTTAGTGGATACTTAACATAGTATTTTATTGTTTGTAAAGAAATGTCACATAATTAATCTGAGCCTCCCAACCACCATGTCAGATAGGTACTAGAGGAAGAGCTCTGGGTCCTTTTCTCTCTTGTGGACACTTTTCTTTCCTGGTTCTCTTCCTATCTGACCACCCCTTTTCAGTCTTCTTTGCTGAATCTTCATCTAGGACAAACTAGCTAACCATGAGTGTCTCAGAGGGCTTTCTATCCTGGGCCCTTTTCCCTTCTCCCTCTATACTGTTTAACTTGGTGATCTCATCAGCTCCCATGAATTCAATTATTATTTCTATACTGATGGTTTTCAAATCTACCTATTCAATATTAATCTTTCTGATGGCCTCTGGTCTCTCATCTCCAGCTACCTATTAAACACATCTTAAACTAGATGTCCTGTAAACATCTTGAACTCAACATGTCCAAAACTGAACTTAAATTTCTTTCCTCCAACCCTTCCTCACCTTTTGAAACTTCCCTATTACTATAGAGAGCACAACCACTTTCCCAATTACCAAGACTTGAAACAGATTTCATCCTCAACTCTTCACAGTCTCTCACCCTTCCCTTTCCGATCTGTTGCCAAGAACTGTTGACTTTACCTTCATAACATCTCTCACATAAGTGCTCTTCTCATATCATTCTGGTATAAGCCTTTATCGCCTCATGCCATGAAATAACATGGTGATTGCTCTACCTTCCACAAGCCTTTCTTCACTCTGCATATCCTCCACTCTGCTCACTCTGCTGTCAAAGTAATTTTCTTAAAGCATAGGTTTGACCATCCCATACCCCACTACTCATTAAACTTGTTTCTAGGCTTCCTTTTTTTTTTTTTTTTTTTTTTTTGCAGAGGGCAATGAGGGTTACGTGACTTGCCCAGGGTCATGCAGCTATTTAGTGTCAAGTGTCTGAAGCCGGATTTGAACTCAGGTCCTCCTGAATCCAGGGACAGTGCTCTATCCACTGAGCCATCTAGCTGCCCCCCCTAGGCTTCATTTTACTGCCAAGATTAAAAGCACAATTCTCTATTTGCCATTCACAGTTCCTCATAACCTACCTAACTTTATAACTTACTACACTAAAGGATACTCTTTTTATACCTTACACCCTCCCATGAAGTGACACTGACTTCCTTGCTTTTTCTTGAACAAAGCACTCCATCTCAGCTCTGGACATTTTCTCTGTCTATCCCTCATTCCTGGAATGCTCTCCCTCCTCATATCTGCCTCCTGGCTGGTCTGGCTTCCTTCAAGTCCTACCTAAAATCCCACCTTCCACAGAAAGCCTTTCCCAATTCATTTTACTTCTAGTACCTCCCTCTGCTGAATATTTTTGAAGCTATCCTGCAAATAGCTTGTTTGCCTATAGTTATAGTTGATTCTAATTATTCACAGATTCCATATTTGCTAATTCACCTACTTATGAACATATATTTGTAAGCCCCAAATCAATACTTAAGGTGCTTTTGGGGTCATTCAGGGACACACACAGAGCATCAAAAAATTTGGATCACCTAAAGTACCAACACACATACTCCCAGCTGAAGTCAAACAAGATAATCCTTTGCCTTCTGTTTTCAGCTTTTATTCTGCAAACAAGTGTCCTTTTTGTGGTCTAGTCAGTGCCACTTTTCTCCACATTTTTGTGCTTTTAGTTGATGATTTTGCTGTTTAAAATGGCCCCCAAGTGTGGTGCTGAAGTGTTGTCTAGTGTTCCTAAGCACAGAAGGGCTGTGATGTGCCTAATGGAGAAAATACGTGTGTTAGATTCATTCAGGCATGAGTTATAGCACTTTTGGCTGT
Source organism: Dromiciops gliroides (assembly GCF_019393635.1). Lineage (NCBI taxonomy): Eukaryota > Metazoa > Chordata > Mammalia > Microbiotheria > Microbiotheriidae > Dromiciops > Dromiciops gliroides. The sequence goes on from NC_057861.1 coordinate 349,782,406, forward strand.
GAGTTCAATGTTAATGAATCAACAATACAGTATAACCAGAAAAAGGAAGAAGAAATTCACTGCTCTGTATGTGAGGACGCTCAAGAAAGTGCTAAAATAAATATTGTGACCAGAGGTTTGCAGGAAACTAACTTTGTATTTCTCTTAGGAGCAGTGTTTCAATATTTGCTAATTTAGTGTTCAGGTGAATATCTACATAACATAACCACGGTGAATGATAAGAATTGTTAAGTTTGCATATTCCCCCATTAGATTGTGAGTGCCTTAAAAACAGAAACTGTCATATTTATTTGTATCCCCAGTGATTAACACAATGCCTAGCATATAGTAGGTATATAATAAATGTTTACTGACTGATAAAGGAAGTTTCTCATTGGGAACTCCCTACACTGATGAAATTATACATGTGGTTCCTCCCCTCCACCAAAAAAAAACCCAAAACACAACACCACAACCCTATAAAAACAAAAGCAAGGCATTCTGAATAAAATTCTCCTTTACCCTTTGCTTTGTAAAATGAATAGCTGAACATATTCAGGTGGCTAGTTGTAGTTTTTTTCCTGCCACAGTGGTTGATCTCTAAATAACCAACATCAAGTAAATGATCTGAGTGAATGCATAGATGCAATTTATATTTGATTAAAAAAAACAAACCAAGAAAGACATGGCTTGAAAACATGATAGCACTAGAAATCACTGCTGAGAAGAGATACATTTAATAGCTAATGATACTCCAAAGTTTTGGAAGTCTTCCATGTTTCCTTCTTTACTATCACAGTTTTTGAAACATAAAATTCAGTCTGGCAATAGCCAATATCAAACACATCACTGACAACTTAATTCAATTCAAAGCTTAAAGTTCATTTTCATGACTATTTTTTCATTGCTGGAACTTGGTTGCTTAGTGCTCTATGCATGTATATAGGTTAGAGTTGGCCAGAGCTCGAGAGAAGAGAGAGATTATTCTTTTGGCTTCCATCTTCAGAGAGAAGATATGTTTGAAAATCTCTTCAGGATGGGGTTCCTGAAAAGAGAGAAAGATTCTGTGAAGAAACTGACATGTAAAGGATGAGGTACTTTGATCATGGCCCTTTTCCGACTAAAAAATTTGGAGAATTTTCCAATGGGTGATATGTGGGTCTTTATACCCCACTCTCTACCCCCTCTTGGTGGTCTAAGATATCTCACTCTCTCACTCTTAGCAAAAAACCTTAATCACTCTGCATATTTTCTGTTATATTCTCATCTGTGTACTTTGTGGGTTTTTGTTTTGTTTTGTTTTTTTGCTTTGGCTTAGATAAATGTCTTTACTTTCCATTTGCTATGTATGATCTTTGTGTAACTGGCATTTGGTGGGAAGAGAGTCAGCCCTTGGGTATGTAGCTTGGGGTTGTCAGGAGTATAAATTAAATTTAAAATTATTTCCCCTAGACTAGTAATATTCAGAGGGGCAGATAGGCATAATTTTAACCTATTATCCTTTCTCCAAGGAGCAAAGAGTGGCCCAGCCTCTGCTAACAATTTTCTGCTTCCCCTCCTGGCAGGAATTAAAGTATCTTCCTCGAAGAAAGGCAGGTACAAGAGACTCTAGAGATATTTATCTGTTCATGCTTCCTTGTGAACCACATCTAGACAGACCCATGTGGATGTGTGTAACTTACCTGAGCAACAAACATAAAATCATAGGAGATGATCTTGGTAGGTTAGTGTCCACTCCAAATTTATCATTGACCTGATTATTTGCAAGATAATTATTTAATCATCTTGGGATCTGAGAGAAGAGAAAAAGATGTGGGAGAGGAAGCCACAAATTCAATGCACAAATTCATCTAAATAGACCAGATGCCTCTTCACTTTTGATACTCTTTTCCAACCAAGAAAATGGTAAAATGTTCATTTCAGAGATTGCCTAAAGTTCCAATCTCATCCTGGGCTTTTAGGATTCACCTAGGATTATGTCCCTGCAGCTAGGTGGTACAGTAGGACCTGAGTTCAAATCTCACCCCAGACACTCACTAGCTCTGTGTAACCCTGGGCAAGTCACTTAACCCCAATTGTCTTAAACATCCAAGGCCATCTCCAGTTGTCCTGATATATATCTTGCCACTGGAGCCAGATGACTCTGGAGGAGAGAGTGAGGTTGGTGACTTTGCACAGTCCTTCACAGCCTGATGTCTTGGTCCTCTTTGAGAATGAAGGACAAACAACAACAGAAACCACAGGATTATATCCCACCATAGTCTCTCTTTAAATTGTGGTTACCTTGCCCTTGGTTAAGTTTCTTGGAGACTGAGAAGTTGTACAATTCAAAGAAAATTTTTTACTAAGAAAAGTAAGGTCATTCTCTATCAGTTCCTTTTTTCTTATCTCCTATTCTTATATATTCTTATCTCATAGCTCTTTGATATCATATTCTACTAATTACTTCTTTATTTCACTCAAGCTGTAAGGCCTTATCTCCTCCTGATCCTTATTTCCTATTATCTCTAGTAGATTATCTTCACTATCATTCTGTATCTTTCTAATTTCCAATCTTTCCCTATCCACTGATTCCTTCCCTTCTGTCTACAAATATGCCCAAGTATTCCCCATCCTTAAAAACACTCACTAGAGCCTACTATACCCAGTAGTGACTGTCTTATATTTCTACTTCCTTTCTTGGTCAAACTATAGTTATTCCTTTCTCATCACAACTTTCCCTATTGTGATTTTATATATCTTGGGTTGGTATAAGAAATTAAATGGGGGAAAAAAAGAAATTAAATGGGAATTTTGGGGAGTTTTGTAAAAGCTGCAGAACATATGTGAAGGCTACCAGACAACACAAAGCCTATGACTAAAAACTTAACCCAAATGTTACAGTAAGGTACTGTAAACACCCCATAAAAGAAGAAGAAAAAGAAAAAAACAATTCAGACTCCATCTCTGGTATGAAGGGAGGGCCAAAAAAATTTATGCAGATTTTCCAGATTATGGGGGCACACATTCCTAATCCCTTATAATGTAAACTCCTTGAGGGCAATAGCTGTAGTATTCTTGTCTTTGTATACATAGTGCCTGAAACATCTAATGGATGCTTGGTAATTGGTTGAATCCAATCTATAGATAAGTCATCACTAATACAACAACAAGGTATATTTATTTATTATTTTTTTATAAGACAAAGAACTAAGTTTCTTTCTTTCTTTTCTTTTCTTTTCTTTTTCTTGAGGGGCAATGAGTGACTTGCCCAGGGTCACACAGCTAGTAACTAGTCTAAAATAGTTGATTTTACTTCTTCTCTTCTCACTGATAACTACAATTGACTGAGAACTGATTCTTACCTATTCCCCAATACCAAGCCAATGAATTGCCTGGGGTTAACCAATCTTTGTCAATTCCAGACTCTTGATTGTCTTATGGATCTCCCCCAGACTGAACTATCTCCTCCCAAAGATTCCCTAGCTTACTCCCTGGACTTTAGGTTGTTATGTAAAAGGATCCATTTACATTAAGTAGTTTCTATTTAGAGTTAAGTAGCTTCTATACTTAACTCAAGGACAGTCTTATAGCTCCCTTTGTTAAAGGTTCATTTACATTAAATAGTTGAGTAGTTTCTATACTTAACCCAAGGGCAGTCTCTTAGTTCCCTTTGTTCTTTCTCTCCATATAAACCCTGTCTTCAGTCCTGATCTTTGGGTATTCCTAACAATCTTGCTTTGCTACTTCCCAGTTATAGCTCCTCTGCCCTGATTAAAGATCTTATTTCTCCAATATTGATTGTTTCATTAATTTTCAGGTTGATATCACTTTATGCAATGTGGCTTTGTACCTAATTGCTCAACTGAAATTTCTCTCTCTGAATGATTTCTTAATTTCTCAATCCTTATCCCTTTTTTTTTTTTAAACTTGGTGGCAACATCTGATAATGTTGACCATTTCTCTTCTTGGATACTCTCTCCTTTGGGTTTTATGACATTGCTCTTTCTTGTTTTTCCTCCTACCCATCTAAGTTTCTGTCTCAGTGTCATATGTATCATACGCTCCAGTTATATGGTATATAAATATATTATCCTCCAAGTATATCCAGTATATCCTCCAAGGATCAGAAATGGGCCCTCTTTTTTTACACTCTCTCACTCAGTGATATCATCAGTTTCTAGGGTTTCAATTATCCTTTCTATGTTTGTGACTCTGAGGTTAATACTGTGTAATTTAAGATTCTAAATGTGGATTCTAATCTGTTCCCCCAGTTTTGGGGGAAAGTGACAAATCACTGATAAAACGAGTTTAAGTTTTTTAAGGGTTTATTGAAAAATAGAAAGAAAAAGATTGAGAACAGAATTCCAACAGCCTGGCATTCCTATCTTTCCTCAAATTTCCTGTGAAGTCCTCTGCCACCACCACCACCATCAAGTCAGGAACCCCAAAAAAGCGAGAGCTCTCCGCGCAGGCCCTCTTTCCTCCTTCCTGTCTCCTCCCAGAAAGTAGGAGGCAAGTTGATTGGCTGGTAGCCTTGATAGACAGCACCCATGAGCAAACGTCACTTCCTGATGCCAAGGAAAAGCCACATGGCCTTGCCCTCTGAGGCATTTTCCTCATGGCGGAGCTTTCCCACAACAAGTCTCCAGTAGGTGGCATCATTCCAATCATTATAATACATACAATTCTAGTCTTTCTCCTCAGTTCCATTGCTACATCACTAACAACCTATTGGACATTTAAAACTGGATGTATTATAGGCATTTCAAATGTAAGATGTCTAAAATAAAAGTAATGATCTTTTTTCCTGAAACCCACACTTCTTTTAAACTTCCTTATTTCTGTTGAAGACAGCACCATTATTCCAGTCACCCAGGTTCACAACCTCAGTGTCATTCTCTATGTCTAATTCTCACTTACTTTCATTCAGTTGTCAAATCTTATCATTTCTATCTCCACATTATCTCTTCCTTTCTCTTTACTCACAAAGCTACTACCCTAGTCCAGGCCCTCATTATCACTCACCTAGACTATTGCAACAGCCTCTAATTGATTTCTGTGCTTCAAATTTCTCACCACTCCTAAGCATCCTCCACATAACCATTAAAATGATTTTCTGAAAGCATGGTTCTGACCATGTCATCTCTCTACCCAATAAGCTTTTATGTCTGCTTGTACATGTGGAATCAAGGTTAAACACCTCTATTTGCCATTTAAAGTTTGTTACCTCCTGACCCTTTCCTATATTCCTAGTTTTCTTACATGTGGCTCTTCTCTAGGCTTCTCATTGTCTAACCACATTGACTTGCTTGCTGTTCCTCACACACACAACAGTCCTTGTTTAGTGTCCCTACTTCTGCACTGGTTATACAATTCCATACATTCCTGCTGTGCACTCTGTCCTCACCTCTACTTCTTAAAATCTCTGGTTTCCTTCAAGTGCTCCACTTAAGGCTTTTTCTGGTTCCCCAGTTTCTAATGCCTTCCTTCCTAAGATATCCTTGTGTCTATTTTTTTTTTTTAGTGAGGCAATGGGGGTTAAGTGACTTGCCCAGGGTCACACAACTAGTAAGTGTTAAGTGTCTGAGGCCAGATTTGAACTCAGGTACTCCTGAATCCAGGGCCAATGCTTTAACCACTGCGTCATCTAGCTGCCCCACTTGTGTCTATTTTAAATGTAATTTGTATGTGCCTTTATCTGTAAATGTTGTCTCACCTATTAGAATGTAAGCTCCTCGAGGGCAATAGCTGTAGTATTCTTGTCTTGGTATACATAGTGCCTGAAACATCTAATGGATGCTTGGTAATTGGTCGAATACTATATATAGACAAGTCATCACCAATATCTCCAACAATGAGGTCTGTTTTTTTTTTTAAATAAGACAAAGAACTAAGTTTCTTTCTTTTCTTTTTTTCTTGAGGAGCAATGAGGGTTAAGTGATTTGCCCAGGGTCACATAGCTAGTAAGTGTCAAGTGTCTGAGGCTAGAGTTGAACTCAGGTACTCCTGAATCCAGGGCTGGTACTTTATCTACTGCACCACCTAGCTGCCCCAAGAACCAAGTTTCTTTATAAATCTTTCTAGTTGCCTGAGACCTAGATGACATTTGCTCTAAATGAATAATAATCTTACTGGTTTTACTTTAAATCATTGGAAGACCAGTGCCTAGTAATACATGAAAATAGTTTGAAGGGGTATGATTGGCACTCCATTCTTTTTTTTTTTTAAAGGATGTCGGTTCAGAATTATTTCTTGGTGATAACACTAAAGAAGCAATTTTATTTTAGAGAAATTTGATCATTTCTTTATAACCCCTCCTGTGACAAGCTCTTGTATCTATTAATTTATATAGTGGGCTTATCCACTCTGGGGAGATCTGACTTAACAGAAGACTGCTGTATGTGTAGGGAAGAGGGCTTGATTGATTAACTCCTGGGCTATGAGTGAACATCAGGATATTCTCCTGACACTGGTAATCAGTGGAGCAGGCATGGTTGGAAGTCAGCCCTTGGGAATTTGTGAATGAGTATATTATGAGCTGTGTTTGTGTGCAGAGGAAGCAGAGTGTGTAGAAAAGAGTGAGAACAATTAGTTATCGACTTAACAGGGGGAAAGCTGAAGGAATATGCATATTATAAGGGTGGTGTCACCTAGATTCATGGGTAATTTCATTATGTATTTTAAAGTTTGGGGTATGGATCACCAGAGGGTTTGGCTTGTCATTTGGGCTGAGCATCTATTTAGAATCATGGAAGTAATTCAGAAGTAAAATGGATCATAGAAGCTAGTTTTTCCTTACTTTCTCCCTTGATTTCAACCATCAATGCTGAATTATGCTGGCTTCTAATACCACTTTCTGAGAAATGATTCCAGTATTTAAAAGAATGAGAAGCCTTGGAAGATGAAGATAAAGATGAATAAACACACATATATCAGTATCTATCTAATGTATATATATATGCATATATGTATGTGTATATATACATGCACACATACATTCACACATATTTATTCCTGGGAGCTCAAAAACATGCTATATATTCACATATGTATGTATATGTATATATACATACATACATGTATATACATATACATATGTATATGTGTGTGTGTATGTAAGTAAAAGCTCCCACTAGTTTCTTTAGAAATCAGAGAAGTTACTAGGTATTCAAGTGCTAGGGATACAAATAAAATAAATTGAACAATTCCTCCTTAAATGGAACTTACATTCTAATAAAGGAGACAACATATACACATATGTACATATATGTATATGAACAATTTCAGATATTAAAACAATACCACTCTGATGGCAGAAAGTGAAGAATTAAGAAACTTCTTAATAAGGGTGAAAGAGAAAGTATAAAAGCTGGTTTATATATATATATATATATATATATATATATATAAAACAAAAACAAAAAAACAAAATTAAAATTTTGGCAACTAGTCCCGTCACTTCTTGGAAAATGGAGAAGAAGAAACGGAAGCAGAGTTGAATTTTATATTCTTGTGCTCAAAGATCACTGCAGGTGGTGACTGTAGCCATGAAATTAAAAGATATTTGCTTCTTGGAAGGCAAGCTATGACAAATCTGGACAGTATACAAAAAAGCAGAGACATGACTTTGCTGACAAAGGTCCATATAGCTAAAACTATGGTTTTTCCAATAGTAAAATATGGCTGTGAGAGCTGGACTATAAAGAAAGCTGAGCTCCACAGAATGGACACTTTCGAATTGTGGTGCTAGAGAAGACTTTTCAGATTCCTTGGACAGCAAGGAGGTCAAATTAGGTAATACTTAAAGAAATAAATTAATTCAGGCACTGGAAGATCAAATACTGAAGTGGAAGCTTTGATACTTTGCTCACATAATGAGAGGACAGGATTTATTGGTAAAGTCCCTGATATTGAGAAAGATTTAAGGCAAAAGGAAAAGGGGATGACAGACAATGAGAGAGATAGACAGTAACATGGAAACAATAAAGATGAACTTGGAAAGACTTTGAGAGATAGTGGAAGATAGAAGGGCAGGGCCTGCTATGGTTCGTGGGATTACAAAGAATTGAACAAGACTGAACAACTGAACAACATACAACAGTGTGTGTGTGTGTGTGTGTGTGTGTGTGTGTGTGTGTGTGTATTTACAGCTAAGTGGAATGGTGAATAGAATGTTGGGCCTGGAGTCATGAAGATTCAAATTTGGCCTCAAATACTTACTAGCTTTGTGACCCTGGGCAAGTCACTTAATCCTGTTTGTGTCAATTTCTTATCTGTAAAATGAGCTGGAGAAAGACATGACAATACACACCATTATCTTTGCCAAGAAAATTCCAAAATGGAGTCATGGAGACTTGGATACAACTGAAATGACTGAACAACAACAACAAATTTATAGGTATACATGTATCTACAGGTTAAATATTAAGAGAGTAGTTAAATAAAAAGAAGGGAGCTAGTAGTTGAAGGGATCAATAAAGGCTTCACATAGTATATGATACTTGAATTGTGGCTTGAAGGAAGAGGTGAATTCAATGATACTGAGACACTATCTCTTTTTCTAGATATATTAAGTATCAGACCTTTATCAAAAATATTAGATACAAAGAGTTCTGAATTGAGTTTCCCTTTTTATCCTAGTTATATTGTACAAAACTTTTTCATTTTCATGTAATTGAAATGATCTATTTAAATTTTGTGAACCCCTCTATTCCTTGTTTAATTAAGAAGTCTCTAACTAATCATAGCTATGCAAGGTACCTTTCCTTTTTCTCTTATAAATTTTTTTTTATCATGTGACGTTATATTTCTTTCTTTCTTTCTTTCTTTCTTTCTTTCTTTCTTTCTTTCTTTCTTTCTTTCTTTCTTTCTTTCTTTCTTTCTTTCTTTCTTTCTTTCTTTCTTTCTTTCTTTCTTTGGGTGAGGCAATTGGGGTTAAGTGACTTGCCCAGGGTCACACAGCTAGTAAGTGTCAAGTGTCTGAGGCTGGATTTGAACTCAGGTCCTCCTGAATCCAGGGCTAGTGCTTTATCCACTGCGCCACCTAGCTGCCCCCAACATGTTATATTTCAATCACATCCATTTTAAACCTCTTGTGGTACATAAGATGTTATACACACACACACACAGACACACACACACAGACACACAGACACACACATACATTGTATTATTTATGGTAAACTGCTTTAGAGTTTTCATAGAAATTCTTGTGTTGTAGGGAATCATTTCCTTTCCCTGACCTTGTAATTTTTGTTTTCAGGTTTACCTAATTGGTTTATTGTGTTTTCCACTAAACTACTTTTTGAATTTTACTTTATCCTAAATAGTTTTGATTATTTCTTTGTAATGTGAGTCTATTAATGATAATTATTTCTCAATTCCTACTTTTAAAAATGAATTCCTGTGAAATTTTACATCTTTCATTTCTCCAAATGAAATTTATTATTTTAATTAGCTCTATAAAGTATTCCCTATGTAATATTATTAGTATAATGCTATAAATTAATTTAGATGATATATAAGCAAGGCTTATATAAAAGCAAGACTCAGACATGGACGTCTCTCCAGTAAGTTGTTATTCTTTGTTTCTTTTAAGAGTATTTAATATTATTTCTGTGAGTATTGAGGTTGTACTGATTGGTTGACCTACAGATATTTTGCATACTTTTCAGTTATTTTGAATGAAATTTCTTTTTATATTATTTTCACTTGTATTTTATTATTGTTTTTATTCTTCTGCTTTTCAAAAGTATTGATTGTTTCAGAAAGCTTTCCTGACAATTTGTTGAAATTTTCTTTTTTTTCCTTCCTTCTTCTTCTTTTTTTAATGAGGCAATTGGGGTTAAATGACTTGCCCAGGGTCACACAGCTAGTAAGTGTCAAGTGTCTGAGGTCGGATTTGAACTCAGGTACTCCCGAATCCAGGGTGGGTGCTTTATCCACTGCGCCACCTAGCTGCCCCCATAATGGTTTTCTTAGAAAATTTCTGGGGCAGCTAGGTGGCGCAGTGGATAGAGCACCCGCCCTGGATTCGGGAGTACCTGAGTTCAAATCCAGCCTCAGACACTTGACACTTACTAGCTGTGTGACCCTGGGCAAGTCACTTAACCCTCATTGCCCTAAAAAAAAAAAAAGAAAGAAAAGAAAACCATTATGTCTCTGTATGTTTTGGTAATTTTTTTTCCTTCTTGCTTATGTTTGCTCCTTTAATTTCCTTCTCTTATGTTATTGCTTTTATTAGCATTTCTAGAATTATCAAATGCTGTAGAAAGGGACACTTTTGCTTTATTGCTATATTTATTGAAAAGTTTTCTAGTGTTTCCCTGCTGCATATAATGCCAGATGTAGGTCTCACACACACACACACACACACACACACACACACACACACACACACACAATCATATAAAAATGCCCTTTTTTTAAAAAAAAATGACCTTTTTATACCTATTCTTTAAGCAGGAATCCTTTACTAGAGATTCATGCTTTAAAATGTTTTTTGTTTCTTTTATAACTGTACTTTAATGTATTAGGTTTCCTTTGTAATCTCATCTTTTATTTTATTAAACATTATTCTGAGAAGGGATCCATAGACTTCATTAGACTGCAAAGCATATATTATACAAAAAGTTAAGAATTCCCTCTTTATATGTTTTTTCCCCCCGAAAAGTGAGTATTAGATTTTGTCAAATACTTTCCCTGAATCTTTTAACATAGTCATGTCATTTTAGATATTTTTGTTTTTAATGGGGAATTGATCAGGGGTCTCATGATCCCCTGCTATACCTTTTTATTATGCTTATGCTAATTGTTTTTCTAATATTGAGCCAGATTTATCTCCCTAATATAAACACAACTAGGTCCTAACCAAAAAATTTTTGGAATATAATGTTTTAGGGTTTGTTTTGCTAATATTTTATTTACAATTTTTCATGAATATTAATTACTGATCTTGGTTTATGGTTCTCTTTATCCTTTGTTTTAGTATTAGGACTATTTTCATCTCAAAAATGTCATTGAAGTGCTTTATTTCTTAATTTCAGAAAATAAGGTTTTATAGAGTGAGTATTTATAACTTTTTAAACATTTGTTTCAATTCACCTGTAAAGCTTTCTGGATGAAGTTCCAAATATTCTTCAATACTCTTTCTCTTCCTACTTAGTGTTATACTATTGCTACCATTAAGGGTTACAGAAGGCTGTTACTTCTTGGATTTTATGATACTGAATGAAGTCTTCATAAAGAGGGAAGAGGAGGAGAGAAAACAAATTTGGGATGTTCTGGTGCAGTTAGTGGAGTTTAGTGTGGGAACAAAATCATCAAACAAACACACTAAGGTGGCTCAGGATACAGTCCCTGGAAATGAAAGGCCCAAGAAGTTGGGATGTGCCAAGTAAAAGGCTTTGTTAGAAGTTGGGCTTGCTGTCCAGAGCTTAATGGACCAGAGCCAGTACTAATGACCAAAGGAGAAGCCAGGTAACAAGCAGGAACACAATCAAATTAGTAGCAGATTGGGATAAAGGAATTAGACAAGTCTGAGGTTTAGGAATCAAAGCTTTGATACCCCAATAAAATTCCATGCTGCTGCACTTAATATTTTACTGGCAAACTTTTAAGCCAGGGCTGGTGCAGATAGGCCTTCCCCTGCATTTTCTTTAGAACTCTCTTCTACTGGAGAACTTCCATTGCTAAGGCTGCCTTCATTAGCTTCCATAACAATTATAGAATATCTATAGAGTTGGACAAGTTAAAATAGAAACTAGTGGATTATACATACTTGATGATTATACTTAAATCATCTCATAGCCTTCTCTTTGGTAGACTGAATGAACTTGAGTACTTTAACCTTTCCTCATTAGTCTGATTTTTAGTCTTTTAGTCATCATTGACTTTCCTCTAAATCTTCTCTAGTGGTACAGTTTCCCAGTAGAAAATGAAGATAATTCAGTAACAACTAGAGTACCAAAAATAAATCATATCAGTGATCTTCACTAAGGAACTAGGAGAGAACCATTCTTCAAGGGAAAAAATTTTATTGCCAAGCAGATGAAAAGTTGAAATATTCACCATTTTAAAGTCTTGCTGAAACTCTACCATCTATCTGTACATCTATCCATCAATTTCTATATTAAAGACTGAACTTTGGTTAGTACCTTGATTTTAGATGTCAGTATGTGATTTTATTGACTAAATCTTTGATCCTGTCTTGAAAAGCAAGACAGACAAAATTCAATAAGAACGACAATATCACATAGTGCTTTATACTTTTATAGGTCTTTCCCCCCGCAACGCTTCTCCTAGATAGGTAATGTTAATACCGTTACTCCATTTTACAGATCATGAATATGAGGTTTAGAGAAAGAAGTTTTGTTTTTTCAAACTATCAATCAATCAATAAGCATCAATTAAGCTCCTACGATGTTCTGGGCACTGTAATAGGTTTTAGAGACACAGACAAAAAAAAATGAGAAAATGAGTGGCCACTGTTCTGTAAGAGCTTCCATTATATTTAGGGGGACTGCATATATATGGGAATATGTACATTGAGGGTAGATTTCTATTCAGCCCAGCTGATGCAATCACAGAAAGGGTCAGAGATGAAATTTTTTTGGGGAGGGGCAGGGCAATGAGGGTTAAGTGACTTGCCCAAGGTCACACAGCTAGCTAGTAAGTGTGAAGTTTCTGAGGCTGAATTTGAACTGAGGTCCTCCTGAATCCAGAGCCAGTGTTCTATCCACTGCACCACCTAGTTTCCCCCAGAGAGGAAATATTAATGTATTGAAACAAATTTAAATAAAAAATGTCTATGCCCTGTTATGCCCCTGATAAAGTGAAGTTCTCTTTGATAATATTAGAGAATAATTATTTATTGTCTGGACATAGATAAGCAGCATCCCCCAGTGTATTTTGTGTGTGTGTGTGTGTGTGTGTGTGTGTGTGAGACAATTGGGGTTAAGTGACTTGTCCAGGGTCACACAGCTAGTAAGTGTTAAGTGTCTGAGGTCGGATTTGAACTCAGGTCCTTCTAAATCCAGGGCTGGTGATTTATCCACTGCACCACCTAGCTGTCCCTCCAGTGTCTTTTAACAAAACACTCTCTAGATATAGGCATAGAATGAGGGTAAGAAGCTAAAAGGTATGTGTGCTCTGTCAAAGAGAAGTGAACTGACAAGATATTTATTTGTGTCACTGTCCGACTATTACAGATGTAGTCACCAATCACTTTTGGATTATTTAGCTTTAGGGATGTAGAAGCATGGGGTACCTGGGTATAGTAGCTTCCCTTGGGGACCCAACCCACAATCCTGGGAGTGCCAAGTTGGATAGGCAGCCCACAAGAGTAAATACAACAGAAATACAGAGTAGTTAGATATAAAGTAGTTAGAGATTGCACTGTCTCTAAGAGATCAGGAACAATTTTGTGTAATGGGTGGTGCCTGAGCTAAGCATGGAAGGAAATTGGGGACTCTAAGGGGTGAGGAGGGAATGTGTTGTAGAGATGCGGGGCTGGCAGGTACCAAGGCACCTTCTAAGATGGGAGACAGAGTGATGTGTGAGAAACAGAAGAAGCAGTCGGAGTTTGGGAAGGGGAGTAATGTATAGCAGGCCTCAAAAGATAGATTTATCCAAGGTTACAGAACTATTAATGGTCAGAGTCAGGATGGATCCCAAGTCCTTGGGCTTCAGGTGCAGCACCACTTTTATTAACCTTACTTCGATATACTTATGGTCACTAATGGCCTTTTCTTGAGTAGAACATTTTATTTAAAATAGATGTTTACCCATTAAAATAGAGTGCAAACAAGACTCTTATTCCTGATTTGAAGATTTTTATACACATCATGCAAGTCAGTTCTTGTACTGATACTTCCAAAGAACCACTGAGCTCTCTTTAGGTTTTATCTTTCCTCTTCTGTATAATGTACTGGGTAGACTTGATTACCTCCTCAATTATTTCAAGTTTTAAAGATTCTAGGAAAGCAGTTCCCTGGCAAGTGGGCTGGACTTGCAGGCAGTAGAGACATGTGTTCCAATATGATGACTTCTGATATTGCCTAGTATGCCATCGGAACTAAGTTTAAGATCAAGAGTATTTTCAAGACAAGATCTTTACACATTTAGTATTCCTTCAATGTGTGTCTAAGTGTAGCAATTATTTTTTGTATATTGTTTAATTTAAAATTTTTAATGTTCTATTTAGTTCTATCAAAAATTTTAATTAATTGAATATATTGACTAAGTATCTCCTCTGCTTATTAAGTTTCAATGTTTCCCTGTTGCCTGTAGGATAAAATTCAAACTTCTTTTTACATAGAGTTGGACTGTGAAAGAGTTTTAAATGGCAGTCTTTTTGGACTGACTTCATATTATTTCACTGGACTACTTGCTATTCCCCATACATGATATTTTATCTCCTTGCTACTTGCCTTAGAACAAGTTGTCCCCCATGCCTGGAATTATCTCCTTGGGGAAGTCATTGAACATCTTTGGACCCCAGTTCTTCATTTGTAAAATAAGGGATTTGGATTAGATGACCTCTCAATTCTAAATCTATGATCCTAATGTCTCTTAGAATAACTAACTCTGTAAAGGCTCAATTTATGTTCTGCTTTCTCCACAAACTCCTTTGTGTTTGTCCCAGTTAATGCTTTTACCACTCAGTGAATTTTTTATATATATATATATATATATACATATGCATATAATTTGTGTGTGTGTGTGTATGTGAGTGCACACATGTGTGTGTACATGATATTTCTCTCCAGTAGAATATAAATTTCTTGAAGGAAAAGGCTGTTTCTTTTTTTCTTTTTGTCTGTTTCCCAAGCACCTATCATAACATCTGGGGCAGAGGTTAATAAAAATTTTTAAAAAATGATTTTAATTGAATAGACATCATGGGCATTACAATGTAATGCCCATAGAATGAGGAAGTCATTTCCTGAGGAGATATCTTCCCCTAGAAATTGTAAAGGAGATGGGATTGCCCAAATGAGGGATCAGTGATCACCTGATCTTTCCTGTGCTCTTCTTCTTTCTAAAGAGTTAGGACCCTGTAGGAGGGTATAGATGCTAGCTAGGATCCATGAAGTCCCAAGTCACCTCAACAGACCATTCAGGAATTTTGTCTAGCCCTAGTAGACACCTGTGGAGAAGAACCGATCCCTGGATTTTAGCTTGCCTGCACACAAAAGGTGTGGACTATCCCATCTTGAAAGAAACCTGTTAGTGAGTACTTAACAGTTTTTATTTCTGTGTCTTTTTAAATATCATTTTAAAGGAACTATATGTCGTGCCTTAGAGTAAATTCCAGTAAAAAAAAAGACAAGGAAAAAAAAGGCATATGGAAAGGTATGGAATTATATCAGTGAATGGGGGACACCATAAAAGTTTGACTAGATAGAAGCACATGTACCTTAAATCCTTAGACTGATGAGATGATTAATGCCATACACAAAAATGCAACATTGTGGAAGGGGTAGCCACTGTGGTGTGAGAGCCACAGAGAGCTTAGCGCAGTGTACCCTCTGGTGTAGGGGAGAATGCACAACTGGTGGGGATTAGCATGTACCTGACAGTGTTTAGTCATTATTATGGAACAGTATCAGGCAACTAGTCAACAGCATTCCCTGAAGGTTAAAATTATTTTTATTATGAAGGATAACCATTAGATAGCCAGCATGATCCCCTGGTAAACATACAACATCAAGGGAACTAGAGGAAATGCCCTGGCACGTTGGATGGGTTCTCAGTGGCAAATTTATGGGAAGACATGACCAAGAATGTCACAGGATGAGTAGGCATGGATGGGTTACAGTCTGAATCATTGGACAGAATATACACAAAGATGAGATCACAGATCCATTGCAGAATGGGATAGTAGAATATTAAGAAGGCTGATCCATAGAGAATGTAGAAAATGTTTATAATAAATTTTCTGATGTTTATCTAAGACTGTGAAATGGCAAGTATACAATAATGGTACAATGCAAACAACAACATCAAGAACAAAAAACAGACCCTGGATCTAGAATGAGAAGGCTTCCATATGTATAGTCCATATCTTTAAATAGAATGTAAGCTCCTTAAGAGTAGAGATGGTTTCATATTTTAAAATCTGTAACCCTAGTAGACCTAGCCCACAGTCACATAGTAGGTGCTTAATAAATTCTTGCTGATGGGTCAGTAGATTAACCTAGGTTCAATTCTGGTCTTTTATTTTTACTACCTCTATAACCTTGGGCAAGTGATTTCATTTAACCCATCTATTAAATGAGGCCTCTTAATTCCCTTGAGCTCTACACCTATGAGCCTATGAAGAAGAATAAATACAGAGAAAGGATAGAAAAGACAAACGAGAGAAATGAGAGAGTGAAAGAGAGAAGATAGACCTTGTCATTTTGAACTATACAAATTGGAGGGCTGGTTCTCATTAATATGATTTCTCTTTCAAGGACACTGGTTTCCAGTAACATTGGAAGTAAGGTTACCAAAGGTCACACATAAGTCCCATGTTTTTACTCCTTGTCTCTTCAAATTCATTCAGTCATTCAATCTCTTCTCCTTCAATCCTCCCCCCTCCACAAAAAGGAGCCACCACCATTAATTTTCCATCTTTT
This sequence comes from Dromiciops gliroides, assembly GCF_019393635.1. Taxonomy (NCBI): domain Eukaryota; kingdom Metazoa; phylum Chordata; class Mammalia; order Microbiotheria; family Microbiotheriidae; genus Dromiciops; species Dromiciops gliroides. Next base: position 349,798,989 of record NC_057861.1, read on the forward strand.
TTCTTTATGAAATAAATGATAATTAAATCCAATGTAAATCAACAAGATTGATCATTTTTTGCTTGGAATAAGTGGAGTTACATGCTGAGCTGACTGTCATATCACTGTAAGGAGGTATTATCATTCTGCAAAACAACAATAGACACCTTAAAATGCTGAGATAAATTGATTATTTGGCATTTGTTTCTGTAGCTGTCAATGAATGTATTCTAGAGTTTCACCTGGGTCCCAGATAAAGACCTATGGGGATACGAAGGAAAAAGGCAAGTGAGCAGGATAAATTAACTCATAGGAGAGAAAACTGGGGGGAAAGTATCTACAAGAGAGGTTCATAGAGAATACATTAGCAAGTAGATCACATAAAGAGAAAACTGAATATATTACTAATGGAAAAGAGGGGAAAAGATTTTAGATAAGCTAAACAATTTTCTTATGAAAAAAGCAATAAAGGAGATAAGCTGGTAGCAGGAAAAGTAAATAAAAGGAAGGAAAAGATAAGTTATTGATTATCTGCTCCTTCTGTCATGGTAAGGAAATAAGACTAATGCAGTCCCTAAATGGTCCTTTAGCAGTTTCATGGGAACTATAAGATCAAATAATTCAAAATAGTCATGAACAAGAGATCCCTGATTATACATTTTCCTTATAGTGGGGATTTGGAAGAAAAGATGAAAAACTTAGGAAAGAAAATAACAAGTGTTATTAAATAGTTAGAATGTTATAAAATGTTTGCAGAACACTTTGTTTCTTTCTTTGGCTAATACCTGAACAGCTTTTATGTGCATATTATATTCCTAATTCTACTTACTTCATTTAGCATCATTTCATCTAAGTCTTCACATGCTTCTCTATATTCTTCACATTCATTACTTCTTGGTTTTTTGTTTTTTTGTTTTTGTGGGGCAATGAGAGTTAAGTGACTTGCCCAGGGCCACACAGCTAGTAAGTGTTAAGTGTCTGAGGCCGGATTTGAACTCAGGTACTCCCGAATCCAGGGCGGGTGCTCATGCAAGAAGAGAGTCTTGTGCAGTAGCTTGAAGAATGCAATATAGATGGAATCATCAGGTAGAAATTCAAGGGAAGAGGCATTGCATGTACAGAGAAAGATGAAAAGCAAAGACATAAAGGGAAGAGAGGAGTGCTCTTGTGAAAGTCTCCTCTTTGCCTTGGGAAAATAGTATATTTTCTTATTACTCTATCAATTGCTACAGGATTGCATCAGAGGAAATATCTTGTGACTTAGGTGCACCATATTTAGGAATATACTGAGAAGGGTGACGAGTTCGAAGTAAGATGTTAGGAAATATGTCAAACACACAAAACATTAAGTAACCCAAAGAATGGAGATTAATTAATCAATGACAACAAGAAAGTCTCTAGAGGAGTGGCAGTGGCCATTTTTACAATTATGACCATAGCTGCATACTCATAAAACTGCAAATATAGGCAGGGCCAATTCTATCAAACAATGCCATTTGGCCTATAAAATGCAGACCTCATAGCTGGCAAAAGCCATTTAGTCATGCTCTGCTCTAGTATAGTTTGCTTAACTTCAAAATTCTCTGTGTCCCCCATTTATTCCATTCTTCCTAGTGGTTAGATTTCTCTTGGCTTTGCTAATGGGTGTCATTTCTACTCTTCTTTGATTCAGGATTCAGTATTGGAGAATAGAGTTCTCCTTTGCTTTTAACATCTCCTTTTCTTCTATTTGACCTACAACAAGGTATTCCTGAAACTGGCCCTAGAACTTCCCCGGGAATTGGGGCAAGGAATAGTTTGTGTTGCCATGGGTCAAAGCCCAGGCCAGCTGTGAGGCTTTGTCATATATGACAGAAAACAACTAATGGCCAAGGGGTATTGAGGCTCTCATTCAGGACATCTGGAGGGTTTTTGACGACACTCTTTAGATAGAAATCACAATCCTAAAAGTAAAGAGACTTTGTCAGGGCTTCAGGTTAATTATTGACTAAGGATAAAAATCTTCCTTAAAATGAAGTGGTATTGGGGGCAGCTAGGTGGTGCAGTGGATAAAGCACTGGCCCTGGATTCAGGAGGACCAGAGTTCAAATCCGACCTCAGACACTTGACACTTACTAGCTGTGTGACCCTGGGCAAGTCACTTAACCCTCATTGCCCTGCAAAAACAAACAAAAAAATGGAGTGGTACTTATGGGCCAACTTGTGAATGAATTAACTTGAGAAGGGACTGTATGACCTGTTCAAGGATGAATTGACCTTGGTGATGAAAGTCACCTTCCTTCCCATCCTTGTATAGCAATAAATGAGAACTGCAATTTTAGCACAGGTGAAATCCACCCGCATCATCAGACTACCAACAATAGATTAGCATGCTATCTGTAGTTGCAGAAGAATAATAGGTTATGTTTATACAGGACTTCAGGCAGCTTGGTGGCATAGTGGATAGAGTGCCAGGTCTGGAGTCAGGAAGATTCACCTTTCTGATTTCAAATTTGGCCTCAGATACTTACTAGTGATGTTACCCTGGTCAAGTCACTTAATCCTTTTTGTCTCAGTTTCCTCATCTCTCAAATGAGCTGGAGAAAGAAATGGCAAAGCACTCCAGTGTCTTTGCCAAGAAATCCTCAAATGGGGTCATGAAGAGTAGGATGTGACTGAAATAACTCAAGAACAACCACAATATAGGATTGTAAGATTAACAAAGCACTTTTACACATATGATCTCATTTGACAACCCTGCAACATAACATGCTATTATTATTACAGAGGCTGAGAGTTTAAATGACCTGCCGAGATTCTTATACTTAATAAATGTTCAAGGCAATATTTGAACCAAGGTCTTTTTAACTCTGGGTCCAGCTCTCTATCCCTAAAGCAAGCTTCCTCTCTTAACCTCTGCAAAATAAAATTAAGCAAGGAGGGGGAGAGGAGAGTTTAATCTTTTTGTTTTTTTTTAGTGAGGCAATTGGGGTTAAGTGACTTGCCCCACGGTCACACAGCTAGTAAGTGTTAAATGTCTGAGGCTGGATTTGAACTCAGGTATTCCTGACTCCAGAGCCAGTGCTCTATCCACTGCGCCACCTAGCTTCCCCGAGAGTTTAATCTTGATTTACTTTTAGAGAATGGTTTCATTGTTTGTCAGAGGACCTCAGCCAATCTGAACAGTGTACCTAAAGCTGCCTGACTAAGGGGCCTCAGAGTACAAGGAAATGGGGTGAGGTGGGGAAATGTTTTCAGTATTGCAGCCACTGGGGTGGTGAGGGGATTTGAAACTATGCCATATGAAAAGAATATTGGGGAACATGATGGTGGTCTCTAAGTATTTGAAGGAATATCATGGGAAAGAAGGATTTGGCTTATTTTGCTTTGCCCCAAACACCAGAACTAGAAGCAATGGGTAGAAATCAAAAAATAGGATTATTTCTAATCAAGCAAAAAATAAAAAAAAAAAAGGTAACACCTTATAAACTAGAGTTGAAAGAAGTGTGCAGGGATCACTGTTTCACTGCCTTGGTAGGTAGTGAGTTGTTCATCACTGACAGTCTTCAGATACTAGATAACCACTTATCATAGATGTTGAAAAAAGGGATTCCTGCTCAGGAATCATAGAAGCCCAGAATCCCTTCCAATTCTAATATTATGTGATTCTAAAACAAATGACTTGGTTTTCCATTTTCATCCCTTATCCCTGTGATTTTTGAGGGTAAACATTCCAATCTATTTACACAAATTATTTGGCCTGAATTTCCCCCTTCTTTTTGTATTGATCCACAAAGATTTAGACAAATAAGAATTGTTAATATCCTGAACTTGAGAGAACCAAGAGAGTAAAAATGAACAGACCCCCAAAACTTTCCTTCCTCTTCCAGATGTTACTTATCCAACCCCCAGAGGAAACATTGTAAGGACTATGAGCCAGGCTGACCAAATTTATATGAGACATGAAAAAACCCCACATACACATCAACACACTTTATTACAAGCAGCTTTGGGAGAGTGGGGGTTGGAGTGGCCTAACCATAGCAAATATTCAAAAAAGAACTACTAGGACTATCAATTAAGAAGGCCACCGAGGAGCAAAAGAATCCTGGGAATAGAGTAGCAAGAAAGTTCTGATGCACAACAGCTGGATCTGCCTGCAAAAGAAATGGAGGCCAGATCCCTACCCCCCTCCTATCCCCACAAACACCATCCCACTCCAATCTCCCAGTCCTTCTTGAAAGCAACCCTGTGAATCCAGGCTTCAGGTTTCTGTAAAGTGAGTTTTTCCATTTCCCTTGATTCTGAAATATGATCATGTGAAGTCTGATCTAAGTGAAGTTACTGGCAGCTTTGAATGCTGAAGTGACTCTGCATCCCGGAGGATGCGCACAGCCCTCCGAATCCTGCACAAATGAAGCCTTTGGAGGGAATTTTGGAAACACAACAAACCCTTCAAAGTACTGATTCTTCATAAGCCTGTGTGGAGAAGACTGTACACTCAGCACCTTTATGGAGAGGCAGCTGCAGGGAGGAGCTCTCATGTGATATAATGCAGGGTAAAGGGAATTTGGCATTCAAGAGTACTGTTTAGAGAAAGATATAAACCATGGCAAGCCAGCCTCTGAAGCATGATTAAGAGCAATTACTTCAAGCTGCTTGATCCATGCACCACACCCCAGGAAAATGGAAGACTTCATGAGGGAGCAGGGGTTTCCTTGGAAGGTCAAGGAGCTCGCTGTGGTAGTAAGTCAGTCATATTCTAGCATTTGGGATTTTTTTTGGTCTAAATCAAAATAGGTGTGCTCCACTCTATCTGACACCATTTCTGGTGATGCTGAGACTCTGACACTACCTGAATTTCTCCCCTATGGGGAACGAGGAGCAATCAGAAATCAACACAGAGGACAATGATTGTATGGTTCTGTGATATCTGTTCATTGTCCAGCACCCTCTGTTCTCACAGCCTTTGCTGTAGCAACAGTAGCACAGTGCCACAACAGTAACTACCGAGGCAGGTGAGATAATACAGAGTGCTAAGAGTCTAAAAAGTGCCTGGCCCATAGTAACGCTCCTTGATCAGTGCAGGACATCTCAGGAAAAGAGAAGACTTCATGAAGGCTCAGGGGCATGAGCACCATGGAAGGCGCTAAGGATGAAAAGATGAGAATGAAAATGTCCTACAAGTTGAGGAATTTGCATTCTATCAGAAAAGAATTAGCAAAGGCTGATTTTACCATGAAGATTTGAGAAGTTTGAGAAAGACATGAAACGGTGACAGTAGTGTATAGTGAATAAGTGGCAGGTCTAGCTTGGTGAGTTAAAAAAAAATTTAATTTCTTAATACCCTTGTTCTGGTAAAAAAGGACATTGTAGTTCAACTTTTAGGGTACAAGTCAGTAAGAAAAGCTTTATTGATTTTACAGTTAATAGGGAGAGAGAAACACCAATCGACTCAGAGAGCAAACCTTTGTAAATGAAGCTGACTCTTCTCTACAAATAAAATGAAGGAGTAAACATCAAGGATATTTATTCTGGGTTATGAACTCTTGCTAAGCACAGGGTAGCAAGGTGCAATATAAAGAGAGATGAACAGAATATGCTGTTCTCAGATAGTGGTTTTGTAATATCTTATACCTTAATTTGTCATTGTGAGAAGTAACAGTGGTGATAAGAATATACAACAGAGGTCTTAACTCAGGGGTTTGGATTTAAAGGAGGGGGTGTCTAGTAATAAAAAATATGCTATACATATAATAAATCTATGTCATACATATAATGAATATATACATACTTTCTCTGGATGTGTGTATAGAGAGATAGACAAATAGCAATAGGGGTATTAAATTATAGCCTAATAATGGTAACTTTTAACTTAACTTTGTGAGCAGATAGGCATAGGTGTAAATCCAAGCACAAGGAAGAGAATGTTTCTCAATTTACACCCAGATGGAAACTAGTTCAAAAACAGAGTTACTCTATTTTCCAGGAAAAATAAAGGGGGCCCCCTCTCATTGCCTCCTCACTCTTAAGTAATAAGTGAATGCTGTGAGTTATGTCCAAAAGTCACATTTTAAAGACATATGGCTTTTATGGATCGATGACCTCATTGATGTGTGTACTCCCCTAAGCGTGCAGATAACAATCTGCTTATACCTTCTCATCTTGTGCATTTTCCTGTCCATGTCTTTCCATAAACCCACCCCATGGAATATATCCAATGCAGCACTGGTACCTTTCTTCTAGGTCTTTTATCATTTCATGAATGACAGTGAAACCTTCAGTCTGTCCATCTCTTGCTCTTACATCAGGACAGATCCATTTCTCTTCCTTATATTCCAAGTCATTGTGTGCAAGTCATCAGGTAAAATGCTGCAATCTACTTAAACCCACAAAACATTCCTTGGGCCTTTGGCTCACCTACCTTGTTTCTTTTTAGATAATGGTGTTCTGAAATTTACAGTTTGATAGTATCACCTGGAGATTATTGATGTTAAATAAATTGGCTTTCACAACATTGACTGGTTTAGGATGATTGAAAGCACAGCCTGAGTTCCCCAAATAAGATCCAGCCTGCTCTTTTTTTCCTAGTCAGTTGTTACCCAGCTCAATATTCATTTGTTGTGTACACCTAAAATATATCTCTACTGATATTCTCATTTAATGGGCTGTGTTTTTCCTTGCATTTCATAAGATGGAAGATATGAATGTGTCATTCCTTTGGGTTATCCTTTGTGGATTGCTAGGTCACTCTTGATGATCTAGGAAACAGATGGATAAGTTAGGTGATTTAAAATAAATCTTATTAAATCTTCATTTTAAGATACAAATCTCTGTTATAACTAGTAAAAATAAAAAATAATTATCCTGAGGAAGGATTTTTTATTTTTCAAAGTATTATTAGATCCTAGGATCTCAATCAGATATTGGTTGATATACCCCTCAAGGTCTGACATTATCAAGATTATTGTCCTTTAGGGAAGAAATACTAAAATGGCCTTAGTTTCAGCCAACTCCTATAGCCATTGTCCTAGGGATCAACTTCCCTTGGTAATCATTTCTTCAGATGCCACAGCCCTTGCCTTCTCAGCAATGGCAGATACTGAAGATCTAAATAAAATGAAGTTCTTGCCACCACATTCCTTGTCAGTGACAAATTGTTTGACATCAGAAATGGATGTGTTCCTATCAAAAGAAATCTTAGCAAAGGACATTTATTCCCATGTGTTTTGTTGCTATACTTTTTGTTTGTTTGTTTTTTGTTGGGGCAATGAGGATTAAGTGACTTGCCCAGAGTCACACAGCTAGTAAGTGTCAAGTGTCTGAGGCCTGCTTTGAACTCAAGTCCTGAATTCAGGGCCAGTGCTTTATCCACTGTGCCACCTAGCTGCCCTTTGTTGCTATACTATTTTTGTTTTGTTTTGTTTTGTTTTTTGGTGAGGCAATTGGGGTTAAGTGACTTGCCCAGGGTCACACAGCTAGTAAGTGTCAAGTGTCTGAGGCTGGATTTGAACTCAGGTCCTCCTGAATTCAGGGCCAGTGCTCTATCCACTGCACCACCTAGCTGCCCCTATTGCTATACTCTTAAGGACCAGTGGGTTTTTCCATCTGACTTGCAGTTAAAACTTCCTTTTTGTGTCTCCCTCTATTAAAATGTGAGCTCTTTCAAAGCAGTGAAGTCTTACTTTACTATTTAGATCCCCAGTCTAGTGCTTTGCACAGTTAGTGCTTAATAAATACTTTTTAATTGATTGATTAATGTCTCCTTTTTACAGCTTAAGCAGTTGATTTTTAAAATCAAGCAATTGATTTTTTAAAAAGTCCTTAAAAAGAAAAAAAGAGAATAGATAGTGGTGACATTAGTACTGCAACAGCAGTAGTAATAGTAATGGTAAAAAATGACAAATTTGGAATGAAAAATTTCTTCAAGACCAAAATTAATCTTTCATAACATTTTTCCTTACTCAAAGTATAGAGAGAAATTAAACCAATTTGGATGAAATAAGTATGATTTATTTTTCTAAATTTTATACAAAATGTCATGTTTGAGAAGGTTAAAAGATGTTTCTGTGTCATCATCCAGGGATTCAAGTGCATGGGATCTTAGATTTAAGTATAAATGGCCCAGGTACCATTATTGCATATTTGTTTTGTAAATGGGAATGATAAAATTTATAGCTTGAAAAATAGTTGTGAAAGGTCATTGGCTCCAAATCATATTTTAACCTTTAGCTTTATGATGGAAGAAAACAATAATAGTAAGTTGTGGTTTTTTTTTCAGGTCCCCAAAGGCAAAATGCCAGGAGTTCCAACCATCCTTCCAAAGTGGGAAAATTTCAATGAGTCTTGCTGTGTCACTTCTATTGAATATGGAATGCAGCTGAGGAAAGTCTATGTTCTACCTAACATCTCCAGAGGTAGGGTATTTGATTACAACAGGGCTTTCTTTGCAGAGGCTGTCTTTCATGTTGGGAATATCCTTCATTCTCACATCTTTTGGAAATTCTAGCTACTTTCAGGGCTTTATCCAGGTGCCATCTCCTTCAAAGACCTTCCCCATCCTCCATAGCCATCCTGATCTTTAGCATTCATCTCACTAAACTTACTTTGAATTTGGTTCATGTAGAATGTAAGCTTCCTGAGGTTAGGGCCTGTTTTATTTTTTACTTTGTGTCCCCATTGCATGACAAGGTGCTTGTGACACATTAGGCATTTGACAAATGATTGTTTAATTTATTGAAAGCTCTTCATGGAGAATATCTGAGGTTGCATATAGGCTGCATTACAGGATAAAAAGCAGAATTTTGTTTTCATGCTTCAGGAAGAATATGAACACTAGTTGCCATCACAAAGAAATTCTGCCTATGGCACAACTCTTATTCAATGCGGGATGGTTGATGTGGGTAGTGTTGCCTTCTTAGTTATTGAAAGGTCACGATCAGTTCCAGGTGGGTTACTTTCTGCTGCTGCTGGTACTTCTCTCCAGAAACCAATAATTAGGCTTCAGTGCTTGAGGATTTGCTTTAGCCTTGCAAAAGGTCTTCTTGGTAAAGCTCACCTAGAACTCTTATTTTCAACACTAGTGGGTTAGCTTTTGTCTATTGGCAATCAAAATCATTGGGTAAGAAGGAAACTTAAGAAATTATCCATACCTTCTGTTAAACCATCTCAGAGAGAAGAAAACCTATTCTATTTTAGAAGTTCTCTTGACTCACATTTGATATTGATGATGAGTTCATCCTAATCACACTGTTGAATTTGTAATATTTGTAATAAGCAATAATATGGTGGTTAGAAATTCCCAGTATGCAACCCAACTCACCTCCTCTGCCATCCCACCCTCATATCTCTTTCTATTTTTGTATCCTGTTATAACTACTAGTCATGGTATTAGAGACAGCTAGGAGGCATAGTTTATACAGTGTTGCACTTGGAATCAGGAATAACTGAGTTCAAATCCTACCTTAAGCATTTGCTAATGGTACAAGTCACTTAAACTCTATTTGCCTCAGTTTCCTCAACTGTAAAAGTTAGATGATAATACCATCTACTTTCCCAGGGTTGTTCTGAGGAACAAATGAGATATTTGTAAAGCTCTTTGCAAAGTGCTAGATAAATGCTAGCTATTATTATTGTTTCCTTTTTCTTCTTCTTCATCACCACCACCATCATCCAATTTCATTAGAAACCCAGTCTTCTACAGAATTGAAAAGGATGTGTAACTCATTTGAATTACTGGACTGGGAATCTCAGGATAAATGGAAGAGACAGACATAAATAAGCTGGGAGAAAATTCCTCTCTTTACTTTTTCTAGAGATCACAGCAGAATTTAGAATTTTACTTTGCTTGACAAAGGAACGATATTTCCCTGTGATCTCAGAGAAGAGGTAGAACTTTTGAACAATGACATCGAGTACAATAGAGACAAAATTGATTAGCAAAATAGCTAATATTTATTTATCTTTTTGTGGTTTGTGAAGTGCTTTACATTTGTTTTCTTACTTGATCATCACAATAACCCTGTAAGGTAGGTTCTATTATTATATTCACTTTACAAATGAAGAAGGGAAATGATGTGCCTTGCCCAGGGTCACATAGCTACCGAGTATCTGAGGAAGGATTTGAAATCAGGTCTTCCTAGTTCCACGTGCAACAGTCTATCCACTATGCCAACCTAGATGCCTCATGTTTAGTAGATATGGTACTGGATACAGTAGGAATCCAGGAAGATCTCTGTTCACATCTGACACTAGCTTTGTGACTCTAGGCAAGTTAACTAACCTCTTCATACCCCAGGCACCTTATTTACTAAAATCATACCTTTGAAGGAAGGTGTAAAATAGCTGACCCTTCTCTCATATTTGTATATCCCTAATGCTGGGTTTAGACTGAGTTCCCACAAGTCTTTAAACTTAATTACATTTTTCATAGCCTCCTTAATATGTCTTTATTTCCATGCAGTCTACAAGTGGATTTGTCTCTGTCCTAATGTACCTTAATAGATAGGCATGATTGACATCTTCCTTAGAATCTTAAGAGACTAAAGAGGTTGATTATGGTAACTGGATAGTCTTAGCACATTACTTCTAGGTTAGGATGGATTATTGGAACATTATAGGAGAGTCACTACTTTACTACTCTATGCAACTTTGGGGACACCCACAGGTGTCACCTTTTATTTTAGGGGAAAGAATAAACTTCAGAAATTCAGATATATTATAAGAACTACAAACATGTCATACTGGGTTAGAACTATCCAGCTCAGCACTCTGTGAGAATGACACCAAGGGGCAGACTGGGATCAGGAAATCTCTGCAGGTGGATTACCTGCTACATATGTAAATCTAAGTTAGAAGAGAGAACTGAGGGAATATGAATTAATCTTCTAGGTTAACCTTTTTCACAATTTTTCACAAGATTTTTGCCTAAAGTATAAGAAAAGACCTCAATTGAATGAATTTACAGAATTGTCCATCAAAGTGAGTAAAAATAAAGAATAATCTGATCTCCCTGAACTAATTTTTGTAACGTAGAAAAAAGATGCTGCTAAGCCAAATCATATAAAATATTTTATAAAGTACATTGATACAATGTGCTAGCTTATCATGAGTTGGAAATCAATGTTCTCCAAATGGATACTCCATATATCTCCTTAATAATCTGCTATGAAAATAGATCTTAAATACTAATGCAGCATTCCATTACTTACTTTATTTAAATCAAACTCATTTGATTTTGCAAATCTTACAATTCAGCTATTTATTTTTTTTTTGGAGCCACTCCTGAACTCCATTGCTTTTCTTAGAAATTGAAGGAAGTAGCAGAGCTGGTCTTTTATATTTTCATTATGTTGTGTTTTACTGCCCTTGAGTTGTTTTATGATCTGAAAAAATATTAATTTGTTGATATTTATAGTGAAAATTATAAGTAGACTATAAAAGGACAATTTATTTTGAATTAATGACAAATGAACACAATTATCCTGACCACATCCCCAAGAAACCACAGTCATGCTGATAGGGCTTTTTAGTGGTTTCAGGGGAGTAGAGGAAATTCAATTCAAGAGCCTTTAATTTTGAAAAGTGTTTTCCCTCTCTCTCTCTCTCTGTGTTGGAGAAGAAGTAAAGGTGGAGATTGTCTTTTCTTTTTTTCTGTTCCCTGAATTTGCTTTGTGTCCTCTTGATTCCTTGCCTTTTCCCAGGCTTAATTCCTACTTGCCCTTTAAAGTCCATTTCGATCCACAAGATTATCCTCAATATCCCAGTCTGTTACAATAGGTCCTCAACCCCATTTCCACCTTAAATAGCACTTTGTTCTTAATGAATTTTATGTGCACTATTCTGTGCTCTGGTTTTTGTCTTTCCTCCTACCAGACTATAAGCTTCATGAGGGTAGATAATATATTTCATCTAAAATTAATACCCAAGCAAACCTATTCAACTTCTTTCAATGGGGTCTATAAAGAATAGATGCTTAATAAAATATTTTTTGGATTAAATTATGACCCCATATTGAATGACAGAACCGTTGAAAGATTTATTCAGCTCACTTCCAGGCATAGCTCAAGGGCTATCTCTTATAAGAGGTATTTCCTGATTTCCATAGTTTAAGTTTTTCACTTATATTAGTTTCTCTATTTGATATACCTAAAATGTAATATATCTATTATATAAAGGAGGAATATAACCTTCTTGCGATCAAGCATACTTTTTCCTTCCTTCCTTCCTTCCTTCCTTCCTTCCTTCCTTCCTTCCTTCCTTCCTTCCTTCCTTCCTTCCTTCCTTCCTTCCTTCCTTCCTTCCTTCCTTCCTTCCTTCCTTCCTTCCTTCCTTTCTTTTCCCCCAATGTCTAGTATAGTACCTGGCACCTGGGCACAAGGATTGGATCTCTGATTTCATTTATATAGAGAACTCCCAAATAAAGAAACTCCCTCTACCAAATGTCAGGCAGTAATTTCTCTGAGATTATAGTCTTAGAGACTGGTCCAGGCTTGCCTAAAATAATAAAGTGAGGAGGTTCAGAGGTGAGATTTATATGCACATTTTGCACTGGCATTCTTTCTGATATTTAATAGGTGCTTAATAAATGTTTGTTGATTGATTAATACATTTTGCATTTACTTATCTGTGTGGGCATTTTTCTCCTTAGTAGAAGGTAAGCTCTTTAAGGGCAAAAGATTGCTTTTATTTTTGTCTTTGATTTTGCTGGTGCCTAGGCCAGTAAATACTTGTTGAAAGAGTGAATGATTGTTATTATCAATAATAATAATAAATGTAATAGTGGCTTGGGTTTAGAATGACATATATTTAGAATCAATCAGAAGGGTTTGTTGGGTTTTTTTCCTATGAGAAACAAAATCAAAGATGCATCAGGGCCTAGGAAGCTCGTCCTGTGAAAAATGATTGGTCTGCCATATAACAGGATAGTAGGAAGCCAAATATTAACTACATGTGCTACTACCATCCCTGACCCAAAGCCTATAACCTTTGACCCCAGAGCTCAGGAAATGTAAGACCAACTGTTTCAGTATTCAGTGTGAAGTTCTTCCCCCTCTGCCCATCTATCCTTCAAAAAAACCTTGCCCTTCCTGCTATCTTTTGAGGAAGTGCTTTTGAACTCTTCTTTTTCTTCCCCAAGAGGGGAGGTCACTTTCCTAACACCAAATAAGGCTACTTTAATTCTAATTGGATTGTGTTGGAGAGTGTAATTCTTTGAGGAATACCTAAGGAACACCACTTCTCACCTGTGACAATAGAATACTTGTACTACAAGAAATGATGATTTCTAAGAGACATGAAAAGATTTGTAGGAACTGATGCTGAGCAAAGTGACAAAAGGACATCTATACTTTGCCATTAATACTGTGAACAGTTGCTATATAAATGCAATTACTATTATTGTAATCATCACCATCGTTGTTGTCATTGTTATTGATTATATTAGTTAAAAGCAGGACTTGAACCCAAGACTCCCTGACCTTAAAGTCTGCTGTCTATCTTCTGTATCACCCTGCCTCTGGTATATTATATATAGTACCTCTCCTAAATATTATCTGTGGACTATATTTATTTTTAATTTAGAATGATTAATTTTGCTTTTGGAAATTTTGAGGTATACCCAGAGGTAATTAGAATCATCTCATAAGAAAGCAGGATTGAAAAACACTATCTTAAATATCCTCATCTCCTTAGATATATGGCATCCAAATATATATTCATAATAATTGAATTCTAGTTTCAGTTATCATGAAGGAAAAAACAAACCAACCTTCTTATTCACCTTGATAACAGAGCTCTTAGATACGGGTCTATTGGTATAATAGTTAAGACCTCCTGTGAGGTCTTACCAAGTGTTAGTCTAGTAGGTAAGACCTCTCTCATGGAGTCTTCTCCCATTATTCTCAAGTGAGAATAATTTTCCTGTAAATTTGTTTGCCTCCTTGTGGACAGCGAATGTCCCTCTGATCGAGACTATAACAGAGAACCCTCTGGTAACAGAACTAGAATCATAGAATGTTTGAGCCCAAAAGGGACGTCAGAGATCAGCTATCTCAACCTATCATTTTACATATGAGAAAACTAAGGTACAGAGAGTTTAATGGTCTGCCCAAAGTGGCAGAATAAGGAAATGGAAGAACAGGGACTAGAATTCTAATCTTTTGGCTTGCCATCCATTGGACACTTCCAACTACACCATATATTATTTCTTGCCGAACTTTAATCATTAAGTGAGGTGTATTGGCAAGAAATATATTTAGTAGACCCTTGGGCCTTTTTCCTTTTGAAAATTGGAATACCATTATAATTTTAAAATGTCATGCATATTTTCACACAGTTATTAGCACAAAAAGACCTCAAATGGCAATACTTTCAGCATCTGTCCTTCTCCAGTATTCCGTCACTGTTCTTTGTGTGCCATCTGGAGAAAAGAAAATGGGTTTTGACAATATTTGGACATATAATTGCAATTTTGGATAAATGCTTAGGTATCAGAGTAATTGGTACAATTGAAATAGCAAATATTAGGCACAAAGCTTGAAGTGTGAAGAAGAGATGCATTATGGTACAATGGAAAAAAATGTTGGACTCAGGAGGCCTGTATTCAAATGTAGCCTCCAATGTTAATGACTGTGTACTCATAGGCAAGACATTTAACCTCTTGTAACTTCATATTCTTCAAACAGGGTTACCTTAAGGCATCATATAGTGCATACTGTGTGAGTACTGTAGTAAAATTAATAAATTTAGAGTCATTGGACCTGAGCTCAGAACCTGCCTTGGCTACTTTTCTTGCTGTGTGACCCCAGACTAGTCATTTAAACTTATTTCCCTCATATGTAAAATGGAGTTGAATTAAATTTCTTCCAAGTTCCATTCCAGCTCTCAATTCAATAGAAAACTATTGTTGTGGAGAAAAAAGATTTTTTTCTCAAGAAACCACAAGCTTGGTTACTTGGGGTACAGTATTATTATTATTATTATTATTTTTTTTTTGGTGGGGCAATTGGGGTTAAGTGACTTGCCTAGGGTCACACAACTAGTAAGTGTCAAGTGACTGAGGCCAGATTTGAACTCAGGTCCTCCTGACTCCAGGGTCAGTGCTCTATCCACTGCACCACCTAGCTGTCCCGGTACATTAATATTTTTGAAACAGAAGATTCAAAATCATGACCTAAATTGATACTATTAAAATCCAACTTTTATTGTTGGAATTCTATTTTTAAAAATTAAATCTTAAAATTGATTATCTACCTGATTCCTTACACAAATATCTCTGCAACTTTGCTTTTAATTTCACTTTAATTTCCAAATCTGTGGAGCTTCTCAACTGTTTTGCATGGAAAACCCACAGAGAACTTCAAGGTACCTCACATCTACAAAGAAAAGTCAAGACTAAAATTATTTTATGCAGATTACACAGGTGCCTTTTAAAGTCGAATGTTACAATTTGCTTTTAGAAAAGCTGAGCCACTTAGGGGCTTAGTAACAGGATTTTAGAAACATTTATATAATGCATTTTATTTGCTTTGGCACTAAAAAGAAGAAATTGCATTGCCGCTTTTTTTTTTTTAAATGATGGTGGTTATTTTCAGGGAAGATACTATAAGGTTCTGTCCTATCATTTCTCCATGATGTTCCTGTGGGAATTATTCTGGTTTTGCATGATTTGTAATTACAGAGGTTGACTGGCTCCCTGCTGGGCTAGCTGAATTCTTTTATCCTCTCTGGAATTCAGCCTATAATATGCAACATGGAAAAAAAACAACCCACTAGGGTTTTCATTTTGCTAAAGTAAACCAAATGGTTGCATTTAAAACAAAAACAAACTTGTTGAACCAGGGCTAATTTCATAGAATCGTGCCAAAGGCTAATTTCATAGAATCCCAGAGTTACAGAATTTTAGAGTTGGGAGGAATCTCATTAACTATTTAGTCTAACATATGTCCCCCAAAGAATCCCCACTGTAACCTTCCTGATAAATGGTCATCCATTCAGCCTTTGCTTTGCAGGCAGATGCTGTAAGTAATAATGTCTTGTCTCTCCATGTTAATGAAAGCAAGAAACCAGGGAATCAGGATACTTGAACATAAAGAAGAAACTGGATAATGATGGGTTGGATCCTCAAGTGCATGGTAATTGTTGCCTGCCATTTTTGTCTTCCTGAAACCACTTTCCTTTCTCTCAGTGTGTGCCCATGCCAGAAGTTTTAGTGTCAGACAAAGCTCCATATAAGTTATTAAATTTCCAAGGTACAGATGAAAGCATATAAGAAAATAGAGTAACTATGAGAGGAAAAATCACAAGGGATATCCCAGAGTGGCAAGATAAAACCATATGAGGTCATAGGGTCATATACATTGGGCTTAGAGACACCAAGCTTATGGGGAGGCTCTAAGACAACACAGACTTTTCCTCACTGAGACTAAGCAAACCCCTTTTTGACCCTTAATCAAGATAGAGGAATGAGCTTTCCCAGAGTTAAAACTTCTACATCTCCAATCAAGCGAGACCAATCAATAAACATTTATTAAGTACTTACTAGGTGCCAGGAACTATGCTAAGCATTGAGGATACCAAAAAGGCAAAAGGTTAAAAAAAGGCAAAATATTGACCCTGGGCTAAAGGAGCTTACATTTTGATTGGGGGAGACAACATATAGACATACACAATATAAATGGGAGATAACCTCAGGTGCAAGACACTAGGAGTATTAGGGGTTGGTAAAGACTTCTTATAGATGGGATTTGGGCCATTTGGTGAAGAAAGCCAGGGAAACTTGGAAGTGGAGATGAAGATGCAAGGCATGAAGGAAGAGCCATTGAAAAGGCACCAAGTGTGGAGGGTGTGTCATGTTAACAGAACTGCAAGAAGTCCTTACCTGTTCTACTGCATCTTCCATAATTAATGAAAAATAAGTATGGTCTGTGTATGAACGTTTGCAGTCATGAATGATGTGTATGCGTTAGGGCTGGTGTAACTACTTGGCAAATAAATCTTCAAAAATCAGAATTTTATGTATGCTGGTAATTTGTCTAAAACTCTTCCACCTTTTATTTCCATTGTGTATTTGGCAGTTAATCATAAATCTGTTTTATGTGAATTCCCATACTACTCAAGTTCTTCTGAAGAAGAAAATTTAAGTTTTTCAGCCCCTCTTTTCCTTGGCCCCAATCCATGAAAACAAAATGTGGCTCTTCTCTTAGGAGTTTAAAGGTTTTTACTACTAAGTATTTGTAATCCTTTATGTCCTAAAACTTAACACTCAACAATAAGCTAAGTCCCATTAACATTCTCTCCTTTTTATTGATATCCTTTCCTTCCTGCCCTTTCTCTTATCTGGAAACCTTCATTTCTGGATTTTTTTTTTCCAGACTATGACTTTGAAATTTCCTAGTTGACTGACACTTCATTGGTTTCTCACAACTGGATCACAGACAATCAGACTCTTTTGAGTGGGAATACCTCCTTTCCGTATAAAAAGGATTAGCTGCCCTGTCATAATTTCCAACTGGAAGACATGAGCTATCGGCAAGAAAAGTCCCTTCAACCCCACAGGTGGAGTCAATTGCATGTCTTACCAAAATTTCTGTCTATTGTCAGAACACCAAATATGAACCTACACATAATATTTCTTTTCTTTTCTCTTTCTTTGTTTCTTTGTTTCTTTCTTTGTTTCTTTCTTTTTTGCGGGACAATGAGGGCCAAGTGACTTGCCCAAGGTCACACAGCTAGTGTCAAGTGTCTGAGGCATTTGAACTCAGGTCCTCCTGAATCCAGGGCCGGTGCTTTATCCACTGCGCCACCTAGCTGCCCCTACACATCATATTTCAAAGGAAATCCAGCTACCCTTGGAAATGAATCTCTCTCACCCTCCAACCTCATCTATATCCCCTATATTCTGTTAGTTTTCCTTGTCTTATTGGTCAAGTGTATAACTAGAAGTAACTTTGTATGAAGTAGCATACTGGGATTGGTGAAAGCACTGGACAATATCCCAAATACAAATGTAGCCTGCTGTCTTCCATCCATTAAATTCTGGCCTCAACTCATTGTGCATCTATGATACCTGTCACTTATACCCACTAACATACTAACTCAACAAACTGGTCCTTAAACTTTACATACAAAAGGTGTCTTTCACTTACTTGTTCCTGTATTGAATTTTAGAAAAAAAATTTTAGATAATCGTGGAACTTATAGAAAGGGCCCTGTAATGTTCTGAGGTTTGACTTAATTAGCATAAGTATATCCACAAAGAGGGCATCTGGAAGGTTTTTCCACATATGAGGCAGTGTGGTATGGTGGAAAGAGTTCTGGTTCTGGTCCTCTGCCTGCTTCTGAGGCCTTCTATGTGTGTACCCTGGAGAAGTCACGTAATTTTTCTGGGTTTCAGTTTGCTCATATGTAAAACAAGAGGACTGGATAGGTTGTCATATGATGCCCCTTCTACATTTAGATCTTTGATCTCTAGGAAAACTCTTGCCTATTTAGACCTTGTGTGGGTTATCCTCCAGGCCAAAAGGACACTCTTTTTAAAAAAAAATTAATCATAAAAATATTTTATTATTTTCCAGTTACATTTCATAAGATTTTTTTTTTTATTTTAAGTGAGGCAATTGGGGTTAAGTGACTTGCCCAGGGTCACACAGCTAGTAAGTGTTAAGTGTCTGAGGCCGGATTTGAACTCAGGTACTACTGACTCCAGGGCCGGTGCTCTATCCACTGCACCACGTAGCCACCCCTTTCCAGTTACATTTAAAAATAGTTTTCATCATTTGTTTTCATAATATTTTTAGTTCCAAATTTTTCTCCCCCATTCTATTCCCTCCCCCCTCCCCAAGACATAAAGCAATCTGATATAGGCTATATATGTACAATCACATTAAACACATTTCTGCATTAGTCATGTTGTGAAAGAAGAATCAGAACAAAAGAGAAAAACCTTGAAAAAGAAAAAAAACTACAACAAAAAAGTAGAAACAGTATATGGCTCAATCTGAATTCAGAATCCACAGTTCTTTTTTCTGGATGTGGAGAACATTTTCCATCATGAGTTCTTTGGAATTGTCTTGGATCATTGTACTGCTGAGAAGAGTTAAGTCTATCACAGTTGGTCATCACACAATGTTTGTTATTTTGTATAATGTTCTCCTGGTTCTGCTCACTTCACTCAGCATCAGTCCACTTCAGTCTTTCCAGGTTTTTCTGAAAGTCACCTGCTCATCGTTTCTTACTTCATGATAGTATTACATTATATTCATATACCACAACTTGTTTAGCCATTCCTCAATTGATGGTCAGCCCCTCAATTTCCAATTCTTTGACAACACAAAGAGAGCTGCTATAAATATTTTTGTACACGTGGGTCCAAAAAGACACACTTTTGCTCTAATTATTCTGTGCCTGATTTTCTGTTAAAAGTAAGAAGCACTAAACAGAAATATCTCCATTTTGCATTGATCAAAGAATCTTGTATGATATTAATATATTTATTGGAGAATATATTGGAATTTTTTTATTCTAGTCCTCATAGAAACAGAATTAATTTTTAAAAAATTATCAAAATGTAAACATGATGGCACAAAGTATTCTTAGTCAATTGTATAATTGTTGAGATGTAATCTGCTGTTGCATATGAAATTCAACAAAGGTAGGTGGAGACATCTTTTCTTTGAGGAAGATAACATTTTATTAATAGGGGCACTACCTGTCAAAAGAATGCGTCAGTGGCTTGCTTCAGTTTAGCCAAAGATCATGAAATGGGGATTCAGTTACTTTTTATAAGATTAGAACAAATTAAAGAACAAGGTAGGTGGGGAAATAATACAATTGGTTGTAGGGTTGGTCACATCTTGGAGCTGAGGAAAACATGATTGGTTATATAGCTGAGGTGTGGGGAACAATATGATTGGTTGGAAGTTGGGAATGAAGGGGCTAGCAACAACCCCCTCCTTTTCTTCTGTAACTAAGAAATGTTCATTGATTGACTCCACCTGCATGGTCAGATATAGTGAACCAGATTTTCCTGAAGGATAACTTGGTGGTATATAAGTACTAAACCAGACTCTCTGGTGTCCACCTGCATTCCTTAAGGCTAGCAGATTTCCTCAAAGTAAGAATACAATAGTGATTAGCAGGAGAGCTGGATTTCTCAATTTAACTCCTTTACAGACTAGCTGGATTAGTTGAATTTCTGCACTAAGTGCAGAGACAGAGAACCCTGATTTAGGCGGTTACAGGACAAAAATCAATTAATTATGAATAAAAAAAGATACAAATTCAATTGAATAATCTCACTACTATAGAGAATCTACCTTTTTATCATACTTTCTTCAAGGATAATTTTTATACATGTGCATATCTTATGAAAAGAGTTTATAGAGATGAAAAAGTTGGCATATGGTTTATTAGTTATTTATGTACTCAATTGCTTTTTTACAATTAATATCATTTGTGATTTTTTTTTCCAATTTGGAAGCATTTTTCTTCCTTGATATATCTTGTAAAATGATCTCTGATAACTTCAAGAT
The DNA here is from genome assembly GCF_019393635.1 of Dromiciops gliroides. Classification (NCBI taxonomy): domain Eukaryota; kingdom Metazoa; phylum Chordata; class Mammalia; order Microbiotheria; family Microbiotheriidae; genus Dromiciops; species Dromiciops gliroides. Next base: position 349,819,478 of record NC_057861.1, read on the forward strand.
TGTGTCATCTCCAGCACAAATTTCTTCACTTTGTTCTGGTCCAGCAGCTTTTCCTTACAATCTCCTTATTTGCCATTTCAACTTTCTGAAATAACTCTTCAGAGTTATGGTTCAAATGTGGTGGTTCCTGGACACTGATGCTGAAAGCAACTCATCTGAGAGCATTAATACATTTGTTCAAATTTTCCATCTGTTTATCATTTTCTTTCCAGTTTCACCTATAAATAAATGCTTTGGGGGGTGATATAGCTTAATTGGGTGTCATGCCAAGTCTTCCATAAACCTGTTTTCGCTTCACCTTGTTCATGCTGTTTTATAAGGTGATAGTGCTAATAATGTTGTATCATTATTCTCCATAGTGTTTTATGAATTAGTTAGTATTTTAAATCCTTGTTGGGCTTGGCTCCCATGACTCTACTCTTGGCAAGGAGTATTTGCTGACCATGATGATTTGTGGCCTCTTTTGGCTTCTTTATTGTATCTACTGCTATATTTCAGTTAAGCTTTTGTAGGAAATGTCAATTATCTTTTTATTTATTTACTTATTTTTGGTGGGACAATGAGGGTTAAGTGACTTGCCCAGGGTCACACAGCTAGTAAGTGTCAAGTGTCTGAGGCCGGATTTGAACTCAGGTCCTCCTGAATCCAGGGCTGGTGCTCTATCCACTGCACCACCTAGCTGCCCCGGTACAGTATTATCAGTACTCCTCCCTATTTCCAAAATTAAAATTTTAGGTAGTATGATGAATACTGAAACTTTCAATATTAGGGTCTTAGTATAGGGTTAGTTAGGTGCAGTAGAGAAGAAAGAAGAGAATCTCAAAGAATAATGAGGAGAATGGATCATGTGGCTCCTCTGAGCAGAAGCAGTTCTAGTGGTGGATACAGGAATATGTATGTATATATATATATATATGAACATATGCAGAGAGAAAAGAACAAGAAATATATTTCTTTTTTCCCCATCAGATATTTTGTTCAAGAATTCAAGATTGAGGTGATAGTATAAGGTCTTATAGGGCAATATATACACTGGGCCCTGCTAACTCTTGCTTTACCAGTGGTAAGAAAATAGGATAGAGCACCAGGAAATATGATGAATAGCTATTTGGGTCATGACTTGGAAAAAGTCAGAAACAGAATACTTGATCTGGGAAAACTGATGAATGTCTTGATGTGTCTTCTACTTGATTGAGGTTCAATACAAACAGATAGGATAGAAGTAACACGTCCATGGATCTTATTCAGTACAAATGGTCTGTCAACTAAGTTATACTTGGGAAGAGGGTAGAGTGGACTATAATATACCAAAATCTATACTTCTATGACCTGAATTTTGGTAGGATATATATTCCTTCCACCAATAGAGATTGCAATCTGTCCTCCATTTAGTAGATGGTTTTCAAGAATTGTGGCTGGGGCAGCTAGGTGGCGCAGTGGATAGAGCACTGGCCCTGAAGTCAGGAATACCTGAGTTCAAATCTGACCTCAGACACTTAACACTTACTAGCTGTGTGACCCTGGGCAAGTCACTTAACCCCAATTGCCTCACCCCCCCAAAAAAAAATTGTGGTCAAGAAAGTCTCTTCACATTATGTCCAACCTGATGTCGAGTCTTTTCAATTTAGTTAGGCTTCTCTTACAACTGGCAGATTATATTTCATTGGGTACACACTTTAAACCTTTATAATTATATAGGAACTGCTAGAGCTTATATTCCATTGAGTTCAAGAATTTAGGATTACTTTCCATTTGATGGGCACCCCCTTAAATTCTAATTCTTTACTGACACAAAACAGCTGCTATAGCTTTGTGAATCATTTGCTGCTTTCTTTGATCTCTTTAGAGGATTGGCCTAGTAATATTATCACTGGGTCAAAAGGTATGAACAGGTTAGTAACTTTTTGATAGAGTCCCAAATTTATTTCCAGAATGGCTGGACCAGTTCATATCTCCAGCAAGAATGTTTTAATGTACCTGTTTTCTTGTAACCCCTGTAACATTTGTCATTTTCTATTTTGTCAATTTATCCAACTGATGGGTGTGAAGTAGAAAATCAGAGATGCTTTAATTTACATTTCTCTTAATTGTGTGATTGCCATATTTTCATACATACATATATGTATATACTTAGTTTTTTAAATGAAAATTTATTTTATATTTAATCAGTGGAATGAGACAAGCATTTCCATAACATAGTATAATAAAAAAGATGATTGCAGATGAAACTGCAAATCTATTATGTGCAACCTGTTATTCCCTTTAAATATATTGTAAAGTTATGTAAATTTCTTTTTTCTTTTTTTCATCTCCACCCCCCCTCCAGAAATGGCTATCATTAGATACAAAAATCTATCTGTCTATTGAGAAATAATTATTAATAATCAATATTTTGGGGTCCCAGAGATCATCCCTTCTAAGTCCTCTCTTCCCTCCACTCAAAGTAAAGTCTCCAATGAAAGATTTCATTAATCTCATCTAGGTCAAACCCAACCAAAACCCAAGCTAACAAATGAGCCTTGGGTGGAGACAGATTCTTTTGTCTAGATAAGATGAAGAACTTTACTGATAAGATTTGTAGGAACTAGTTCTAGGTGGGAACCATTGTGTGGCTTTCAGCTTGGGTAGGGGGTCTCTACATTTTTCCCTGATGTCATATTTACTTGAGTGTCCTACCCCCCAACTTTATTTTAATATAACCCACCTCCAAATCATGTCAACCAATTAGATTTGAATGATGTTAATCAATTAGATTTGATTACTGTGTGATGGACCTCCTATAGTGGGAAAGGTATATGAACCAGACAATGAAGAAGGGGACTTTGGTCTGAAAGAGATAGCTATAGACCTAATTTTATTAATAACCTGCCAGCCATATTAATAAAATAATTAAATTACCCAAATACTATATGTCTAATATTTTCAATCATCACAATATATGCATACACGCATACATACATACATACACAAATATACATGTAAAATTAGCTATACATACTTCTATTTATCAATTCTATCTTTGGATGAAGATAGAATCTTTCTTCATATGTACTTTATAATTAATTTACGTATTTATAATAGTCAAAATGACATATTCACTCAGTCATTCTTTTTTTTTTTTTTTTGGTGAGGCAATTGGGGTTAAGTGACTTGCCCAGGGTCACACAGCTAGTTAGTGTTAAGTGTCTGATGCTGGATTTGAACTCAGGTCCTCCTGAATCCAGGACTGGTGCTCTATCCACTTCGCCACCTAGCTGCTCCAAAGTCATTCTTAAAACAATATTGCTTTTACTGTATACAATGGTCTCTTGGTACTACTCATTTCACTCTTCGTTATTTCATGCAAATCTTTGCATGTTTTCCAAGATCATTGTGCTTATCATTTCTTATAATGCAGTAGTATTCTATCACAATCATATAATATACATATACAAGCATATATACACATATACATGCATGCACACACACATATATGTATACATACATACATGTAAAGATGCAGCCCAGAGAAAAACTGTCATAAAAGTCCTATGCCCCATGTGAATAAAATTTGTATTTAACTTTCATCATTGCCTCTTCCCTATCACTCTTTCCCAACCATTTCTTCTTTTCCTTTTTTTCAGGTAGCCAGAGCTCTTATGCTTGCTTATCTTTATTCTCCACCCCAATTGTATCAGTGATTGATGTGTGGTCAGTCATTTGCTTTTAAGTATGAATGAGCTGCAGGCAGGGTCCTTCTGAATGTCTACTTTTAGAAACTCTGAGGCCAGAATAGAGTGCATAACTAAGAGGTCACATGGTATATTTATATTAATTAAATTTTACTATTTTGATTTTTAAAAAATATACAGAATTTTAATCACCTAATGAGTTAAACAGGTTTGCTTAAGATGAACCAGGACCTTAACTACCATTTGCACCTTTTTTTTTCCCTATAGGAAAATGTGTACTAAGCTCCAAATAATTAGTTGTACAGAATCATGGAAGCACACAGAATCTCAGAATTGGAAAGGACTTCAGTGCTTATCTAGTCTCACTTGTAGCTTAACAAGTAGCACCTCTACCACAGGTCTGGTAGGTAGATGTCCAGGTTTTGCTGAAAGACTTCCAGTGAGAGGTGATTCTCTATAGCCTGAGGCAATTCCTTCCATTTCTGGACAGTTTTAACTCTTAGGAAGTTTTCCCTTACTTCAATTCTAACTTTTCCCCTTTGTCATTTCTATGGATTGCTTCTTCTCTCTGGGATCAAACAAAATAAACTGAATCCTTCCTTGACAAGACAGGTATCATCCATTCCACACCCTCCCAACCCCCATCCACCACCCCACTGTTCTCTTTTCCTGGATAAACATGCTCAGTTTCTCTAACTAATACAAGGTCTTTGACCATCCTGATCATTCTACTCTGAACACTCTTCAATTTTTCTGTCTCCTGGTTAAACTGTACCATACATACTCTTCCAGAGGTAATTCACCAGGGCACCAAATAGGTCCTGCCAGATCAAAACAAAAAAACAAACAACAACAACAACAAAAACTAGTTGCCAAGCTCTGTTGTTTCTGCACTGCTATAAGACTGGGAATATAGTCAGTGCCCTCTAACTTTTTGTGTTCTGGGTAAAACCTCCAATTTCCCTATCCTAGTTATGATTCTGGCTGAGAATACAGGTTGGGATCGAGTAAAGATGAATCTAAGTACATGTAGGAAGCCAAGAACATAGTTACAAGATGTTAATGTAAGACAGAGATATATATTTTTTCAAATGTGTCTAGAAACTTTTCTACTCTTTCCCTTTGTCTCCCCAGTACCTAGAGCAGTGCTTGTGATTAATAAGCTTAATAAGTAAATGATTAATAAATGTATGTTGATTGATAGACCTATGAAGTTTGTTGAACTAATTGCTAACTATATTTGTAAAAAGTTGTATTCTAGCACTTAAAAGAGACTAGAGGCATTCAAGGGCACATGCTATAGTGATCTGTGGTTATTTGAAAAGAATATTCTGTTATAGTTAATAGAGTGTCTTGATTTTAAGTTCCAAGAATATTTAGGGATATAGATGGGATTTAAGATGTCTAAGAAATCTAATTTCGATTACTGACATTAATTTCCACTTACATTGTGACACTCGTATTTTGTTGGCCTTTTTCTTTCTCTTTTTTTTTTTTTTTAGAAGGGAGCTTTTTGGCTCAGGCAAGTTGCTATGGAAACAAAAACTCTACATTTGTCTATAAAGTGGACACCACAGAGAATATAGCATTAGCAGGTTTTACACATAGAATTTTACCAATATGTCCCTGGTATCCATTCAGGGCAAAATAATAACCTTTGCAGCATGGTGACTGCAAAACAAAATTGAAAAAGAACTTGAATAAATGGATGAGGCTAAATTTCAATCAACATCTGAAAATTTATGCTATCAAGAAAGCCTCTGGTAAGGCTCCTGGTTAGCAGAAGGTCTAGTAGCTGGATTTCATTTTCTCATTTATAAATTATTATTCCAACCAAAAAAATCATGCTATTTTTAGCTATTTGGAGAGTTCCTTGCTAGATATATTATCCCTTTTGTTGGGAATAATGATTTGAATTCAAATATTGTTATGAATCTGTTTAATATTATCTGTCTAATTTGTCTGTTTAATATAATTTCATATTAAGTGGAATGTAGCAAATATGGTACAAGCCTTGAAGTCAGAATGACCTGAGTCTGAATCCTACTTCTGAAGCACATGCTCTGTGGCCATGGGTAAGTCACAATCTTTCTGAACTTCAGTTTCTTCACTTGTAAAATGAGAAAAATAATGCCTTTAGTAAGAAAATAGACATATACATATATATTAAATGAGATAATATAAATGAGCTTAACATACCAGCCTTCTTAGAGTCATCATTAATTTCATGGTTTCCCTCATTTATTAGTTAATATATTTTTCTCCTGAGGCTCTTACTTCTACCTACCATGTTATGTATAAAACTTTAAAGCATTATACTGACGTTGGTTGTTAATATTATTTTGTTTCATTTATTAAGTGTTAATACATATGGTAAAGTGAATTTCAGGGAAAATAAAAAAAAATACTCTAGCCAATTATTTCTTTCTCCCAAAGGGTGACTATCAAAAGCATGATTTCTATTTTATGTACCACTCAGCACTGAACATCTACAATTCAGTCTTAGTTAACAAATATTTCTTGAACAAGTTTGGCTAGTTAGCTCAGTTGCATGAATCAGGGTAAGATTATGGATTTGATTCTATTGTGAGCTGGTTACCTTTGTTCTGTTTTGAAGACAGCTAAACTGATCAGATTTTCCCACAGTGGCTATTACAAACCTTCCCAACTTGACTCAAGTCTTCCCTCCCAACTCCTGCTTTACCAAGAAGAATGAGGTTATGTGAAGTGACATGTCAACTACTTATATTCTCATTATCTTCTCCTCCTTTCACATAGTCTCAGGAGAAGAAATGATCTTTCTTATTGCAAGGCTAGTTCCTTCACTGTATCCTTATCCCAGCTCTCCCTGTTTCTTCCTTTACTTCATCAATCGCTATCTTTCTCCCACCTTAGATCTCTGTTTATACATTGGTTCCTTTCCCTCAACATAATTATGTATTCAGGCCTTACTGACCCTATAAAAAACCTTCCCTTCATCCAACTTCATTTTTAAGTTATCCTATATCTCTCCTCCACTTCACAATCTAACTTTTAGAAAGAGTGGCTGGTTTATTCTTCTGGTTCCACTTCCTCATCATCCATTTACTTCTTACCCCCTTATGGTATGACTTCTGCCCTACCATTCTTTTTTTTTTTTTTTGGTGAGGCAATTGGGGTTAAGTGACTTGCCCAGGGTCAGACAGCTAGTAAATGTCAAGTGTCTAAGGCTTGATTTGAACTCAGCTCTTCTTGAATCCAGGGCCAGTACTCTATCCACTGCACCACCTAGCTGCCCCTGCCCTACCATTCTACAGAAACAACATTTAGCATGGTCAATAATATTAAATGCAGTCTGTTTTTGTCCTTGTCCTTGACATCTTTGTGACATTTGGCCCTCTTGTCCAAGGTCTGGCACAGCACCTAGAGTCAGAGGATCACAGAAGCTGTTTATTATGGAAGAGATGTATAAATGTGAGCTGGCCAGTGGTACAGTTAGGTAGTTTTAGAACTGGTTGAATAGTGGAATTCAAATAATAGTCATTAATACTTCCATGTCAACAACAAATAAGAGTCTAGTAGTGTGCCCCCAGTGATCTGTGTTTGGCCTATTGAGATTTAAAATTTTTATCGATTACTTGGATAAAGGAACAGATGGCAGAGTTATCAAATTTGTAAATACTACAAAGTTAGAAGGGAGTGCTAATAGAGAGGATAATAAAATCAGTATCTGAAAAGACTATAGGCCAGAACACTATACTTAGTCCAATAAGACTGAATTTAATAGGGTCATAAATGTAAAGTTGCATACTTAGGTTCAAAAAATTAACTTCACAAATACAAGATGGGGAAGTTGTGGCCAGACAGCACTGTGTTTGCCAAAGACTGTAGAGTTTTCCCAGACTGCAAGTTCAAGGTGAGTCAATAGTACCATATGGCTAACGAGAAATGTTAATGCAGTCTAAAGAGAGGGATAACATACTACAGTAATAAAGACTTAATAGTTCTGACCTGATCAGACCACAGCTAGAGCTCTGTGTTCAGTTCTGGATACCACATTTTGGGAAAGGCATTGCTGCCTTGGATCTCATCCAGAATATGGCAATCAAGATAGTAAAAACTTATAAGAATCAGAATTTGGAATATTTTGTCTAGAAAAGAGAAGATGGGAAGAAACTTAATAGGTATTTTCAAATGTCTGAAGGTCTGCCATGTGGAAAAAGGGCTTTTATTTGTTCCATCTAGTTCTCAAAGGCAAAACTGGGAGCAATGAGTGAAACTGTGCAGAAATAGATTTCTACTTGATATAAAGAAAACCTTCAAAGAAAATTAGAATTGTTCTTAAGTGAATGGGCTGCTATGGGCAGAAGTGGGTTCTCTCTTATCAGAGGTCGTTAGGTAAAGGCTAAAAGACCACTTGGGGGTTATATCACATATAAGATTCTTGTTTTTAGATTAGCACTCTCACTCTTTACAATGAAGCAGTTCTGTGATTTTCTGTTATTCTGACATGGTATATTTTTAAATAATCCACAACTGATAATTCGTAAATATTTGTGACTAATAGCATAACAAAACTCAGAAGAGTTTTCAGCCTTCCTAAACATTAAACTTCATTTCCAACATGCTTTTCAACTTTAAAGGGTGTCCAATATTTTCCCCTGGGTTTTAAACGATGTCATTGGTCACAGCAAGACCATCTAGGCTTTTCACACCCAAAATGTTCATCTCCCAAAGCCTGTGTTGCAGAGCACTCGAGTTTTCTCTTTGGCTGTTCATGTCTGACATGGATTATTTATAGGCGATATCGAGAAAACCCTTTTTGTCCTTTTGTTCATGTACAAAACAAGCCTTGTAGTATTTTAAGTACATCGTGCCCTATATTTGCTTCAAGTTACTCCTTTGTCATTTGTTATGGGACTCTGTTAAAATTGAAAACTCAGTGGAGCTTTTCGTATATTTTACTCTAGAGGCTTATGTCTTTGTATTTCTTAATTGGTATTTTTATACAACACAACATTCTGTTACCCTGGCAAAGTCATTAATAGTTGAATTCAAGGGCAGGGATTTTCTGTTTTCCCTGGGTGAGAACAGATAAACAGAATAAGGTGAGCCAAAAGAGAAAACTTCAGGTCAATTTAAAATGAGGAATCTTTCAGCTGTATGATTGAGATGCAGTCATTCCTTTAGTGATCAAAAGTCAGTAAATTCTACAGTCACATCTATAGCTCTTGGTCTCAACCTCCCAGATGCTCTGGATACCTCCTGTCTTCTTCCCTCTGCCCCCTTCTAACTTCTTTTTATATGCTGTCTTACCTAAACACAAAAAAGATTCCTGGGGGAAGGGACCATCTTTCTTTTTCTTACTTGTATCCCCAGCACTTAGCACAATGCCTGGGGCATAGTAGTCACATGGTAAATGTTTATTGTGTTGTATTGAGGGTTATTGACAGGCCTCAAACCCACTGGTGTGTTAGGGGGACTGTGATGCAAGCATGTGAAGGCTTCCCTAATGGAATGGCAGGATGAGAACAATTTGTTCCAATGGCTACGAAGGTGTCTGAAGCAGGCACTGTGGAGCACTTAGAACTTGATCAGACATCGAAAATGCAAAGGTCATCAGCTACATCCAGGCTATTGGCCAGTTGTCCTTGATTTGTTTTGCCACTGGACTTGGATGACTGGAAGAGAGAGTGAGGCTGGTGACTTTGTGCCAATCTTCCTCATGATGCTATTGATACTTTTCAAAATGAAAGACAATAAAAGGGAGTCATCCCATTTTGAAGAGAGATCCAGATATAGTTAAAACCATAGATCTAAGAACAAATTTTGGTGCCTTGCTAAGGTCAGGAGGATGGAGGTTGATGCCTGCAAATGAGAACATCCCTCTTCCAGAGTTTGATAGACCATTTCAACAAACAGTTCCAGAGATGGAAGCTTCTTGGTTCAAGAGATGGTATCAGTTCAGTCAGTAGTGGAATAGCAAAAGTCCTTGGACCTGGGGAAGGTATGTCTAGTTAAGGAGAGGTAGCAGTGGCAGAGGTCAGTATGTTATATATTTGCATGTACTCTCAATGATGTGAACCAGTGATAGAAGTTCCTAAAATCTTGACTCCTAAATAGATGGAATATTAGGAGAGGGGTGAATTTCTTAGATAATATTGAATATCTAAACCTTTCCAGAACCTAGCATCCAAGGAAGATAAAGGGAAATTTCTTGTATATCAAGTTCTCGGATATTTTGGAGATTCTGGCTTCTGGGTGTGGGGGAGGACTACTAATTATTCCTAAAACACTTGCTTTCTAGACAGAGAAGTGGCAATTCTTGGACAACATCCTCTTTTTAAGTGGGGGGGGGCTGGGGAGGAGATGACAATCATGGCCTAGGTGAGGAGATTGTCAGTAGCGAACCATAATAAAGAAGAGCAAAAAAACCTTGCTCTTTGTGCTTCACTATTCCCATGAATTATTCACAAGGCACCAGTCTGATGGCAAAGGGCTGTTACCTCTTCATATAAAGTTTGTTTCTTTCTAGAGGATCTAAGCCCATAGGATAGTACTATAAAGGTAAAGACTTGTCTAGTTGCCTGGAGTGGAAAGTGAGATGAATTGGAATATTAGAGGGTTCATAGTATCATAGGTTTAGAGCTGGAAGTGACCTTAGAGGCCAGATAATTCAATACCCTTATTTTTTGGATAAGGAAGCAAAGATTGAAGGTGACTAAATGAATTACTTAGGGTTACACAGTGAGGAAATTCCTGAGGTGGGATTTGAAGCCCTCTCTTCCTGGCATCAAGCCTAGCATTGTATCCGCTGTGCCACTCTCACCTCTCTATCAACTCTGAAATCTATTGTTTCCTAATGGGAGGCTAGGGGGTAGGGAAGTCACTTCTTCTCCCTGGGTCTCAGTTTCCTCAATTATAAAATGAAGATCTAGCTCTAGATTCCTACGATAGCTCTAGTGCTATGATCCTACATTCCCAAGACAGAGACAGGACATGGTAGAGTATGTCAGGTCTATAACCTCCCTTCTTAGGGACCCTACTTTTATTAATACTGCCTAAGATGGAGTGAGCTCTTTGGGCAGTCATGTCATACTGCTGACTCTATTGCTGCCCATTAAAGCCTTCAGGTAATTTTCATGTGAATGTTTTCACATTTAACCATATTTCCCCCAATCCTCTGTCTGTTGAGTTGATTATTTTGAGCCCAAGTTTAGGATTTTACATATATTCCTATGTCAGCATGGTAGAGTGGATAGTGAGCCTAGAAGTCAGGAAGACCTGAATTTAAGTCATGATATTAGCAAATACTGGCTGTGTGACCCTGGGTATGTTACTTAACTTCCCAGTTCCCCAGACACATTTCTCAGAATATTATAGGAAAGAAAGAAAGAAGGAGGGAAGAAAGTAAACCAATATTTATTAAGCAGGAGCTTTGTGCCAGTCGTTGTGCTGTGCTTTACCAATATTATCTCATTCAATCCTCACAATGATGCTTGGAGATGAGAACTATTATTATCCTGTTTATAGATGAGGAAACTGAGGCAAGCAGAGGTTAAATGACTTGCCCAGGGTCTAAGGACAAATGTGAACTCAAGTCTTTCTGACTCCAATACTTTATACATTGTACCACCCAGCTGTCTCAAACAACTGTACAACAATTTGGTAGACAGTTTCCTATATCAATTAGAACATGGCAATGAAATCATATTTTTGGTCCTTGTCTCCCAGCATAATGCATCTGATAAAATTTGGTCCCTTTCTCCCCACCTTATTGAGTTTTTTTTTTAAATGCTAATTATGGCATTCAACATGCTAGCTCTCTCCCAGTTTTGGGCTTCTGCATATTTGATAAGTTGGATTGAACAGAATCAGGGACAGATCCAATCTTATTCCATCAGAAAGCTCCCTCCAGGTCAACATTAACTCATCATTCAGCACTCTTTTGATCCAGTTGTGCAAGAAGTTTTTAATCTAACTAACTGTACTACCCACTTTATCTTGTCCACAAAGATGTCATGCAAGTCTTTGCAAACTGTTTCTGAAGTTTATAATATTCCTTTGATAGAGTAATCCTATCAAAAAAGGAAATTAGGTTAATATGGCATGATGTCCCCTTGATAAATCTGTGTTTGCTCTTAGTGAACACATTCTCCATTACCAAGCACTAACAAACCATCCCTTTAACAGCACATTCTAGATTTTTTCCAAGAATTCATGTCAAATTCACCAGCCAATTCTTTGAAGAATCTACCTTCTTTCATTTTTTAAAAATTAAGACATGGTCCCATCTCCTGATCTAAAACACCATTCCCAACATCTAGAGGCAACTAGGCTATGCAATGGATAGAGTATTGGTTCTGGAGTCAGGAACACCTGAGTTCTAATCAGGCCTCAGACATTTACTAGCTGTGTGACCCTGGGCCAGTCATTTAGGCTCTACCTGCCTCAGTTTCCTCAACTATAAAATGGTGATAATATTGGCACCTACCCCTCCAGGGTTGTTGTGAGGATTGAGTAAGATAATAATTGTAAAATGCTTAGTACAGTGCCTGGTACATAGTAGATACTTAATAATTGTTTGTTTCCTCCTTTCCTTCCCATTCTTCATGATATTTCAAAGCTCACTGGTCATGCCTCCACAATCATATCTGGTGCTTCTTTCAGTACTCTGGGATGCAGTTTGTTAGGATTTGATGGTGTGAATTCATTGAGGGTAGTTAGTACATCTCTTCATTTGTTTTTAGTTTAAATTCCCCATTAACCATTTAAAAATTTGTTTTCTAGTCTAAATATCATGTGTTGGAGAGGAAATAAGTTGATTAGTTTTGCCTTTTCTATTTAATCCATTATAATTAATCCATTCATCCCAAACAGCAGTTCTATCCCTTCTCTAATCTTCTGCTTTCCCCAACATAGCTGAAAAATAATTTAAACCTCTTTTGTTTTTTTTACCATTCAACACAAATCTCAATTAATTTGTAGCATTAGCTTTCTCAACAGTATTTCTTTTTTTTTCCTTTTTTATTCTTTTTTTTGCGGGGCAATGGGGGTTAAGTGACTTGCCCAGGGTCACACAGCTAGTAAGTGTCAAGTGTCTGAGGCCAGATTTGAACTCAGGTACTCCTGAATCCAGGGCCAGTGCTTTATCTACTGCGCCACCTAGCAGCCCCTAACAGTATTTCTTATAGGTCCTTGTTACTCTTTAGCATTTATTCTCAGTTACTTTCCTTGCTTCTCTCTTCAATATGTCTGAAAAAAATCTCCATCATTTCATATTTTACCTATTTAATCACCACCCTGAATAAATTGATAAAGGTTTGAACTAGGGTTCAAGCAAGGGGGATGGAAAGGTTGAAATGGCTATGAGAGATACCGTGAATAGAAAACACCTGGTGAATGATTGGAATTGGGGCCTAGACAAGGAGGGGGAGAAGTCAAAGAGGCACTGGGTTTTCCATGACTGATAAAGAAGTTCATTATTTATGAAGATGTTTTCCCCACATTTAAACCTGCTGCTTCTAACAGCATGCCAATCACCAAAACAACTTAATGACCAAAGAATAGGCATTAAGGCTGACAGCTGCAATTTCACAGTAAAAGGTCCTGGTATCTCTGGCTTCTACTCCCTATCTCCGTTGTAACCAAGACTTCCTAAGAGTTAAGGGAGGGGTCAGCTGTAAGTTCCCTGGGCTTCTTACCTCCTCTCTTTCTTTTAAAATTTTTTTTTTTGGTCTAGTAATTTAGGAGAGAGGACAGCAAACAAAATCATTTGTTTGAGTTGGGTATAATTTAAACTGGGATTACATTTCTCAGTTATTTGATAAATTTAGGCAATTAGTAGACCAACTACCCTAGGGAATGTTGTGGCCTATGTATATGATTTCATTTTCATCTTCCAGGGGTGAAGAGTATATATCCCTTTTAATGCTATATTTAGGGGCCGTATTTATAGCACATCCTAGCTAAGTGGTTTTCCTGTATTTGGCACCTTTAAGGAAGCCATCTGTGAGTATTTAGCTCAGTCAGAATTGAGGCTTATTAAGAGCACAGGAAATGTTGCTTCATGGTGGTGAATTTTGTTATGGAATAAGTTCAAACACTAGGGAAAGCATAGAACTATAGAAAGAAAGCATGGCATATAAGAGGCAGAACTTTGCTAACAGGGCTTTTGCTTTGCTGATTCTAAGTGTAACTGAAGTATTCCAGATGCTCATGTCCTGCCCTTGCACCAACCAGAGTGAAAATGTAATACAACACTGCTCATGTGGCCAATTAATTCATCTGGTTAGAAAATAGAACTAATAAGGTTGCATTTTGATCCCTATAACAGCTAATTCTCTTTATTCCAATATATCACAATAGGCTACTTTCATAATGGAGAGAGAGAATGAAACTGAGGAGAAAATGGATCAGTGAAAATCTATCGAAACTACTGGAGTAAAACAGACACTAACAAACGAACAAAAACAAACAAAAAACCCTACCTCCAGGTAGTCTGCAAGGTCCCCAAAGGCAGGAAACATTTTCTTTCTGCTTCTGTATCTACAGAGCTTAGCACAATGCCTGGCACATAGTTGACTCCTCTCCAATGTGGTGAATGCAACTCAAGTTGAACTTCAAACATATATCCTGTTGATGGTGGGAAAGAAGCAATATTTTATAGCATGAAAGACACCAAAGGAATAAGTCCTAGGCAATGGTATTTGAGAGGCTATGTGGAGAAAATACAGGATTTACATATAGACCTATTTGATCTATAAGACTTAACTACTTCAGCAAGTGATTCCCTGGTTCTCAGTTTCTTCATCTGAAAAATGTGGGGGTTGGGCCAGATCATCGCTGATGTCCCTTCAAGCTCAAGATCAGTGATCCTATTTTCCTGTGATCTCTGGGACTTCCTTTCCTAATCTGTGAAATGAGGATAATAAAATTTTAGTACCTTTCTCACAGGGATGTTTTGAGGCTAAAAGGAGATATTGTATGTAAAGTGCTTTGCAAACTTTAGCATGCTATTGAAATGCCAGTTATTATGATCAATGGTGGAAAAGGTTACAGTCTCCGTAGGGCAATTTCAAACTCCACAGGGAGTACCTGTCTCAAAATACATCTCCTACCAGTCAACCATGAAACCATTGCCCTTCTCTTCTGACCTGAAGTAAGCATCACTTTTGGATTAGAGAACAAAATTTAGGGGCATTCTCTTTAAAAGTCTGCTGTCATAGTTCACACATTAACAGAGAGGTTAGGGGATGTCAATGGATGTCTTTTCTAACCTTTGCTTATTGGCATATGAGCATGAAATAATTAATTAGTTGCCACCTTGGAAGTCCCAGGCATCTTTTTACTTAGTGGAGGAGGATGAAGAGTACAACAGTGAGAAGTCAAATCTAGGATACTTGGGGGAGTAGCAAGGGGTGAGAAAAAGAGGAGCAGATCCAGGTGAGTGGCTCTAGTGATTGCTTCAAGCCACTAGTGAACTGTGAAAAGGTGCCAGACCAGGAAGGGTAGGATGAGTCTAGAAGGCATTTGTGATGGGTACCAAACCTAACTGCATCAGAAGCAGGGGCACTGAGACACTATTTCCAAAATTGTCTCAGTAAGACAATTGTTTCAGGAAGAGGCGCTTGGCACTGAGCAGGCCTCAAAGTCAGGAAGACTTTAGCCACATACTGGCTACATGACCCCAGGACAAATCATTTAACCTCTCAGTGTCGAAGGCACCTCTCTAAACTATATCTTTCGAAGGAAGTACTGGCCTGTCTTAGTAGAGGGGGTTTCCTCTTCAGAGAATTCTCTATACTAATGAAATGACAGGTCCAATTTTTACCTCTATTGTATCCTGGGCTGGGCTTGAACCTAATTAGGGCTGTGGAATTCCCTTTGTTTAAAAATCCTATTACTATAGAATTTAACATGGGTTTTGAGGACATCTATAGCCTGAAAGGGATGGCATTTCAAAGATTTCAGAGTTTACCGTGGCCTTCTGGGCAACTGATTCCCATTAAGCACAAACATAAAAGATGATAATGAATCATGGATACTTTAAGAATTCTTGAATTTAAAATATATACTCATTCCCTGTTTTCATATATAGTGACCCAGATTGGGCAATGAATTTGTGGAAAGTTAAATATTTTTAAATGGTTTTGCATAAATTTGCAGAATGCTGCTAAGACCAGATTCAATCAAAAAGCATTTTCGTTAGGTCCTTTTTATGGATAAAGTACAGTGTTAAGTTCCAGGGATGCAAAGCCAAAATTGAAATAGCCCTTGCCCTCAGCTTGCTTACATTCTAACGTACACAAACGTATACAGGGTACCTACAGAATGAACGCAATGAATTTTGTAATGAGATGCCATGACAGGTAGAAGGGGCAGCAGAGAACCAAGAAAAGTTTCACTAAAAGGATGCCACTTGTCATCAGGCAATCACAACTTCATGAAACTCATATGAAAAGTTGGTTTATTAAAAGGGAAATAAACATGCATGTGGAACCCAAAGAGGTCATGATCCATACAGAAGTTTGCATTTTAAAAATAGTAGCTCAAAGGAAGAGGTACCAGAAATATGCACTTAAAGGAGCATGCCATGGGAGGAGGAAAGGTGCATAGGGAAAGGACAAGACCCCTCTCAACGGGGAGGAGGAGCAATGTGACAGCAAAAGCCACATGCTTTTCCGTTTGGAACTGCTAGACTATGATGATAGGACACAAGGGTCCCAGCTACATAAGTAATTTCTCAGCCTAGTACAGACTGACTGGTACTTGTCTTGACTCCTAAGGAGTCCAGTTTGGGATGCAAACAATGCATTATGTCATCTGGGGGGTTGTGTGGGTGGATAGGTGGGTTGATTTTGTCCATAACACATTCAGGGCCTTTTGTGTACTGTGGGGTCCAGTGTTTCTGGAAAATATGGCATCTCAAAAAGACAAGTTCAAGGTACCCCTTAACACACTTGAACTGAATCTTTGTAAAGATATTTGATATTGTTCTGAAATGCCAGTATGATTCTTGACAAGCACAATTTTGGCTCAATTCAATATTCCCTTCACTTTTTCCTGTGTAGAGATGGCCAAAGTTTCCAGATCTTCAATATTTTTAGCTCTACACAATCAGTAAAGCGATCTTTGGCTATGAATGGAGTTGCCCGATACATTATAGCATAAATTCCTTGATGTTGGCAAAGGAGTCTAACTCATTTTCATTGATGCCCAAAGCCCCTCCTGTGGTATTGCCATGCTCTGTCAAAGGACCCAAATATTTGCTGCTAATAATGGAGGCTGTTCAATGATCTTAGTCTTGCAGTATGCTATATCAACTCAACTCCACAAATATTTATTGAGTGCTTGCTTGATGAAAAGCACTGTTATGCTTATGAATCTATAAAATTATTCATACTTCTTTTCCTCTTTTATTATTTCAAGGGAAAGTTGTAAGCACTGAATAGTTAGCAAGAAACTCCCCTAAAGATTCTTGAGTAGGCTGACATCTTCATTCCCTTTCTCCAACATTTAAAAAATAAATCCAAACCAAAAAAGCATAATGGATGAAATGCAGAACTAGAAAATGCAGGAACAAAAAAACACTTTTGGCACAGGGAAGTTATTAGGCACAAATGTACAAATATAAATCATACATTAACAACTTCAGACATTTTCTTTTCTTTTTTTAATTTCAGTGTTTCTGTGAAATGTTGCTCCAGCATATGGGGCAAAACCAAGTTGCTAGTGTCTATTTTAAAAGGAGCAAAGATGTCATTTCACAGGCAAAACAAACATCACAAGCTCAAAGTGTTGTATATGGAAACATTTCAAGATAATCACACTGCAAAAATAGTTATTCTTTACTAACATACACGTGCACATGCACACATATACACACAATCCAACCCTGAAATAGATATACCATGTCATGGTATGTTTAAAGAAACACCATTTCAGGCAGGATCACAGCATTGCAAGATAATATTCTCATTTGCAATTGTTTGATGAGCACAAAATGGTGAAAAACTTCCATATGCTTTGTAGTTTTGAGGAAGGGGGCTACAGCAAAGGTTTTCAGTGCCAGCAGGATTTGCTAGTTCCTTTGTGTATACCTCCTATGTGGCCTCCTTCTCATTGATGCTTGGGGGTTGGTTGACTTCCAAGAAAGGAGTTATTTTTTCCCCACTCATCTCCTCCACCTCCACAACTCACCATGTCTTTCACAACTGCTCCAGCTGCACATTTTTAAAAATGATTTTTTTGGGTAGGGCTCCTGGGTTGGTGGAGGGTGAGAATGGAAAACATGAAGAAGACAGAATTTCTTTTCAAGTGAAAAGTCTTGAGGGGTTTGGGATATGGGGGATAGAACCCATTAATGGAATCTGTGATATTTCTAAAGGGACTACTGTGGGATGGGGCATATTTTAAAACCACTTATCACTCTGTGAACCAGTACTAATAGCCCATTCTTGGGTGTCTGTTTTCTGATAAGAGTAAAACAAGGATCATAGTCCCATTCCCAGGTGAGTTGAGCCATTTTCCACCTCATTGATTGATTCATCCATTTATTTCTCTTCTTTTTTCTTCATATACAAACACAGAGCTAGCAGGTAATAATCACTGTAAGCTTTCTAATTCTTTTTTTTTTTTTGGTTGACTGGTTTGTTCACTACTGGCAAATTATTTAGCTGATTAAGGCAGCTCAGAGAGGGAGGCAGAGGCAGCAGTGAGGTCCAGTAGACAGAGAGCAAGGTTTGGATATAGAAAACCTGAGTTTTGAGGGTTCACTTCCTAGCTCTGTACTTGCTGACCTCTAAGGTACTTTTCAGCTCTGTGTATGATATTGTGATTTCCTGATTTTATTAGTCCTCATTGTTCTCCAACTTTATGCAACATTCAACACTGTTAACCACTTGCTCTTTCAAACTCTATTCTCCCTTTAGTGACATTTTATCCATTCTTTAATTTATGAATATAGGAATAACTCATTTTGCTCTAATGAGATAATTTTTTATTATCTTTGATTTTTTTATGAACACAAATTTTGATGGGGTGAAGCAGTTCCTTAATTTGCAAATGACTTCATAGACACTTGGTGTTTCTTGCTTTATGTGTGAGATGAATTCAGTAAGTGGAAATGCATGATAGGCCTATTCCACAGCATCTAAAAATAGACTTTCAGTCTCCCCTGAAGAAGATGAACTTCCCTAGGTGAGGGGTTTAGTGTTTCTTCTTTTGTCTTTTATTCTAATTTTACTTTTGTCTTTTACCCTAGGATAGGACTCTGGCCATAGTGGTTATTCAGTCCATGGTGTTTATACTCAGACTGACTTAAGTTTTGTTCATTTAACTATGAGAAGGATCTGATAATAAAGTACCTGATCTTTTTGATTTACAAAGGGTAAGTGCTAGTTGTCCTATTCTTTTTTTTTTGGGGGGGGGGGCAATGAGGGTTAAGTGACTTGCCCAAGGTCACACAGCTAGTGAGTGTCAAGTGTCTGAGACTGGATATGAACTCAGTTCCTCCTGAATCCAGGGCTAGTGCTTTATCTACTGTGGCACCTAGCTGCCCCTAGTTGTCCTATTCTTACTAGTAGTTATACACTCTACCCAATGCTGTAAGATACTAAAGAGTAACCCTCAAGCTCTCAATTGCTCTCCCAGAGATGACTCCCTCTATCCACTAGCCTTGGCCCTTTTGAGGGTTACAGTACTTGTCTCTTTAGAATAAGGGTATGTTATATAGATTTATCCAATAAAACTCATAGATCATACTCACATCCACTAGGAAAAAAAACCTCTTGATTTTCTTAATATGTTTCAATTACACAGGAATTGCTTAATTTTTGCAGTTCTTTATTCACAACAAAAAAGAAAAAAAAACATTAAAAAGGGTTGCATGACCACAATTCTTCCTAGCTCCAAATAGTCCAAAACCTAGGCATTCAGGAGACATTTTTCTGGTTCTTGGAGTTAAAACACTTCTGCGGTTATAAGAAGGGAAGAAATTTGTCTAACTTGGGTTCTAGATAAATGGGTGCCCTAGATCCCTAGGCTGCTACTTTTTTTTCCTTTTTACCCATGAGTAGGGAGGGTTTGAATCTCCAAAGGGAGTGACTATCCCAGGTCTCCTAATCTAGTCTGGCGGTTGGAGTGAAATACAAACTTGGTAATAGCTCTCATGCCATTACATCATGCCCACTTCTCTATCTTTGCTTCTTCTTCAGCTCTTCTCTGTCACGTCCAGGATTGCATTGGCTCTTGGGACACATAGCCTTGTTCTTTGGATTTTTTTTTTAATCCTATTTTTACTTCTATTACCTTTGCAGAGAAATACCCACTTTTAAGAAACCCTGGAAATTTTCCTAAATTTGGTCATTGTTCAAGGCTTCAGTACATTACTCTTTGATTTATTCTGTCCTTCAGAGAGCTCATCTTCTCTCTTAATAGTCTTTAACTATCATACCTAGACTGACCACTCCCAAACCTATACCTCTAGGCCCAACTTCTTTTGTGGTCTGCAATTGTTTATAGTATATCTATACCTGAACATCCTATAATACCTTAAATGAATCATGGTGAAACCAAACTCATCTTTCATTCCCAAGCATGTCACCCTCAAGACTTCTTTCTTTCAGTAGCACCTTCTTTCCTCCATCTCTAAGGATTGCAAGACAGTCCTCACCACCATTCACTGTTTAGAAGAGGGTTGTTATTTGAATGCCTCACCCTGAGTTGTGATAATCCTAACAAACTAAAAGAAAACTTCTCTTTTTATGATCATTCACAATATTGCCTAACCAACCACCAGACCAACTAATTGCCACCATCACCAATAGAGCTTTTCTTCTACCTCAGTTGTTGTTATTTTTACCTTGGGGTGGGGGAAATAGAGGGGTTAATTACAGTGACAGTATGTGAATAATCCATTATTAAAAATTTATTTTAGTTTGTTAAGAAGGCTTTATATTTCTTTACATTTTTTACTTTTTCATTAAAATAGTAAACAATTCTTAAAATTTTGTATTGGTCAGGAGAAATTATGTAATAGTGGATGACATTATAGGTCTTGATTCACAAATATTTGCCAAATGAACTGTTTTTTGTCATTGTTGTTAAACTAATTGTCCTTATAAATCAAAATATATTTGTATATTCTACTGGCTGTCAAGAGATTGGGAATCTGGGGGCAAGGAGGCAGTAAATGATTAAAAATAGGAATGTTCTGTCCACAATTCTTACCTTTGTAGGAACAGCTCATGAAGTCATTATTTCTGTAAAACTATTTAGTGGTAGCAGAGCAGGTGGTAGCAGAGTAGAAATGAATAAGAAGTGTTGGTGCAAAGAGATTTGAGTGATGATAAACTAATGAGGAAGAGTCAGTAGACTTGTGGTTAGTGGCACTTTCTTTGGTATGAAAAGATCATAAAAAGGGGGAAAAGGACTAATTGTGGGGAAAAGATCTAGAGTCAGGTGTTCTCTGGTGTCTTGGCCTGAGTCTTCTCTCCTTGAATCATCATCATCATCATGCATTTTGTGGTTGGAGGTATGGTACTGTTTTGAGTCTCAGTGATGCTATGTATTGCTACAGAATCCCTCCCCTGACCTGTATGCCCTCACACACTTAGGGTATACCAGTGCAGGAAGCAAAAGACAGTTATCTTTCAATATCTAATCTACCTTTTCAAAATTGTATCATCTGAGTTTGGTCCTATTTCTTCTCCCCATAGGAAGATGTCCTTCATGAGGGTTATGCTGGACAACTTTGCACTAGATTTTCTAGCTCTTTGGACTGTCCTGTCTCCTTCACTGGCTTTGTTTCCTGCAACTCTGTAATGTTTGTTATGTCCCCTACCACTTACCATTCCCTCCAGGACTAAAACTAGGCTAAGGAAGAGACTTGCTATGAACTATGGCTGGGAAACAATATGGTGCAGGCTGATAACTTTGTGAAATGGCAGATGGATGAGGGAAGTAGAGAAAGCCTGTGGATAGATGATCTTGAATCAGAGAAACTCCAGATATGTTGTGAAAAGCCAGAGGTTGATTTCCAATTATATGGGCTGTGGATTGGGATAAATGATTGAGGTCCCAAAAGCATCTATTAGACAAGCGCATCCCTGTTCAAAAATGACAACTGTCATTTTTAAAGATTTACTTAAAGCACATTGCCCTATATTACCTTTAAGAAAACTTGATGCAACCAAAAATGCATGCCTCTTACTCCAATTTGGCAGCATCCCCTCCCCCAAGTAAAAGAAATGTATGTACACATATGTCTATGTCTATGTCTGTCTGTCTGTCTGTCTCTCTACATAAAAATATGTCTTTTCCCATTTTTTGGAAATATTCCTTTTGGGGTCTCATTATAGACCTTTGATAAGAAATTTTGCTAAGACCTTGGAAATATAGGGTATACCAAAGCAACTATCCAATAAACAAGGTATTGACCAATAAAAAGACCAAAGATATCCAAAATGCCGACTGGGGAACAGAAGCTAGCAATAATGGCCCATGTAAGAGTATAAAATAAAGATGGACCATTAGAGCTGTGCTTATTCTATTTAATAGTAATTAGTAGTTTATGTTAACACGGACTACACAGCACTGGGCCTGGGAAAATGTTCCTACTCTCACTCTAGGAATCTGAATAGGCATTCACTAGGAGGTCAAAGATAGACTCTTCTCAATTTATGCAGGATCAGTCAGCTGTAGGATTGGTATCTTTACGGTACTGCCAAATAAAAATGAAACCAAGCACGTGTAAGTTATTTTTCAAACTTAGGGTAGCATAGTATCTTCTAAAAGTATAGATCTCAAAGGTGGAAAGTAGCAATCACTTTTCTGATGTAGGCAGAGCTGGACATAGTGTTGGCTCCTTGACCAGGGGTAATGATCTAGATTCTTACTATTCTGCAAACCAGGTATTAATCAGAATGAAATCAGGAAGCAAGTAGAACCTGAGACCATGGTAAGAAGTACAGGATGTTCTCATGGTATGTTTTGAGAAGTAGACCAAGAAGTGTCATTTAGGATTAGGCAGTTAGGATTAGAAGTTTCAAATATTGGAAGAATGAAGTGATTCTGAGAATTATAGAATGTGGGATAATTTGCCATGCTTTTTCTTTACTCGAAGGTGAGTAAAATTGTCTTTTTTTTTAGGTTGTGAGAGTGGCCCTATTGCCTATCTTTTCCTAAAGGAACTTCATATTAATAGCTCCCTTCTTTTGTTACCATTACCTTTAAAGAAGATGTCCTCTTTTAAGCAACAGCAGAAATCTTCCAAAATCTAACCATAGTCACATGGCTTGGATGAGATGGGAATCACCAGCTTTCCGCCATCTTGTGAATTGGAAAACTACAAGCTCTTAATATCTGCCCCACTTCTACATTCTTAAGAGCCCCAAAATTGCTATGTGATCTACTTAGTTAAACTAAGGACCCCTGGGTCTTGCCATATGCTTCTTTGCTAAACCCTTAAAACTTCTTCTGGGCTTATTCATCCAGTTTGCAGCTGAACTATTTTGTGTGGTAGCCCTTGAGAGCAGGGACTATTCTGCCTTTTTTTGTATCTTTGTTGCTTAATTCAATGTGTGCCATTTAATACTTCTAAAAAATTCATTCAGTTATCCATAGACCTTTGCTCTTTTGTCTCTGTCCTAGAGCTCATCTAACTGGCTTGGTTTCAACTATTATCTCTAGACTTTTGACTCTCAAACCCATAGTTCTAATTTACTTTGTATGCTTTTGTCTTGGTATCTTCAACTACTCGTTGGATATCTCCTTCTGAATACCCTAAAGGCACAGGAAACTTATCATGCTGAAACCAATCTTATCTTTCATTTCCAAGCATTTCAAAATATTTCTTTTGGGGGCAGCTAGGTGGCTCAGTGGATAGAGCACTGGCCCTGGATTCAGGAGGACTTGAGTTCAAATCTGGCCTCAGACACTTGACACTTACTAGCTGTGTGACCCTGGGCAAGTCACTTAACCATGTTTGCCTCAGTTTCCTCATCTGTAAAATGAGCTGGAGAAGAAAATGGCAAACAACTCCATGATCTTTGCCACAAAAATTCCAGGTGGATGGCAAAGAGTCAGATATGACTGAGATGACTGAACAACAAAAATTATATGTCATATATATATATATATATATATGTATGTATGATGTGTGTGTATGTATGTAAACATACTTATGTTAGTATATGCCATTTTATAATGTTATTTATTATTTTATGTATATGTTCTGTGTCTTCTGACTATAAATTCTTGGACTTAGTATTCTTTTTTTTTGATCTTCTGCATTCAACTGATGTTGAATCTACCAAAGGAACCTAGACTTATGCATATATAAATGTTTAGTGATGATTTTGGGGGAAAATGCTGTGATAGATGGTAGTGTTTAATTATATGACAGGTTGTATATACACCAAGCTTAGAGTGTTTCACTGTACATTTATCAAGTGCTTCCTATGTGTAAGTTTCTGTGTGAGACATTGGTTACAAAAATAATAAAAGTGATTCAGTTTCTATTCCCAAGGAGCTTATATTCTATTGGAAGTAGGGTAGGATCAGGGTGTATTGTACAACAATGCACTGATAATAGCATACAAGTACAAGGTAGGTAGTAATTGAAGGTAAAGAAGAGATCTATGTTCTATGAATATTTAAGGAAGGGGAGAATACTTATTGGGTTGGGGAGAGCAAAGAATCAAGGAAGGATATATGGTGGAGGCAGATGTAGAGTTTAGGCTTGATAAATGAATGAATAAATAAGTCATTTCTTAAGCACTTACTATCTGCAAAGCTCTGGGGATACAAATAGAAAAGTCAGTTTCTGCCCTCCAAGAGGGCATTCTAATAGGGAAGATGACATAAAGTCATCAGTATGGGTTGGGGTAATCAGTGATGGCCTGATGTAATAAGGGGGATTTGAATGATGAATAGACAAGCGTAGAGCAGAAAGAAAAGGAAGTCTATTTTAAATATAATGGAATAACATGAGTGAAGGACCCAAACTGAGAATAAGCATGGCGATTTTGTGAAACACTTGTGCTTTGTATTAATAGAGCAGTAGGTGGGTGTTAAGAATGACTGGAAACTGATATGGAATAGTGAGAGCAGGAGTAAATTACCAAAGGATTCAAAAGAAAACAGATGAGTTTCAACTTGACTCAGGAGGAAATAAAATATTTTAATCTTTGCCAATTATATGTGCTAAAATGAGTTGGAGAGGCAATAAAGTCGGAATTGAAAAAAAAAATTAATGTGCATCAGAGTGATCTTGGAAGATTTCATGACAGAATTGAGATCTGAAGGGTAGAGAAGATGTAGATAGAGAATACATGCCAGGTTAGAGGAACTCAAGTGACCTTATGCATGTGGACATTCTCCCCAACAATGAAGATTGCAATCCATCATATTTGTCCATCCTCTTCGGCAGGTGTCTTCCCAATGTGCCAGGTCTTTCCCTGCTTTCTTTTAGCATCATAAGGATGCCAGTGGTCCATGTGCACAGTTCTTTGGTTATTGCACGAGTGCAGGAATTGTTTCACTTTTTTGTTTCCGTGTGTTTTGGGCACATTGCATACTGCCTGGCACTTTAATAAAAATGCTTCTTTATTGATCCCTTTCTCTCACTACATGACCAACCCATCTTTTTTTTCCTCCTACATTTTTCTGACACATCTTTTACAAAACTTCTTTACAATCTTTTGCTTTCAATGTGTGGCAGCCTGCTCACGCCCACTGTAAGCCTTTCCATTGCCCTTTTGGTGCTACTCAGTTTTGGAATGAACAGCACAAACTGTAGACCTCAATATTTTGCTCTAGTCCCACACTATCCATCTCTTCCCTGCACTCCACTAATTGAGAGCCTTTTGACAGTGCTATGGCTCTCATTTTAGTCATCCTTGCTAGTGCTGAGATGGGAATTTAATATACAGGACATGATTCATAGGAGCAGAGAATCAAAATTTATTTCCTTTCCATTTCTATTTGCTTCCCTTTTGTTATGGCTCATGTAGTCAAACTAATGTTACACATCTCTGGATTTAGTGAATTGAGTTTTCTCTACACTTAAATCTATCTGCCTTGATTTATATCTAGGTATTGTGCAAATGGCTTTAAGTTACCTGTCACAAATACTGTTCTATTTTTCTTCATGTTGAATAGGAAATTCTAAAAGGAGTTTACAGAATACCAAGGTAACAAAGTATTCTTTCAATGAATTTTCTTTGCTTAGATTCACTAGAACAGCAAGGAATCTGCTCAAAGTCGAATTTGTATTTTGAGAACAAGAAAAGACAGAGGACTGTGGAAGATCAACCAGCCCTGGGGATTAGTAATGGGATGTTAATTCCAGCTCTCCAGGTCATCATTTTGAAAATAGGCTGGGTTGGCAGTTTCTCAGTACATCTGTTATCTGACAACTCTTCCATAAACTCAAAAGGAGTTGATCCAGATGTGCATAGTTTTAGTGGATATCCATCACCCCAAATACTCCGAAGGAATTTTACCTGTCATTCAAATGGTGGTATAGAGGTTGGAGTATCCTTCTAGTCAACAAATGATTTTTGTTCCTAACCCTGCAGAACTAGACAGAAGCCAGTCTATAATGAGTGTCACTTGCTAGACACCACTTGCTGTAGCTTTGGTGAGGGACAGATAGATTAATTTCTCACTAGTGCTGCTACTTGCTGGGATAGTAACTAAACTCCATAGCAGATTTGAGGAGGATTTGCTCATTTTCACACCTTTTTTTTAAAACTTTTGCTTCCTTTCCTTGATACTATTCTGTAGCTCCACCACCACAGGACTATATCTCTAATTTTTAAATGGAAGATAGTAGACAAGATGTCTCACCCATGTGCTAAAATTGTATAAGAATCCATGACAGCTGTGACTGTGGAAATAACTATGGTTATTAATCTTCTGAATATTAAACTCCAATGAGGCACAAAATAGGAAGACATGCTCATCGAAGGTATTCACTAGTGTGCTGGGGAATAGCACGTGCAGAATTCAAATAGAAGCATTTCCTTTATATACAAATGTTCTTTTTTACCAGATGACATAGTAGTAATTGAATTGAGTTTGAGAACACTGCAAAGCATAGTCTGTGAAATCTAGAGATCTGTGAGAAAGATCAGTCTAAAAATCTAAAATGTAGAAAACAAATTGAACAAAAGTCACTTCAGTTTGGGCATTTATTAAAAATATTTTATGCAGATTATGACATGAAGCTAGATGCTACATGTATAGAGATATATAACATATCCATACATAATTGTCTCTCTAGATCTTTGTCTCTGTCTCTCTTTACACACAACTAGATATAAAGGGGTAGTTATTGGGAGTGGACCTGTAATTTGCAACTTTTCTGCAATTTATAGTCTCACAGAGTTGTCTAAACCAAGAAATTAAGTGCCTCACCCAGAATTATTAAGCCAATATGTTCCTGGAGGGTGGATTTGAACCCAAGTCTTCCTGACTTTGAAGTCAGTTCTAGGCACCACACCATCTTAGCTCTACAAATGCAAAATGATCATCATTGTCATCATCATATCGTTAAATAGGGAGACAGTACTACCATGACTGCCTTTTTCCTATGGCTGGCCCCTTCTTCCTAGAAGTCTTAAAATACCTTTTATTCTTACGTCACTTTCAATTCTAAATATTTCCTGTCTCTTACCAGTGAACCATCCTTTCATATTCTTTGTTAAAATTAAAGAAAGGGGGGGGTGTTCAACAAACCTAAACAACTCATTAATTCAGTCTGAAAGTATACACAATATTCAATTTTGATTTTCCTACATCTTTGCAAAGAAAGGAGTGAGGTATGTTTTCTTATCTCTTTGTTGCTTCTGAAGAGTCTTTTTCAACCTCCTAATAATCCTGCACCATAGACATACACTTATCAGAACTGAAGTCCTGAGGTCTAGGATCTCATGAGAAATGTAGCCCTTTCTCCTTGGGTATGTCTTTATTTTCATGTCGTTGTTGGTTCCCAGATAACAGAAGAAATTTAGGCATTCCTAAAATATCATCTCATTTGTAGTTATTTATTTAACAGTTCAGGAAGGTATAAGGCCTGATTCTTTGCCAATTATGCATATTGTTGAGCTAAAGGGAATTTTTTATTTTAGTCACTTTTTTGTACTGAACACAGGTATCATTGAAAATAGCAAAATATAAACATTCAAATATGTTTTGCCATCATCAATTAAATAGGAAAAAAATATTGCTTAAAGCACTTCTAACTTCAGGAGAAGTTATATATTAAAAATTGAAAACTTGATTTAGAATTTTTGGCAACATTGTATCAAAATATTAATTTGTTAAAATGCTGAATTTCTTAAAAGTTGATAACCCATATATAATACATAATGATCAAACTTATTTATATAGAAAGTGAACAGGGTAGAATATTCTTTTGGGTAAGCTATAGCAATTAATTACGCATATTAGTCTTAACATTATGTCATCCTTCCTGTTATGTTACCATTTATGTCATTACTGAAGATGAATGTGTTTCCGCCCCACATGCCCACATGGACAAACAAAGTCCCTTATGGAAAATTTTTCAATATGTTTTTATTCCAAGAGATTGTGTAGAGCCCATTGCCAAAGGAATCTTGTAGATATTCTAGAGTGGGGGAAATTTTATGCATGAATCAATGTTGGCAATTGACAGCTAAAAATAAATGTGCATAAACGTTCAAGTCAAGTCATTGATCTATCTTGACATCATCCACATATGGAGAACTAACAATTCAGCTTAGGCTATTACAGCTTATAAGGGATCTTCTAAATTGGTACAAGGACTTCTCACTTTCTCATATGGCAAGATATGAAGAGGTAAGAGTAAATGTGTTTCTTCTTCCATGATGAGATAATACAGGGAAGATACAGAGTTGTTGGAACTTTTAAATCTGAGAAGCCTTCTTAGCATATCTGTTCCCCACCCTATCCACCTCAGGTCATTGTATCACATGAGCAGGTGTGAGCCATTTAGAGTTGCCAGGAGATCTGCTGCAAACACTTCACAATCTTTTCACCCTAACAAAAAGCAAGCATGAGGAGAAATGGAAAGATACTTGGCAGATCTGATTATGGGGAATCCCCTCCCTGTCTTGGCACAGGTGTCACACATGAAGGCTGCCCATCTAATGGTTTTTTATGCATCCTTTGATTCTTCCTTTGCATCTGTCTTCTCAGGAACAGAGTGTGCTATTCAAATACGATCATGCAACTCCTCACCACATATTTTAGGGATGAGAACAGCAAGTTTTTACATTTTGAAAATGGGGAAATTAAATTTGTTTGAAATTTAATGATGTAAATTTTCATATATGCCATCCTCCAGGATGTCTTCATCATACCAGTCCCTTGTTTAGTTACCTACCATGTCTCTTCAGTGCCTTAGACCCAAACATTTCTACTTGACACCAACCAATTTCGCTTTCTAACCACAATACTTCCTCATTTGCCATGACTCCCAGGAACAGATGCTTCATCTTAGAAAAACAGAGAAGTTTCTGGCTTTTGACCTCATTCACTCCACCTTGTAGTATCATCCCACGACTCAAATCACATTATTTCCCTTGATTCCTCTTTGGATGCATATATCTGTTTAATAGCTTAGTTCAAAACTCATTTCCTTATGAAAATCCTAATGTGCTCAATCCTTCAATCCATCTTCTGTGAGTTTTTTTTTAAATAAAGTATTTTATTATTTTCCAGTTACATGTAGAAATAGTTTTCAGCATTTGTTTATATAAGATTTCCAATTCCAAATTTTTCTCCCTCCCTCCCCTCCCCCCCTCCCCTAGACAGCAGGTAATCTGATATAGGTTATATATACACAATAACATTAAACATATTTCTGCACTAGTCATGTTACAAGAGAAGAATCAGAGCAAAAAGGAAAAACCTCAAAACAGAAAACCAACAGCACCAAAAACAAAAGAAACAGTATGGTCCAATCAGCATACATATTCCACAGTTCCTTTTTTGGGATTTGGAGAGCCCTTTCCATTATGAGTCCCCTGGAACCCCTCCTGTACCATTGGATTGGTGAGAAGAATCTAGTCCATCACAGTTGAACAACACTTCTGTGACTTTTTACATGTGCCATTTGGATTATATTCCTCTGTGTTTTCCTACCACCTGAATTATGTGTATGTGCTTTCTATTAGTACTAGATATTCCATTTGTACTATATTAAATTGCACTAATTGTCACTTCATGGATATTCTTAGTAATTCTCTCACTTTTATCTTATAGATAGAATTTTCTGTTTCTCATAGTTTTTCATATAACAACACCTAGTGTTTAGTTTACAGCAGCCTCAAACTATGATGCCAAAGTCATGTAGAGGTGGATCAGGGTTAGACCCACATCTCCTGGCTCCTTGTTTCATAGCTCCCCAACAGCTCCCAACTTCTTCCTTTGCCCTCTTTTTCCTATATTATATACAAATATTTGTTTGGATGAAACATAATGAAATGAAGAAAGAAAGGGAGATTTTCTCATTATATACAATATACTTTCTGCATTAAAAATCTCCTGTGTTCACTTTAACATTACTCTTACAACCCAACACATTATTTGATGGTTAACTTGAGATCTTACGTGGCTCTTTTGCCTTAGAAATGATCTTGCTTGTTATAACTAAGTTCTTTAAGGATCCATGATTTCAGCAGTGTCAGTCTTCCTTTCACAAATACAGATCACAGTGCACCCAGTAAGTGGGATACATTTGTTGTTCTGGTTCTTACTGCCTAGGGGGAAATCACTATCTTGTTGCTGTCATAAAATAATTTAGTATAGCCATCATTTTGCCTGAGATAGCAAGTCATATAGTTAGCTGAAGCCTTTTGAAATTTAGCTGAGGCCATTAAAACTTTAACCCAGGTGATTAACTGGTTAATGATAACAGAATTTCTGGCTCAGCTTTATTTACTCATGATGAGCATTTCCTGGCTAGTTGCAAATTCCTGAACAGATCCCCTAGTGTTTACTGATCATTTCACAATTTCACTAGAATTTGATCTCCCCCTTCTGCTCCTTAATATGTAAACCTGTTCCTTTCTTTTGCCCTGTGTGAAATTCCAACCATTTTATTCCTATAGGTGTTATGGAAGACTAGGTAAAACTTTTGGAAATTTTACTCATGGATCACTAATTATTTGGATACCAAGGGCCTATGTTGAGGTGGAGCCAAGATGGGGAATTAGAGGCAGTAATCCAGTGAACTCTCTTAATATTCTCTTTTAAACCACTTTAAAATAATGCCTCAAATAAAATTTTTGGAGGAGCAGAACCAACAAAAGGGCAAAGTGAGACAATTTTCTGGCCTAGGAAAGATTAAGAGGTCTTCAGAAAAGGTCTGTGGGGGCCTCTCTGTAGTTAATATACAAGGAAGCAGCAACAGTGGTCACAGCAGCAGCACCAGTTTTGGGAGCTTTCAGCCCAGAGATGGTTGGGTTAGAAAACTGGTCAGAAAGAGAATACAGGAGACCCATTGTTAACACTGGGTCAAAGGGGGCAGCTAGATGGTGCAGTGGATAAAGCACCGGCCCTGGATTCAGGAGTACCTGAGTTCAAATCTGGCCTCAGACACTTAACACGTACTAGCTGTGTGACTCTGGGCAGGTCACTTAACCCTCATTGCCCTGCAAAAACCAACCAACCAACCAAACAAAAACACTGGGTCAAACCTAAGAGGAATTCCTAGATGAACAAAAGGAAGAGGTAAGAGTGGTAGAGGAAAAATTGGGAAATGAGTGGGATACAAGAAAATTACAAAAATAGAATTAACATCTTGGCAAAAGAGGCACAAAAATACTGAAAAAAAAACTTCTTAAAAAGCAGAATAGGGCAAAGGGAAAAAGAGGTATATAATTTCACTAAAATAAAATGATTCCTGGGGGCATCTAGGTCGCGCAGTAGATAAAGCACCAGCCCTGGATTCAGGAGGACCTGAGTTCAAATCTGGCCCCAGACACTTGACACTTACTAGTTGTGTGACCCTGGGCAAGTCACCTAACCCTTATTGCCCTGCAAAAAAAAAAACCAAAAAAAAAGATTCCTTAAAAATTAAAATTGGGTAAATGGAAACTACTGACTCCATAAGTCAAAAGAATGAGAAAAAAAGGAGAAAATGAGAAATATCTCACTGGAAAAACAACTGACCTGGAAAATAGATTCAAGAGAGATAATTCAAGAATTATTAGATTACCAGAAAGCCGTGATAAAAAAAGAACATAGATATCATATTCCAAGAAACTGTAAAGGAGAACTACCCCAATATCTTAAATCTAGATGGTAAATGGAAATTGAAAGAATCCACTGATCACTTCCTCAAAGAGAACCCAAAATAAACCCAAGTAAATTATAGCCAAATTCCAGAGCGCCCATGTCAAAAAGAAAATATTACAAGCAGTCAGAAACAAACAATTAAAAAATTGTGGAGCCACAGTCAGCATCACACAAGATTTCATGGCTTCCATGTTAAAGGATTGGGAGTCTTGGAATGTGATATTCCAGAAGGCAAAGGAGCTAGGATTATAATCATGAAAACCTATCCAGTAAAACACCACAAAATCGTTTAAGGGAAAAATTAATATTTAATGAAATTGATGACTTTCAGACATTCTTGATGAAGAGACCAAAGATGAATAGAAAATTTGACATTCAGACATAAAACTTAAGAGAAACATAAAAAGGCAAACATAAACAAGAAATCACAAGAAACTCAAGACAGTTAAACTGTTTACATTTCTATATGGGGAGATCATTATTAGGACGGTTAAAAGGAGTTTACAAAGACACAGAGCATGGGTGTGATTCAATTATGTTTGGATAATCTCAAAAAAAAAAAAGGTGTAAGAAAGAGGGATGCACTGGGAAAGGCCAGGAGAGAGAGGCAGAATGGGGAAAATTTTTCTCATGCAAAAGAAATATTCAAGGAAGTGTTTTTATACTGGAGGGAAAAAAGGGGAGGTAAAGATCAGTGCTTGAACCTCACTCTCATTGGAATTGGTTCAAAGAAGGAAGGAAGTATGTGTATGTGTTGTGTCAAGATAATAGAATGTGGTAGATGAGATTTAGCAGATACTCAGGGACCCACCTGGAGATTGATCAAAACTGATTGAATTGGGTGAGAGTAACTGACTGTGACTGGCTTATTTCCAGTTAACTAGATTGTAGGCTGGTACTTAAGAGGGTACTAAAAAGGTATTGTTCTGAGAAGCTAAAAACTTTGAACTTTACATTGAGACTACCTTTGGGTCCAGTGAACCAATGAATTTGAATGAAGTTAACCAATCAGCTTGAAGAACCTCCCATTTCTGGGAGGGGAACATGAAGGAGGAAGTGGACACTGGTGAGAGGGTTCTTCCTCTTTTGGAGAGATTGGCATGGTGGCAGAGGACTTCAGAAATGGGAGGTTTAGGAAGGCTAGGGTTTCCAGGCTATAAGAAATCTGTTCTCAATCTTTCTCTTTCTTTTACTATCTTTTACTAAACCCTTAAAAAAACCCCCTAAATTCATTTATCAGTGATTTTAGTCAGTTTCCCCCCAAAACTTGGGGGACAGATTAGAACCCACATTTAGAATTTTAAATTACACAGTGTATAGTATATATATGTATATTCATGTATATGTATATGCATACACACATGTGTATGCATATGCATACATGCACATATGCAATGCGCACATGTTCATATGCATGTGTATACATACTATATGCATACACACACATATATATATGCATATGCATATACATACACACACTCTCAGCTGTATATAGAAATCTATCTTACCTAATAGGGAAGTTAGAGAGGAAAGGGATTAAAAGTGGGTTGGGGAATGGCAAAAGGAAGGGAGACAATGGTTAGAAGCAAAACATACTATTGAGGAGGGACAGGATAAAAGAAGAGAGAGAAGAATAAACAGAAGAAAATGGGATGGAGGGAAATGCAGTGGTCATAACTGTGAACATGAATGGATGAGCTAACCCATAAAACGGAAGTGGATAGCAGAATGGATTAGAAAGTAGAATTGAACAATCTTTTGTTTACAAGATACACTTGAAACAGGAAGACAAACACAACTTTAAAATAAAGAGCTGGAGTAGATTCTATATGTTTCAGCTGAAGTAGAAAATGCAGGGGTAGTAATCATGATCTCAGACAAAGCAAAAGTAAAAATAGATCTAATCAAAGGAAACAATCAGGGAAATTACATTTTGCTAAATGGGACCACAGATGATGAAGCAATATCATTTTTTTCCAGCAAATTTCTCTGACAAAGGTCTCATTTCTCAAACATATAGAGAACTGAGTCAAACTTATAAAACTAAGAACCATTCTCCATTTGACAGGCAGTTTTCAGAAGAAAAAATCAAAGTTATCTATAATCATATTAAAAATGCTCTAAATCACTTTTCATTGGAGAAATGCAAATTTAAACAACTCTGAGGTACCAATATACACCTATCAGAAATGACAAATGCTGAAGGGGAAAAAGGAAAATAAGTACAACCATGCCCTGTGCCTTTGGTTCAATCATTCTGTAGAACAATTTAGAACTATGTTCAAAAGGCTATAAAACTGTGTAATCTTCGAACCATGCAATACTTCTACTAGGTCTGTGTTCCAAAGAGACCAAAGAAAAAGGAAAATGACCTATATGTACAAGAATATTTATATCAACTTTTTTATGGTAGCAAAAATTTGGAAATCAATAGTATGCTTATCAATTGGGTAAGGACTGAACAAATTGTGGCATATGATTGTGATGGAGTAGTATTACGTTAAAAGAATTTGTTGGGGGGGTAGTTTCAGGGTGAAAAAATCATGGCAAGTCCTATATAACCTTATGCAAATTGAAGTGGGAAGAATTGGGAGATGCTTGTACATAGTAATTGCAAATTTGTAATGATGATCAGTTGTGAAAGATTTGGCTACTTTGATCAATACAATCATCTAATTCAATTCAAAAAGATTCACAATGAAAAAATGCTATCTACCTCTAGAGAGAGAACTCTGAGTTCAAATAAAAGTATAGTTTTCTTATTTTTTTCTTATTGTGTTTGTTTTTCACAATATGGCTAATATGAACATATGTTTTGCATGATTTTACATCTCTAATTGATATCATATTGCTTGCCTTCTCAGTGGGTGGGGCAGGGGATGAAAGAGTGGGAGAGAATTTGCAACTCAAAATTTAAAAGGAAAAGAATGTTAAAAATAAATAAATAATAACATTTTTAAAAAGAGGCCATGTTGTACATAGAGTAGTTAGTATAATGTTTTAGTGTGTTGATAATTATGATTGACAATAATTGTTGAGTAGTTTTTCAGTTGTGATCAACTCTTCATGACTCCATTTGGGGTTTTCTTGGCAAAGATACTAGAATAGATTGACATTTCCTTCTTCAGCTCCTTTTACAAATGAGGAAATTGAGGGAAACAGTATCAAATGACTTACCCAGAGTTACATGGCTAGTAAGTGTCTGAGGCTAAATTTGAACTAAAGTCTTCCTGACTCAGGCCCAGTGTTCTATACACTGTGCTACCTACCTGCCCAATTTGCAAAAGCACCTATCAATTAATATGTGAATATTTTGATATACAAAATTCTCTAGTGCTGAATCTTTCCAAATTCTCTAGTGCTGAATCTTTAGCAGCTGTTTCTCAGGCAAAAGCTAATCAATAAACATTTAATAAATGACTACCATGTGACAGGTCTTGTGTTAAATATTGGGGATATTAATACAATGAAAGAAACAGTCTTAAGAAGTCATACTTGACAGATTTCTATCTTAATATTGCCTGTCAGAGATTTTCTAGAAGAATCACAGGACTTTAATAAAGGTACCATTATCAGCATGCAAATGTTACATTTTATGTTAGTGAATTAAAAAAAATACGGTTAGTTTTATTTATTTCAGTTAACAACCCCTTTTTCCTCACCCTCCAACACACACACATACATACATACACACACACACACACACACACACACACACACACACTGCTGTTTTATTTTCTTTCTCTTTACTTCATTTGGGATGGAGGGGGTGGAGGTGAAAGTGTGGTTTGGGGAGAGATGGGAGGGATGTGATAGAGAAAGAATCCTTGTAACAAATACATAGTCATGCAAAACAAATTCTCATATTGGCCATGTCAGAAAATGTCATTCTTTTCTCTGTCCACTTATTTCTGTCAAGAGGTAGTTAGTATGTTTTATCACAGGTCCTCTGGAATTATATTTGATCGTTACATTGATCAGAAATATTAAACTTTTTAAAGTTTGTGAAATAGTGCTTGGTTTGTGCATGCCCAGCTCTCTCATCATGAAGTCATTCTGCTGGTGGGATGGATTCCCCTCTTGACCTATGTTTTACTAATTAAGACATATCTCTTGACTCAGCCTTCCTATTGAAAGGATGTGCCTCCGGTCAGGGGTGAGGAAAAGGAAGCTTTAGGTTTTTTAAATAAATTGGAAAGTTCATAACCTACTACTACAAGTGAAGTGAGCAGAGCCAGGACCACACATTATATAATAACAACAACTTTTTAAAGACAAATATAACAGTTGATTGATCACCCCTCAAGGTTTCTCCATTACCCTTAATGGGGTTTATTAATCTATGTGAGTAACCTCCTTCTCGTTTGTCTTTGTAGACAGAACAGGTGACTTCTTTAAAAACTGGAATAGTCTCTCTCTTTCCTGCATTCTTTCCTACTGTGACCAGAGGGTAACAACACTTCTTTATCCATAGCATGGGCTCACCTCCTCCTGGAGGGTGGAAGGCTTCCTTCTTTCCCCTGCTGTCCTTTTACCTCTTGCCATGGATGTTTTTCTTGCTTGATTTTGTTTGTCTTTCTCAGTTTCAAGTGCTGGCAACCATCCCTGACTGACTGGGAGTTTGAGCCTTCGAGACCTTGGAGCCAGGTTTTCAGATGGAATGTTGCAAATAGTCAACCTGTCAGGGAAGACCTGAGAAGCCAGAGTTCCTGGAACTTCAGCCTGAGGTGGCTTTTGGACTTGGAACTTGGAACTGTGCTCTATAGGTACTGAAATGAGTTATGGACTCAATTTCCTCCCTAGAGACTGAGAAAGTTGTGATGGTGGAGATTAAGCTGTTTATTTGTTATTATGCCTTTGAAGTAAATTTCTTTCTAAAAACTAATCTGACTGTTAAGTGGCTAAGTGGAACTGGGGACAAGGGGATCCCATCACACGCACTGGGGTAGGGAACATCATTAGTGAGGACTGGATCCATAAGCCCGAATCTAGATACTATAAACTCCCTTAAGAGTAATGGAGATCTTTGGAGGAGGGATGAGATGTGACCTACCTGGCTTCCAGGCAGTGGAGACTGGGGTAATAAAGTGTTACGTTTGTCTTTACAATGTTGTTGTTATTGTATGATGTGTGATTCTGGTTCTCCTCACATGACTTGTGCTAGTAGATTATGAACTTTTCAGTTTATTTTTCCTTACTCCTGACTTGAAGCCCATGCTTTCAATAGGAGGACTGATTCAAGACCTATATTGTTTTAATTCTAGAGCCAAACATAGGTTAATCCATTATTTTGTATACAAGTATTCTTATTTTACTGTTGCTGAAACTCCTTTTAAGACAGGACCCTCCTCTAAAGACTGGTAAAATTCATCATAACTAGCCTACTGGAGACCCAACCATACTTCTTTGCTTTAACCATTTTCTATTCTGCCTCAGAATGGACAACCCTTGTATCTCTTGCTCTGGGAACTACAATCAGATCAACACTACCATTGCTTCTGGAAAGTGCATATTATTCAACTCTTATATGGTACCACACAAAATATTTATTACTTCCTACACCAAAACATCCTCCTTTGGCTTCCATTTTCTTATATGTTATCTTCTCCCATTTGAATGTAAGCCCTTTGAAGTGAAGATCTGCTTTGCTTGTATTTGTATCTTTAGCCCTTAGCACAGTAAACACTTAAATTATCAATCAGCATTAACATCAGTCATATCATCATCATCATCATAATCTGTCTCTTTGCTAGCATCTTTGCCTATCTCTTTGCCTGTCTCTGTTTCTCTTGAATTTATCTATCTAAATGTTTTTTGGGGGGATTGAATAAATAATGTGTTAGTCACCTTGGCTGACAATCTCTGGAAAAGGGCATTCCCAGCAAAACCTAAATATAAACAGAATTCTTATATAGTATATTATATATTTTTATGTGTTATAAGTAAAATAATACCATAATCACTCTTCCAACCTTTTTCACATGAGATTTACTTTTAGGGTGGTGGACCAATAACAAAACAATCCTTATTCTTTATTAGGAACTCCAGTGATATGCTTCTACAGAGCCCCAGTAAATTTACTATGTTCAAAGCTTTTGATTTACATAACTAATTCTCCCCATAAACCTCTTGTTTTCATAATTTGTTTTGAGGTATTTTTTGCATACTTAATAGATTGCTGTCAAAACAAATGGATTGTACTGTCCACTTGTAGATATTGGTTCCCAGATATTTTGTGAAAGGTACATTTTCAATTCTTTTCATGAAATGACACTGGAATTATTGACAATTCTGTAAACTACGGATGGGTTTTAGGTCTTTGGATGTTTAGTAGCACTAAACTCAAGAAGAAAGTAACAAAATATAGAATCCTTCTGGGTTAATTTTTTTCATACTATTTTATTTCTGCCTCTGTTTTGACACTACAGTCATTTCACAATGTACCTCTTACCCCAATCCTTCAGTACCAAATGTGTAACCCTTTTTTGCCACTCAAACTATTTAGGGCCATTCCCATCTTCTACAGCTAATTGCTCCCACTATCATCTCTCTACAGGCTTTAATATTATCACCGTCTTCCAGATAGTTCTCTTCTCTAGATGTTGATTACATTGTTCTCCCTTGGTTTTCCTCTTATCAGTCCTTAGTCTCCTTTGCTATAGCTTCATCCAAGTCATGCCCACTAATCATGGATGTCTCTCAAAACTTTATCCTAGGTTTTCTTCTCTTTTACCTGTATGTCATCTTACTTGATGATCTCATCAGTTTACAAGGATTCGATTGTCATTTTTGCAACAATGATTCCCAGATCTGTATATATAGCTCCACTCTCTCTCC
Source organism: Dromiciops gliroides (assembly GCF_019393635.1). Classification (NCBI taxonomy): domain Eukaryota; kingdom Metazoa; phylum Chordata; class Mammalia; order Microbiotheria; family Microbiotheriidae; genus Dromiciops; species Dromiciops gliroides. Next base: position 349,858,279 of record NC_057861.1, read on the forward strand.
TGAGCTCCATTCGCATTAGCAATTACCATTTGGTATCTTGAATTAAATGCTGCCTAGGCATCTCAAGCTCAACATATTAACAAAAATCTTATCGTTCCTCCAAATCCTCCCATTTCCCCAACTTTCCTATTATCAGTGAGGGCACCATCACCATCCTAGTCATCTAGGTTCAAAACCTTGGTGTCAACTTTGACTACTCACTTTCATTCATCCCACATATATGATCTGTTATCAAAACTTGTCATTTTTACTTTCACACATTTTGCATGTATTATTTTCTCTCTATTTAGATATCCAAAACTATTGTAGGAGGCTGCTGGGTGGTGCAGCTGATAGAATGTTGAGCCTGGCATCAGAAAGACCTGAGTTCAAATTCTAGTCAGACATTTACTATCTGAACAAATCACTTAATAATCTCCACCTCAATTTCTTCCACAATACAATAGGAATAATAATAACACCTACCTCTCAGGCTTATTGTGAAGATCAAGTGAGATAATATTTAAGTATTTATCACAGTGCCTTGCACATAGTAGGCACTTCATAAATAAATGTTTCCTTCCTTCATTCCTTCCTTGTATAGGCCTTCATCACTTCTTGTCTGGACTATTACAATAGTCTTCTAATTGGTTACTCTCAGTGAAGTCTCTCCAAAATCCCATCCATTATCTACTCAGCTCCCAAAGAGATCTGATTAAAGTACAGGTCTGACCATGTCATCCTCCTATTCAATAAGTGTCTCTCTATTATTTCTAGAATAAAATGCAAAATGTTTTCTTTGACCCTTATCTTGGCCTCTTCCCACTTTTCTAGTTTATTTACACTTTACTTTCTTACATGTACTCTAATCCTAAATGACACTCCATCTCAGTCCCACACCTGGGACTCCCTCCTTGCCTCTACATCCCAGCTTCCCTGGAAAGCTTCCTTCAAGATTTACCTCAAATCCATGCCTTTCCTGGACCTTCCTCCCCTAATAAATGCTGGTGTCTTCCCTGTGAGATTGCTTTCCTATCACAGAATATATATTTTATGTGGACATGGATTACCATCTCAATTAGAATGTGAGCTTCTTGAGAAGAGGGCATGTGGTTCTTCCCCCTCCCAACACTTTATTTCTGCTTCTAGCACTTAATACAGCACTTCATAAATGCTTGTTAAAGAGAAACAGTTAAGTAAAACTCATTAACTCAGTCTGCACCTGACAGGACTTCCAACATCCTGCACCAATAGTTCTCCCATCTTTCTACTGAGAAGAGGAATCATGTTTTCTCACCTATACTCAAGGACCAAGAAGGTTAAATGAATTTAATCTGACTCCAGCTGCTTTCTAGTCTAGTTATTTATATTACAGTTGTTTATATTATTCTTTTGGTTCCTTTCTTCTACATCACTTTCTTCATATCTTCCTCTATTTAAAAATTATTCATATTTGCCATATCTTACAGTGAAAAATTCTATTCAATCTCATCACAATTTGTGAAAGCATGCCCAAGTGATGGTGACCTACTTTGTTTCTAGGTTTTTTTTTCCCTAGTGCAAGATATGTTGTTATCAAAATCTTTACATATATGGAGCCTTCTTCTCTGTCCTTGATTTCCAAAGGAGTATATGCCAGCAATGGAATCACTGGGTCAAAGGACATAACTTCTTGAACCATTCTACCAATTCATAGCTCTGTCACCAATGTGCCTCTCTTCTGTGTTCTTTCTAAGACACTGGTATTGGTATTGCTATCCCATTATACACAGTATTCCTACCTTATTCATTCTTTCTTTAAACTTATAAACATTGCATTGTGGTTTCAGTTTCCTAGCACTGACTTGAGTAGTGATAGATGAATGTGCATTAAAGGGTTGGAAGGAGGCACTGTGTGCATTGTAATGAGCTCCTGAAATTGTTGCTAAAACTTCTGCCTGTGGGGATTAAAAACAGAAGGACTCAGAGAAAAAAAATCATATCCAATAAGCAAATTATTTTTCCACTGGCATGTGTCGGTACCATACATATTAAGATTGGGAAGTCATTCTGTTTCAGCATCATATTCTACCCTTTGCGTTTCAGGCAGTAGGGAATGACTTGCTAATCCAAAGTCGAGCGACTTCAGTGAAATGACATTTCACTGAATTAAGTTCTTGTTAGTTTCATGCTCATGTTTCAGGTTTTATTGAATCCTTCAAAACAAATTGGCCTTTGGCTCTCATCAATGGGATAAGAAAATGCCCTAAGTGACAAAATATTTAGTAAGAGTTTCTTGGAGTTGTCAGTGGCTTACATCAATAGGAGGTTTTCTTATGAAATAATTAAAATTCAACCTGCATTTTTATAATACCTGCTATGTTCAAGACATCATGATAGGTTCTAGGTATACAAAGATGTTCTTTAGTCTAGATACTTACATTCAACTGGGGAGGAGGGAGGCAACATAATTACAGAGCAGTATAATATAGAGAGGGAATGAAGGAGGCAAAGGGCCAAGAGGGCTGAGACAAAGACTATAAGGAAGATTGGAGGAGAAAGAACTCTAATAGCACAGAGAAAATCATGAGAGATTTTTTGGAGAAAGAGATAATTAAGCTGAAACTTGAAGGAAGATGGATCCTGGACTGCTCAGATTCAAACAGGAGTTGTTAATGATTCTATATCAGCCTGAAAGGAGGTTTTTAGTGGAGTGACCAATGAATTTACCCAGGAGAAAGGCTTAGGTGAAATAATTTTACAATGTGCAGATGACTCAAAGCTAGGAGAGACAGCCAGCATGCTCAATGACAATCAGGATTCTAAAAGATCTTTACAGGAAAGAATGTTGGATTGACAGAAATAAAATGAAATTTAATAGGGATGGCTATAACATCTTACTTTTTGGTTAATAAAATTCAACTTGTCATAGACAAGTCGGTGAGGCACTGCCAGATAGCAATTAATCTTTGCAAATGATCTGGGGAGTTAGTGGACTAGAAACTCCATTTGAGTTAGCAATGTAATGGACTTAGGCTTCACTAAGAGAGGCATAGTGTCCAGGACCACTGAGGTAACTTTTCTGCTAAACTCTGACCACAGCTGCAATTGTATATTGAGCTCTGGGTGCCATATTTTAGGAAAGAATGATGAAAATGAAGGACATGCAGAGGTAGGCAACCAAAACAGTGAAGGAACTACAGTTCTTGCCATATTCAAACTAGCCTACTTTAACTTAACATTGTTTATTATGAACAAAACATTGGTCTAGGCACTGAGGATAAAAAGAGAAAACAAAACCCAATCCCTGTTCTAAAGGAGTTTATGTTTATGTGAGGATTGGTTGAAGTAATTGAGGAGTTTTATCCTAGAAAGAAGAAAAATTAAGGGCTATCTTATCCTATATAGTTATCTTTAAGTACTTGAAGGACTCTTATATGGAAGAAGTTTTAGACTTTTCCTCTTTATCCCAAGAGAGCAAAACTAGAGAGAGAGGGAACAAGTTACACAAAGGTAAATTTACGCTTGACTAAAGTAAAAACTTCCTAAGAATTAAAGCTATTCCAAACTGAAATGTGCTGCTGACCTCTGGAATTAACTGTACAATCTCTTATTGAGTGTGCTATAAAATAGATTGTTCAGGTATGGACTGGACTTGACACTTTCTGAGATCTCTTCTAACGCTGAGTAATTTTGTGAATTTTCAGGGTTAAAGAAAGGGTTTTTATAAATTGTTTTGTTTTTATTTTTAAAAGATGGGAGGATATAGTAGCATGATATAGTAATAGGAAAAGGTTTGGTATATAGAGATCAATTGAAGATGAGAAGGAGTGATGATGATTGATATAACAAGTCTTGAAAAGAGATAAGGGAGAGGACCAAGAACAGAAGTAGACATGTTGGCCTTATTAAGTAAAAGAGCCACTTAATTCTCAAATATTCATATAGAGGAGAGGATAGGTGATAAAAATTTAATAATAAACATTAGAAATTATTAAATATTAATATTTAGTCAACTCACTGTCCACTTTCAAAAATTTTTTCAACAGTGTTCAGCATCTTCTGTGTAAGAATGGAGAAGTTGGGTGATGATGTTGATCTGATGGTGGGATTTGGCAGGCTACAAATGGTAGGACAAAGGGAAAAAAGGATTCAAGGTTTAAGGATAGTTAATAGTTTATCTGTTCAACTTTAAGTTCATGGCTCTAAAGAGAGGACAGTGAGGTGCAAGCTAAGTTGATGGATGAGGAGAGTAAGGAGAGAATGAAGGAATAGACCTCAAGGAAAAGATAAAGAATAGTGTTACAATCAATGAGGCATTGGGAGAGGTGGAAATCTGGGGAATTGACTAGAGAAGGAATTTTCAATGTTTAAGGTAGTGGTAGTAAAGTATCACCATCACTGGGGGTGACTTCTGTAGACTGGAGAATCAAGAGTGGAGGATTCTGGTGAACTGGGAGGTAGAATGTTTTTATTTTTTAATTAAAAAAAATTTTTTTAGTGAGGCAATTGGGGTTAAGTGACTTGCCCAGGGTCACACAGCTGTAAGTGTTAAGTGTCTGAGGTCGGATTTGAACTCAGGTACTCCTGACTCCAGGGCCAGTGCTCTATCCACTGCATCACCTAACTGCCCCAAGGTAGAATGTTAAAAGGGACAACAATATGAATATTTAAGTTTTTAAGGAGAAGGGCAGAGGTAGGAATATAGAGAACAAGTGTGAGCCAGGTACTGACCTCCTTGAGAAAGGAGAGAGAAGGAACTGTACTTTGAAACTGAACAGTTTGATACAGATGGAATAAACCTCAAATGAATTGAGGTTTTTGAGAGCCAGTAATAAAAAGGAGGGCTGCAAGTGGTATTACGGAGAAAGCAGTCTACTGACTATTCCTCCTGAGTCAAAGCAGGTGTGTCTGGGCACTGAAGATGGTGGTCAGGAATATACTCTTCAAAAAAAGTAAGGTTTCTACTTTTGGGTCTTTTTCCAAAAGAGATCATGGAAGGGGGAAAGGGACCCACATATACAAAAATATTTATAGCTGCTCTTTACGTGGTGGCAAAGAATTGGAAGTTGAGGGGGTGCCCATCAATTGGGGAATGGCTGGACAAGTTGTGGTATATGAATACAATGGAATACTATTGTGCTATAAGAAACAATGAGCAGGAGGAGTTCAGAGAAACCTGGAGGGTCTTGCATGGGCTGATGATGAGTGAGATGAGCAGAACTAGAAGAACATTGTACACAGTAACATCAACATTGAGTGTTGATCTACTGTGATGGACTATATTCTTCTCACCAATGCAATGGCACAGAAGAGTTCCAGGGAACTCGTGATGGAAGAGGATCTCCAAATCCAGGAAAAAAAAAAAAAGAACTGCAGAGTATAGATGCTAAATGAACCATACTATTTCTTTTGTTTTTTTTCTATTTTGAGGTTTTCCATCATTGCTCTGATTTTTTTCTCTTATAACATGACTAATGCAGAAATAGGATTAATGTTATTATGTGTGTGTATGTATATATATGTATATATATGTATATATATGTGTATATATATATATATATATAACCTATATCAGATTACCTGCTGTCTAGAGGAGGGAGGAGGGAGGGGAGGGAGGGAGAAAAATCTGAAATTGTAAAGCTTGTATAAACAAAGGTTGAGAACTATCTTTACATGTAACGGAAAAAAAATAAAATATTTTATTAATTAAAAAAAAGTAAGGTTTCTGGGACAATAAGAAGATGTGAAAAAGTATGAGAGGAAAGGGTCAAAATGAGAAAAACTTTGGTAAGTACAGATCAAAGGTTCTAGGGAATAAATCTATTTTGTTCATAATTTTAAGGTTAGCTTAATTTAGAAAAAAATCATTCTTATTCACAGCTTCAGATTCAGTTTGTCTATTTTTCAATTTTTTTTCAAAATTCATTCCCCATCTACGACTTATATACTTAGATTCACTTTGTTTCTAAACTTTGGTTCAAACAGCCTTGTAGTGAATCTACTTATGTAAAACAAGAGCTTTTATTAAATGCCTACCTGTTTTGTATTGAGTTCTTTGCTTTTTACTTGATAATAAAACAGAGTCCATTAAAAATACAAAAATGGTTATGGCAGATGTTTTGTTATTGTTCTTGTTGAGTCATTTCAGTTGTGCCTGACTCTTGACGACCCATTTGGGGTTTTCGTGGTAAACATGCAGGAGTGGTTTGCCATTTTCACTCTAGTTCATTTTACAAATGAGGAAACTGAGGCAAACAGGGTTAAGTGACTTGCCCACAGTCACACAGGTAATAAGTGTCTGAAGTCAGATTGAAACTCACAAAGATGAGTCTTCCTGACTCCAGGCCTGACACTATCTACTGTGTTATTCACCACCACCAAAACTGAAAGTTTATAGTCAGCTTCTTATCATTGTTTCTACAAACATTTTTTAAAAAATCATTTAATGCTTTATTGTACCAGGGCATTATGAATTACAGAGAATTGAACAGTTCTTTTCTATAGAAGCATAAAATCTGATGTTGGCACAAAGCTTAGAGAACATGCAGATTGAATAAAAACAGTACAAATGAATAAGCCATATACAAATAGATAACCAGGTATTTAATTCCTGGTCAGGCCAAAGTTAATATCTTTTAGGGGAAGAGAGTAAGTTACCCAGAGCCTTCTCATACATGCTATTGCCCCGACCTATGCTATTTCCCCAAACTATTATTGAAACATCACAATCAAAGCCCTGAACAACTTGATGGTAGACTATTGTCATTTCATTTGTTTTGAGACACAAATCCCATGGTTTAATTATGGAACCAACTGCCTCCCTGTAATAGAACTTTTCCTAATATCATGTTTTCCTGGGATAAATGAGCACTTTTAGGTAGGGTAAACCTGTATAGTGTTAGGAAATGTGGAGGGGGTATTATGGAAATTGCATATTCAGTTGGATTAAAGGCAGAGAAGCAGTTACCTGTCTATTCTCTGATTAATATAAATTACTGAGGATGAAATTCCTCATTCCCCCAAACCCAACTACACTTAAAGAGACCAACCAAAGCAAAAAAAGCCCTCCTTCATACTTACTGTTCCTCCTGCATGAGCAGAGGCTGGTAGAGTAGCTGGGGGAGTGCATGCATGTTTTTCAATGACTGAGTATTGTCTTAATTATATCCATCCCCTTTAGTGCTATTAAAAATATGTTGTGATATTAAAACTTGACTTTTCTTCTGAAAATAAGGAAACTTCACAGTGGTCTTGTTAAGTGCAAAGGGTAATGGAACAAGATGTGACACATTTAGCCACTGCTTTGATGAGCTTCCATGTCTAGAAATCAAACACCTACTGTCAGCATGTTGGCTGGGCCTCCTTTGGAGGGTTTATAGAAATCCATGTACAAGACTCACTGAGTAGAGAAATTTATGGATGGGTTGTAATCTGTGCTGGGGGAAGAAAGCCACCAATATTGAGGAAATCAGAGGCTTGTAGATGTATTAAAATCATATAGTAGAAAGACTAGACAATATATATGTCATGCAATAAGCAGCATGAGTACTATGTGCCTGAGATGCAGATTAGAGGCACTAGCATTGCACTGAAGGAGGGCATTGAATAACTTTCTGTAGCATGACTTTGTATTATGAGGGAGCTGGCCTTGAAATCAGAAAAGCCTGGGTTCAAGTGCAGCCTCTGACCTATACTTGCTGTATAACCTCAGGCAACTCACTGTGACTAAGTAGTAGGAAGAGGAGCAGATCTGCATTGCTTGGGAGTATTCCCCTAATCAATAACATCACAGGTCTAGTGCAACCCACACCCCAACAAAACCAGTGGAGTAAGGAGTTGAGTGATTAATTGTTTGTTGTTATTGTTCCTATATTAGCCGAGAGGTAAAAAGGAACCTTGATTATTGAATGGTTTTCCAGCTGTGGTAGTACTTTGATAGTGTGTGATGGCATTGACTATTTTGTTATTATTTAGTACTTTTAGTTTGTCCAACTCTTCATGACCCTCTTTGTGTTTTTCTTAGCAAAAATACTGGCTCGGCTTGTCATTTCCTTCTCCATTTGACAGATGAGGAACTGAGGCAAATAGGGTTAAGTGACTTGCCCAGAGTCACACAGCTAATAAGTATCTGAGGCTGGATTTGAACTCAAGTCCTCCTGACTTCAGGGTAAGCACTTTGTCCATACTGTTTAGCAACAAAAATGCACATTCATGTTTAGTTTAGAATTAAACTGGATATTTTTTCTTAGTTACCTAAATGAAAAAAAAATCATAAAACCAAGAAGGATAAGGTGAGAAGGAAAGATAAAACCTATATAAAGTTTGTATAACAATAATTTACTCAGGTATAGGAAAGCTAGGTGATACAGTGGATAGAGTACTGGATCTGGAGTCAGGAAGACTCAACATCAATGTGGTACATTTGTGAGTGATGGCAAGATAAAGGGTAGGACAGCCTTTGTGTGTGGCTGAGGTTTGGTGGAGAATAGCTCATGGGAGATGAATAGGTTGAGGAATCGACTCATTAGAGTATTTGAGGGAGAATCAATATATATACTGAAGTCCCCTAATATGAGGACAGAAGTTTGCGAGGAGAGAACAATTATAAGCCGGGTATCAAACTCATTGAGGAAAGAAGGGGAGTGATCTGGGGGGGTCTAGAGAGAACAGCTATCAGGAATTCAGTTGAATGGTAGATATAGATAGCATGAACCTAAAAGGAGGAGAGGTTAATGAGTGGAAGAAGGGAAGAACCTGGAATTGGCAAAGGGGAGCAAGGCATATTTCAACTTCCTCTCCTTGACCAGTGAGCCAAGGTGAGTGAGTGAAAGTGTAGCTAGTGTTGGAGGGGGTAGCTAGGGATACTGAGTCATCAGAGGGAAATCAGGTTTCAGTAAGAACTAGCTGATGGAAGGAGTGGGAGAGGAATAGATTTAAGATGGAGGGAAGTTTGTTACCCATGCCACAGTGGAAGGTTTGGATAGAGTTGGAATGAAACTTTAGGGTGGCAGGTTGATGGGGATAGAAATGATGAATCTGGTGGTAGGGGGGTTTGAATGGAATGGGCTTTGGATGATGATTTACAGGAGTTTAGAGTCACTGGGATATAAAGGATATGGCCAGGTGTGGCAATGTTTATCTCTGAATGGAGGATGGGACTCCTCTGTTCCCAAAGGATAGGCCCAGAAGGAGATAGGAGGCCTGAAACTGAAGGGAAAGTTGCTTTACTTTTCACTAAAGGTTCTCCACATCCCAATTGGGATATTGGGTTGGCAATAGGAAATACAAGATGCCTTGTGCTGGTGCAGATGGAAGTGTTTGCTTTGGGGAAGTTAGAAGAAGTCCATCCTGGTCTCTAGCAGCCAAAAAGCTGCAGGGCAACAGAACTTAGGACAATGCCTAGGCATACTCAAGAATTCTCCACCTAGTTAAAAAAATTGCAGTCCCCTGAAATTATGCTAGGGTTCCCTAAACTACAGCTTCTGCTTTTGGTCTTTCTCCGTTGATTCTGGAAGATGCACTCATTGTACCCTTCCTCTGAATAACATTTCTAGTCCCTTACATTCCTCTTAAGCAGCACATCTTACCTTAGGGTCTATCGACCCACACGCAACCTGGAGCTAGATTTCAAGGAATTCATTTACTTGGATGGGGAAAAAACCCTTTACTTTTACTAAACCCTAACTGAAATTTAATATTTCCTTTACTAACTTTAAAATATTCAGAAAAATAACCCAAAGGTTTTACCAAACTGCCAAAAGGGTGCACAAATCAAAAAAGGTTAAGAATCTCTGCTTTAAGGAGTCTACGGAAGTGTGTACATTCCTTTAAGCATTGACTTTTTTTTGTGGGGCAATGAGGGTTAAGTGACTTGCCCAGGGTCACACAGCTAGTAATTGTCAAGTGTCTGAGGTGGGATTTGAACTCTGGTCCTCCTGAATCTAGGGCTGGTGCTTTACCCACTGGACCACCTAGCTACCCCCTAAGCATTGACTTTATAATAGTCCAAAGGCACATTGCAAAGAACCAGTCCTTTGGTGGGGTCCAGACTTTATAAGTGGGTGGTCATGGTGGTCCTTCTAGACCCATCTTTGAGTTCTGGTACTTGCAAGACTCTATTTAAACTCTCCTTCTGCTAGAGCAGGAAGTTCAGGCCCTTGACAGAAATTGATGTTTTAGATGAACCTCTAAACTGCATTCAGTGGCTATAATTTGGGGTAAATGAAGGTCCTTCCTCATGCTTTCTAGTACAGGCAGCCAACCTTAGAATTAAAAGAAAAAAAATTCCAGGTGGGCCTCATAATATGTGGCTGTTGAACTCATATTGGGCAAGAACAGATTGACCAGGTTCAGTCTATAAAACAACAACAATAACAACAACTCCTACTTCCACTACCACCACCACCATCACCACCACCACCACCATCACTACTACTACTACCATTAGTAATACTACTACTACTAGTATTTATAATGTTCTTTAAGGTTTGTGAAGTGCTTTAGAAATGTTAGCTCATTTTATCTTCATAGCAACTCTGGGAGGTAACTGAAGCACAGAAAAGTTAAGTGACTTGACCAGGCTCACACAATAGTGTCTGAGACCCAATTTAAAATCAGGTTTTCTTTACTTTATATTCAGTGCCATCTAACTTCCTTTATATGTTAATAATATATTACTTTATGGCTTATGAACTTACCAACAGTTGTCCTTGAGAATATTAGACTGGCTTTTTTTCTAGGAAGGGGATACAGATATATCCTAGGTCTTTAAAAGATACTAGAAATGTTGGCAGGGGTAGACAAAGTTTACTGCTGCTACAGTCATTCATGGATCTCTGGCAAAGGCCAGAGTCGTCATTGTATGTGGCTACCTATCTAAAATTGAAACTGATTCTTTCCTCCAGAATTCAGAACACAGCAATAGCCAAGTCATTATGAGACTGTATAAAAAATGAGGAAACATATCTATCTTTTTTTGTTGAGTTGTTTCAGTTGTGTCTATCTCTTTCTGACCCCTTTTAGGGCTTTCTTAAAAAAGATACTGGAGTGATTTGCTATTTCCTTTCCCACCTCATTTTATAGATGAGGAAACTGAGGCAAACAAGGTTAAATGACTTGCTCAGAGTCACACAGCTAGTAAGTGTCTAAGACCATATTTGAACTCAGAAAGATGAGTCTTCCTGATTCTGGGACCAGTGCACTGCCAACTTAGGCACCTAGATGGCCCATCTATCTATCTATCTATCTATCTATCTATCTATCTATCTATCTATCTATCTATCTATCTATCTATCTATCTATCTATCTATCTATCTATCTATCTATCTATCATCTATCTATCTATCTATCTATCTATCTATCTTCTATCTATCTATCATTCAAATTTTTGCAGATGCTATTTTGATGAGCAAAATACAAAACTATTTAAAAGCATTATTGAATTTATGATATGTGTGTGTGTGTGTGTGTGTGTGTGTGTGTGTGTGTGTGAACAATTGAGGAAGTTGATGGCACATTGGATAAAGCACTGGACCTGGAGTTAGGAAGATTCAAATCAAAATCTAGTCTCATATTCTTACTAGCTATGTAGCCCTGGGTAAGTCACTTGACTTCTGTATGTCTTAGTTTTCTCATCTGTAGAAATATGGAGATATACTTACCTTCTCTCATTGCTGTAGGATTAAAGATGAAATAATATTTATAAAGAGCTTTGAAAATCATAAACACTACATAGACCCAAACTATTATTATTGTGGTGGTAGTGGTTATTAATAATAGGAATTTTTCAAATCAATGGACGCTAATATTATAGGTACCAGTAGAAGTTCCCAGTTTTTTGTTGATGTCAAAAAGTGACTGAACTTTCCAAAAGGTTGGAAACTACTGGTGTGGTATGCAGAGCAGAAACAGCACTAGTTTTGGAATCAGAAATCCTAGATTCAAGTCCTGGCTCTGTTATTTACTAGCTGCGTGATTTTGAATGTTACTTTATTTTCTCTTGGTCTCAGTTTCCTCATCTGCATAATGGAACAAATTGCACTTACATTACTTCCTCACGGGGCTAGTATCAAGAAAGCACTTGGAAAACCTTGAAGCTTTCTATAAACGTTAACTATTATTGTTATGCCAATAGAATTCCTTTGATTGAATATGCCAGCAACACTATCATAAAAATGAAACAACATTAGTTTAACATGACTTATTCTTCCCTTTCCATAAACCATCTGTTTTGTAATCTATTCCGGTGTTTTGCCAGGGATCCATGCCAAGATCGTCCATCTATAGCGTTCCCAGAATCCATCTTTTACTCCTTTTGGAAAATTGGAATGACATTTGTTCCACTTATTCCTTTCTCTGTGATTTCTCCAGTGGCTGACAGAACTTCCCCAGTTAAATCGGCAGCTTCTTTGAATGCACCTGATATCACTATCATAGACTACATTTATGTAGCACTTTAAGGTTTGCCCAAGTGCTTTTACTGAAATAATATCAAGAGGTAGGTTGTACAATTCTTTGTCTCTTCATCCTCCAGATAGGGAAACAAACTCAGGGAGTTTAAAAGAGGTGACCATAGTTACACTGGTGGCCACATAATGAAAAGATGGGACTCATTAGAAAAGACCCTGTTGGAAGACTGAAGGCAAAAGGAAAAGAGCATGGCATAGGGTAAGATGGAGAGTTAGTGTCCTGGAAACAATGAATATGAACTTGGACAGACTTTGAGAGACAGAGGAGGATGGAAGGGCCTGACATACTCTATAGTCCATGGGGTCATGAAGAACCAGATATGACTGTACCACTGAGCAACAAGACCATGGTCACATATTTTGTAAGTGCAGATATCCTTACTCCAAGGGTAATATTCTTTTCATTATGTCAAGCCATCCCTCTGATAATTAATCTGGAACTGCATACCACACCAGTTCATTTTATAGCTGCTAATTCCCTTCAATAACATCTTGACCCTATTTGTTCTATCTTTTCCAGTTTCAAGAATCATTCTTTTTTTATAGAGAAGACAAACAAATTAGGAAGGTATAATTCTGCATTTCCTTTCTAAAGGGTCAAAAGAATCCAGCCTATCTTTCCAGGCCTTTTACTACTTCCCTTCATATAGTTTATGTTCCTGTCAAATTGGACCATCCAAACAAAATATAGTGGAAGGGAAGAGCTTGACATGGAGTCAGACAGCCTGGGTTTAAATCCTACATCTCTCACTTCCTTCCTCTATGACCTATATAGTGTGTCACTTGACCTCCCTGTGTTGCAGTAACCTCATCTTTAAGATGTAGGAGTTGTGCTAGATCATCTCCGGTGATACCTTTTTCTCTAAATCTACAATCCTGTGATCCTTGTTCTTGTTTTGCCCTCTCCTGCCCCCCTTGCATTTGTCCCTCCATTCATATGCCTAGAATAGACTTCTTTCCCTCCTTTCTCTGCTTTAGCTGTTGAGGGTCATGCTTTTGAGGACTTACTCAGCTGCTATCTCTCTTTCTTCAAATTGTACATAGCACTTTGCTTTCACTCTGGTTTGAACTGATCTCTCTCCTTTTCCTCTTCCTCTCTCTCTCCCTCCTCATTATCATTTGTACACATCTTTCCCTCTCACTCCCATTAAATTTAATATCTCACTCCTTGATAACTGGGTCTGTGTTGTATTTACATAGGTATCACCATATCCTAGCATACTACCTTGCACACAATAGGTACTTAACACATGCTTATTCAATTGAACTGAAATGTGTCAGCCTTATAGCACCTGCCCTAATGAACAGATGAAAACAATTAGTTCCAATGGACTATGAAGGTGATGGGAGCAGGCATTGTGGAATGCTTAGAGTTTGGTCAGACATTTAAGATGCCAAGGTTATCCACTGTATCTTGGGACATCTCCAGAGATCCTGACTTTTGTCTTGCCATTGGATTTTTGATGACTGGAAGAGAGAGTGAGGCTGATGACTTTGTGCAGCTCTGCCTCACTTAAATCCAGCTCATGTTCAAGATAAGACATCACCTCATGATGCCATTGGTCCTTTATTTCTTGTTCTAAATATACCTAAAGAGCTCACACCCTCCCTTTTTTTTGCAAGTCTTAGCTCATTCTATGCTTTAACTTATTTCACACCTTTCCTATTGTCTCTTGTGGAATGGCTACATGGTATAGTAGATAGAGCACCAGTCCCAGAGTTGGAAAAGGGAGGTCTGGGCTCACATTCCCAAAACTGACATTATGTTACTATGGATAAGTTAATTAAATCCTCTGAGCCCCAGTTTTTTCATTTATAAAATGGATTTAATAATATGGATACTAGGCTTTTGTCAACTCCTTATAGTTAATGAACAGTTTCCTGAAAGGTTTCAGTTTGATAGAGGTATAGTGAACTTCCCTAAAGATAACCTCTGCTTTGTTGGGCTTGTAATGATTGGAATGATGCCACCTACTGGAGACTTGCTGTGGGAAAGCTCCACCATGAGGAAAATGCCTCAGAGGCATTGTGGCTTTTCCTTGGCGTCAGGAAATGACGTTTGCTCATGGGTGCTGTCTATCAAGGCTACCATCCAATCAACTTGAGGAGCCTCCTATTTTCTGGGAGGAGACAGGAAGGAGGAGAGGGAGCCTTCGCGGAGAGCTCTTGCGCTTTTGGGTTCCTGACTTGGTGGTGGTGGCGGCAGAGGACTTCACAGGAAATTTGAGGAAAGATAGGGATGCCAGGCTGTTGGAATTCTGTTTCTCAATCTTTTTCTTTCTATTTTCTAATAAACCCTTAAAAACCTAAACTCATTTTATCAGTGATTTTAGTCAGTTTCCCCCCAAAACTGGGGGAACAGATTAGAATCCACATTTAGAATCTTAAATTACACAGGCTTACCTCCATGACTGATCCTCCCTGGCCTGCTGTCCCAGGCACTGTTGAAAAATGCAGAAGTGCTGGAAATAAGGTGATTGTGGTCACTGTGGATCAACTAATTGAAGCTAAAACTATTGACAAAGGTGTGAGCATTAAGTCAGAAGACAATAAGATCATGGAAGACATTGCTGCTTGTCTCATGTAAGCCACAGGAGCATAGGGTGTAAAATGGATGGAGTGCTGGACCTAGAGTCAGGAAGATCTGAGTTTAAATCCAGCCCAAAGACATTTTCTAGCTGTATGACCCTAGACAAGTCACTTAACCTTGTTTGCCTCAGTTTCCTCAACTATGAAATGGATATAAAAATAGCACCTCCCAGCGTTGTTATGAATCTACAATGAGATGTTATTTGTAAAGTGCATTGCAAACCTTAAAATGCTATAGAAAACACAGAATCTTAGCGTTAGAAGAGACCTCAGTAGGCATCTAATCCAATACCAGAAAGGAATCATCACTGTAAAATACTTGACAAATGATCATCATCCAGATTCTTCCTAAAGACCTTCCAAGGCTGGGCTGGAGGGGCTCTACTTTTCAAGGCAGTCTAATGCACTCTTGGATGGCTTTAATTGTTTATGTTTGTTTTATTTTTTTCCAGTTAAAATTTGCTTCTGCAACTTATTCCCATTGCTCTTGGTTGTGACCTCTTGGACCAACAGGTTTGATCCTTCTTCAGGATAGTCCTTCAAATATTTGATGTTTGCCTCTGTTCCTCACTCCAATGTAAGTCTTCTCTAAGTGAAACATTCCTTCAACAATTCTCGAAGCTTTTCATCATCTTGGTTATATTATTCTTCTCTGAATAAAATCTAGCTTATCAATATAAAAATCCATGTCTATTATAATAGAATACCCTAGATGTGATATGACTCATGCAGAATATAGACAATCATCCCCTCCCCCTTATTCCTAGAAAGTATGCTTCTTTTTAAGGAACACGGGATTTTATTAGCTTTTATTTAGAATCATCCATAATGCTATTAATTTTAGAGATCTATTTCACTCTTATATTCATCTTCATTGTTTCCCTTCTTCCATTTAATGAGACATTATTAAACTGAATTCACTGAAACTTCTTGGTGTGTTCACGTTAGTTCTTTAAAATAACTTAATCAACAAAAATTTCAGTGTTGATACTTGCCAGGCATTGGGCTAGGCACAGAGTACAAAAGTACCCAAACTAACCAAACAAAAACAACCCCAAAAGCAATCATTACTTGCAAGGAGCTTCCCTTCTTCTTATGAGAAAAACAAGTACATATAAAAAAAATATAAACAGTATACCATTAGCTATCTGACTATACTTTGTAATCAAGACATCATAGAGAACCTGCCATGACTATTAAATGCTTCAATCATAACCCACTTCCCCTAATTTGAGCAGGAATGAATGACACTATCCAGAAGAAACCCCAAACGTGGATCTAGTGATTTTGCAGTGCTAGATAGGAAACTAAAGGATGGAGTACACTTGTAGTGGTTTTATCTCTTCTTACATTCTCTATATATGAAGGTTTCATCTTTTCTCATAAATTAGGTCTAGATGGTGCTGCTTAAGCCTTCTTCAGCAAGGACAACAGCTTGTACCTAATACACACCTCTTGTGTGAATTCCTCTTGGTAGCGTTTGAACTCCGGGTTTCAAGTGAACAGTTAGGTCACTTTCATATTTCTTCATTCTCAAATGGAACTATAGTCCTTGTATATCCCCTTAAAACTTAAGCCTTAGAAGTAAATTTACTTATTCACCATGCCTATTCACTCACTGAATAACTAGTCCAAGAAATCTTGGAAATGCTATTTTTAAAAAGTCTAATATAATGATAATAATGATAAACAACTAACATTTACATGACATATGTACATCTGATCTTTACAACAATCCTATGAAGTTGTTGCTATAGTGCTATTATCTTTCCCATTTTATAGAAGAAGGAACTAAGACTGGGAGAGGTTAAATGACTTGTCTAGGGTAAAGTAGATGTCCTTTCATTTTTTGTTAATATGTTTAGAGAGGGCAGAGTGGCAGAGTTCATATAGCGCTGGATTTGGAGTCTGGAGATATGGGTCCAAATTCCTCACATGACATTTGGCCTAGCTGTGTGGCAAAGCAACACATCTTTCTGAGACTCTGCTCTTTCTCTGTAAAATGGGCATGATATCTAGAGTGCCAACCTCCAGACCGATAATGAGGCTCAAATGAGGGAAAGCATAGAAAGCATTTTGCAGACTTCAGAGGACTGTATGAATGGCAGATATTATTAATCTATTCAATGTATTTAACTTATAATTAATACTAGTTACCTAGTCTGATCAGTTGGATGCCTCTTTGCCCACCCTCCTTAAACAGCCCTAGCCCTAAGCAACACAGGAGGCTCCCTGGACAGCAAAGTAAAAGACGCACTCATAAACTTCTTGCCATTTTGCCTACTGCTGGATTTCTAGTGCATGAATTAATCAGATCTTTCTTGACAGTGGAATTTCATAGGAGACGGTGGGGAGAGGGAGGAGGGAAAAGAATCTCAGATCTTTGGGCTCTTGACTGATGCCTCATACCACAGAGGAGACAGGGAAGAGCATGGTGAAGGGAGAACAGACCCCCAAAGCATGATTTTCTTTGCACCTTCAGAACTCTGTGTATGGCCAACTCGGCCTGCCTTGGCCACCCTGGGGATGCTTTTGTTGTCTTTTACACCTTTAGCAACAGCTGACTCTAGGTCTGAACTGTAGTTGGCTCTGAGAAACAGAGAACATTCCTGGCAAGTCACCTTAGCTGATGTCAAGTCTTTTGGGAATAGAGAATATTTGTCTAAAGATCAAACCAAACAAAACAGAGTCTTTGCTTTACCAAACATTTCTGGACTGTCTCCTTTTCTCCTGCTTGGTCTTGCTCTTTAGGTGTAGGGCTTCTATCTCCTTCCTCCACTCTGAAGAGCCCTGCAGGCTCTTCACTACATCCCTTTCATCTGTGGAGTAAAGACATTCTGGTTTGCAAGTTGTTGAAATGGCTAGAAGTAGAAGACTCCTTGTTACTAAGGTCTCACATAGGTAGAGGGAAGTCTGGAGCTACTCCTTTTAAATCGATGCATGAAATTTGAAAGGGAACCCATTTCCCCTTGAAGCTCTTTTTTGTTTATCTTTACATTCAGAGAGAAACTTTAGTTCAATTTTCAATAATGAGACTAATATAAAATGACCTTCAAATTGTTTTACCATAGTTCCTCATTCCGATTGCACATCATGCTGTAAACATACAAGCTCTTGCCATAATATATTTTTCAAAACCTCTCCACAAAACTAATTTTGATAAGTTTTCTTTGGTAGCCCCTTCTCCTACTACCAGTTCTCCTAATTCCATTATTATGTCTTCTAATACCATTAACTTGTCTATAATTAAGGTCAAAGAAAGCTCACGAAAGGTTGATTAGTAACATCCATCATTGATTTATAAATATTATTATATGGAAGGAGCTTGGGACTCCTCTTATGACCAAAGGAAAAGCCCTCCAGTATCTTCTATTTATGTTTTTTTTTAAATTTAAGAGTTAATAAGGGGGCAGCTAGGTGGCACAGTGGATAGAGCACCAGCCCTGGAATCAGGAGGACCTGAGTTCAAATCCAGCCTCAGAAATTTAACACTTATTAGCTGTGTGACCTAGGGCAAGTCACTTAACCCCAATTACCTCACCAAAGAAAGAAAGAAAGAAAGAAAGAAAGAAAGAAAGAAAGAAAGAAAGAAAGTTAATAAGAAGCTTCGTATGACTTGGAGTCTGTTGAACCTTGCCTGGGTAATGGGATGGAGGAGGAAAAGATGTCTGAGAGCTCAGTATTTTTCTTTCTGTCTGTCTTCCCATCCCATGACTCAGATTCTTGAAAGAAGCAAGAAAAAAACAACTGGGACATTGCCCAGAGGTATGTATACATTAGTCTTTCAGCCTGTGTATATACAACAGGGCACATAGCAATAGAATGTTGGGGGAAGAGGACCCTGGAGGAAGGAATTCACAGATCCTGAGATAAAGGGAGAAAAACAGTGCTGCTGGATGGTTACTGGTCTTCTCTCCTTGAATTATACTTTTCTGCTACCAAATCCCTAAAGGTTGTCCATGTTGTTTTAAGTCCCTTTCAAGTTTACGTGTCGTAGACTGAGAACATGGTCTGTCTCTATGCTCCTTGTAACAACTGTTTCAGTTCAGGATGAGAGCTTAATAAATTTTGGTTTTCTATTCAGGAGACTTTATAATTTGCTATAAGTAAGTATTTTTATTCGACACCCAAAGACAGATAGATTTCAACTTACCAGTGGGGTGTGTTACAAAAGTTCATCTGCAAGTAGTTTTGGAGGAGACTTGAAATTTATTTTCCCATAATATATTCATACATTTACTCAACTTTTCTTCAAAAACTTACTATGTATAATGGAGAGTGGATTCCAAGGTTAGTCCTACAAATGCTACATTAATCCACAGGGTAGCCAATGTAAGCCTGACACTGAAGGAAAGAAAATCCAACCATGCTGCTTCAGGGATGCCAGTAGAATGTCTTGCCAGGCAAGAGAGTTTGCTTAATGGGGAGCCACCAAAAACTGTGGGAAAAGGGAATGATATTGTTAGATGTAAGCAGATGATACATGGTAGTTTTTAATGGGAATAGCAATGACCTTGGAGTCAGCTGAGAATCCTACGTACAATATTTAATGGTTCCATGACCACCAGAAAGTTATTTACCCTCTATAAGACTCTTTTCTCCTCTGTAAAATAGAAACAGTAATTGTATCTCTATCACAGGATTACTGTGAGGGGTAAATAAAATAAAGTATCTTAATCACTTTGCAAAAAGGATTATTTAAATATTACCTCTTATTTTTATTA
This sequence comes from Dromiciops gliroides, assembly GCF_019393635.1. Taxonomy (NCBI): domain Eukaryota; kingdom Metazoa; phylum Chordata; class Mammalia; order Microbiotheria; family Microbiotheriidae; genus Dromiciops; species Dromiciops gliroides. The sequence goes on from NC_057861.1 coordinate 349,878,020, forward strand.
AGGAAGGTCATTCTGGTTGGAATCTGACTGGAGGGGGAGACAGAATAGGGGTAGGGAGAGCGGTTAGGAGAATACTTAATACATGTGGAAATGAAGGTGGCAATAGAAACAAGAGAGGAAAAGATAGATGTACAATATTCCTCAGGAATATTATTTACAGGATTTGATAATTGATTAGAAATGAGAGGTGATAGAAAGGAAAAGTCCTGGAGAAGAGAAGATACAGGGGATTGTTGTAGAGGAATGGTTAAAGAGCATAATTGTGCTCTTCAGGTACATGAGAAGCTGCTATATGGAAGAAGAATTAGATTTGCCTTTGTCAACCTTTGAAGACAAGAAGCAGATTTAGGCTTAATGCAAGGAAACACTTCTGAACAATTTGACGTAACCAAAAATGGAATGTCTGATTTTGAGAGGTAGCAGATTCTCCTTTCATAGAGAATCTACCTGTAGAGGTTGATGACTTGTTAGGGACGCTTAAAGGGAATTCCATTCTAATGATAGGTTGGAGCAAATGTCCTAAGTTTCTTTCCAGCTCTGAAATCCTATGATTTTATATAGTACTAATGTCTCTATTGAATCTATTTATTCTATTTATTTTAACAAAATTTCTTTGGGAAAATGTCTTAGTTCCAAAGTGAGGAACACATGTTGCTCTGTTGAAGTTCTCGCAATGGGACCAGAGAGACTTCCCTCATACCAGCTCCAAAATATTAATAATGGATTTTGTGGCCAGGGACAGAGGCCAGAACATCTGGGGTTACTAGGGTGTGGGGACTTCAGAAAGACAAGAGGATTGGTACTCTGGGAGCTAAGGGGTGAGCCTTGGGAAGAGTGAGAAAGCAACCTTGAGTTCTTATTAATTTTTTTCTCCCCATTGCCCATCAAATAGTCTCTCCCCCCACTCTCTCTCTCCTTCCCCCTCACTGCTAAACTTATAGAAACAATAATCTATACTTCTACCTCTACTTCCTCACAACCCACTCACTCCTTAACCTCTATATTGAAACTATTCTCTCAAAGGTGAGCTCCAATTCACTTTTCCTATGATCACTTTATTTTCTGTTGGTGATCTATTTTTCCTCTGCCTTTTCCTCTCCCAAAGTGCAGGAAACCCCCAAGTTTCTGTCCTCAGACTTCTTATTTTTTCTCTACATTCTCTTCCTTGGCAACTGAATCCATTCCCATGAGCTATAACTTCCACCTCTATGCAGTGACATAATCAGAGTGGTATGTTAGAAAAATTGCACAGAGATAAGTATGGATGACAGATCGAAGAGGAGATATGCTGGGAGGAGGAAGACCACCTAGAAGAATATTTTAATAATTGAGAGTGGCTGCAATGGAAGTATAAAGTAGGGGATAGGTATGAGAAATATAATGGAGGTAAATTCAATAGGATTTGGCAACTGAATTTATATTTGGCAACGTAAAGGATGAGAGAACTGAAAAAGCCAAAGATCATAAGGTTGAAATCCTATATGATAAGGAGTTCAGTGATCCCTATCTATAGAGATATCGAAGTTCAATAAATCAAAAAGCATTTCTGAAGGTGTCAGGCTATGGTAGGCACTGGGGATACAACGAAAAGAGGGAAATAGTTCTTGTCCTTGAATTTACATCTGTTGACAAATAGCTGGCACACATACAGGTAGAAACAAAATGTATATACACATTTTGTGTATGTGTGTGTATACATATATATGCAAACAATATATATGTATATATATGTAAATATAATATAAACAAAATATATGCATCTATGTAAACAGTATGCATGTATCTATCATCTTTCTATCAATATATCTATCATCTATCTGTCTGTCTGTCTGTCTGTCTGTCTATCTATCTATCTATCTATCTATCTATCTATCTATCTATCATCTCTCTCTCTATCTCTAACAGTTGAAGTGGAGTAAGGTAAAGGGACACAGCATGGTATAGTGCATAGGGCACAGAATAAAGACCTGGGTTAAAATACTACCTCAGATGAGCTCAATGTTCTTAAACAGGATAGACTTGCATTAAATAATGAAGGGTAAAATGAGCAGAACCAAGAGAATGTTGTCTACATTAATAGCAATATTGTTTGAAGAACAACTTTGAGTAAATAAGTAATTTTGACTATTATAAATACCAAATTAACTATAAAAGACACATGAAAGAAGACCCTATCTGAATCTAAAGAATTGATAAATAAAAGTACAGAGTGATTTTACATATATATATATATTTTTTTCATATATACATATCTGTGTATAATGGTAGCCATCTCTAGGGCAAGGTGGGAGGAGAAAAAGTAAAAAAAAATACATTTACATGATAACTTGTGGTAAAATAATGGAATTTGGCAGACTGCCAGGGGTCTGACTTGATTGATCTAATAGTGTTTGGATTGGACGTGAATGAGAAACTACTAAGTACCCACTTAAAGATTATTAGATTTAAGCCACACCTAGCCCATCCTGTTAAACCTAGTCTAACTTGGCCAACCCTGAGAAGGAGTGTCCTCAGAGGCTGTGTACTGTGTCATCAACAGGGAACCAGTCTCGGCCACACAACTTGAAGGACCTCCCCTTTGGGGGAGGGAGAAAAAAGTAGAAAAGGGGACCCCAACAGGAAGTAGCTCACTCTCTTTCTCTGGCCTTGAAGAAGCTTTCGGAGCAGACTGACTGGAGACAGGCTGAACAGCTGACTCCCATAGAAATTAACGGACCCCTGGTGGTGAGTTAATAAAATCCAGTTCTTTGAATTAGCTGAGCTGAAAGTGAGTTTGGGTTTTGAGACAGCCTTTGCTAGAGCCAGGGAGATTATCCATTTTCCTCTTTCTCTATTCCCTTGTCCTTGACTTTTAATAAAACCTGATTTATTTGTGGAAAAGAGGCCGTTAAGCTCCTTTCTCATCGGCCTGGGAGAAATAACTAAAAAAGGCAGTTCGGAGGGGAGGAAGCTTTGGACCTAGAGGTCCCTCATTATTTTTTGAACCCCAATATTTGGTGAGCCACCCAATTAACTCTCCCCACATTAAATTTGGCCCCTATACTTTATTATATATTTAGAAGGAATAGCAAGTTGTACATAATAGATTTATAGTATCATGTGCAACCATATATTTTTTATTATATTACATTATGGGAATGCTTATTTTATTCCATAAATTAAAAATGAAATAAATACAAATTTAAAAAAAGAAATGCCACCTCAGATACTTATCAGCTGTGTGACCATGGGCAAGTCACTTAACCTCTTTGAACCTCAGGTTCCTTACAGATAAAATTAAGAGCTAGGATTAGGTGGTTTCCAAGGAGTTTGCTGGCTCCAAATCTATAAGACTACAATATGTGATCACTTAGAAAGTGTTACCAAAGGAGGCATTGGGAGTGGAAGGTACTAGAAAATAATGACTGAGAATCACATGGACTGGTATGCATAGGAATAAGAGCCCCTGGGGTTATGGAATGATTAACAGTATCTAGCTTGTTTATCTGGTTGGCAGGATTAGGGGAGTAGAGTTTGGGAAGGAAACCAGGAGGAAGTCTAATTATAGGAGAGAGGGAAGTTCTAAGAAAGAAGAGATGATTAACTGAGAAATTAATAAGGCCAAACAGCCCAGAAGTTCCATGTAAAATTTGAATGGAGAAAACTCTATGGTTTGGAAATGCACAGGTATAGTTCATACCATTATTTCTTGGACAATCTCAAAAGAGTAGAATCATATAGAAAATGACTGTCAATGTTAGGCTCCAGATTCATCTCTTAAACCTCTTCTCTCATATAATGATCCACACACAACCTTAGCATGTTAAAACCAGCACACTTATGCCTAACTAAATTATTCTTGTCCTATCTGATTCTTATGAAAAATTCTATCAAACCTATGATTTATTGATATTATAGGGAAACTTCTTTTATCAATGTGATCTGTCACTTTTTTTCTCAGAGTTGATTTCTTAAATGAGCTAAATAACTCCAAGTCCCTCCTGTGCACCAAACTATTCCTTCTAGAAGCTTTACTTACTGAAAGAGATAGGGGAGCAAGAGAACTAGAGAGAGAGAGAGTTCATTCTTGGACTCATCATTAAAATTTCTCACCTCACCAAAAATGTAGGTCACATTTTAAAGTTTAATCTTCATTATTAATATTTTCTCTATAGTTTTCTTAAGTCTAGACAATAAATAAAACACACACAAAAATCAGGCCTTGATTTATAGCATTTGCTGATTTCTGAGGTTTAAATGTTTACTCACAAAAGTTACCCATCAGTTATGATGAATCAATACAATCTGGTTCAAGCACAAACTCTGCAGGTATGGGATACATACCAAATCAGGTCATCTACTCAGGTTAGGTTGAAGAGAATCATGGCTGTCCCAGATCCCTGTCTGTAGAATATGTCTCCAAAAGCTTTGTTCCTATTCCTAAGATATTGTTGAATTTGGCCTTTGGTTTTAGGGATACTGACATTCTTGCCTATTCTTTCCTACTCTATCTCTCTCAGTTGGACTTTCTCATTCCTTTTTGCCTTTGGATTTTGTTTTGTTTTTTGGCAGGGCAATGAGGGTTAAGTGACTTGCCCAGGGTCACACAGCTAGTAAGTGTCAAGTGTCTGAGGCCAAATTTGAACTCAGGTCCTCCTGAATCCAGGGCTACTTCTTTATCCACTGTGCCACCCTAGCTGCCCCTCCTTTTCATCTTTGTAACCCCCACATCTGATCCCAGCTGCATCGGTACCATCCTAGTCTGTTTGATGGTTAAATCAATTAAAAAAAATGTATGAAGTCCCAACTATATATTGGCCACCCTGATAAACATGGAACACTTATCTCATATTCTGTGTAAAACAGCAACATATGCCATTGAACACCATAACCTCTTGGGGGAGATGGTTTTACATCCTCTTGATCCAAGAACAAATTCTTACTTCTGTGCCTGGGGAGGCCCTTGACGGTCAGAAAGAATAATATACCATTCAAGTGTAAGTATTGCTGGCATTGGGAATACTGCCAAGAAAAACAATGTTTGTCAGCATATCTTTTAGGAATAATGTGAGAGCAGGGGTGGCCTATCACCACTCTGTGACTGATGTGTTGATAATCTAGAAGGGGGTAACAGTTGTGTATCTCTCTAAGATGTGAGTTTGTATGGACTAAAGAGGAACCAATTCCAGGTACAGCCCAACTCAAATTGTCAGTTTACTAGAGAGTTCAAAAGGGGATAGGTCCACCCATATGACCAATCTTTCTTTAGGGCACATTTGGAAGAATACAGTAAAAGTACTCGGCAGACAAGTGTTTGCTAGGGCCTTTTCCCATTCTTGTCATCTTTTGCTAATTGATTTTTAGTTCAGTTGAATTCAACAAGCATTCATTACTCAATTATATACCAGACACTGTGCTAGGTACTAGAGATACAAAGACAAGAATGAGGGCAGCTCGGTGGTGCAGTGGATAAAGCACTGGCCCTAGATTCAGGAGGAACTTAGTTCAAATCTGGCCTCAGACACTTGACACTAGCTGTGTGACCATAGGCAAGTCACTTAACCCTTATTGCCCTGCAAAAACAAAAACAAAACAAAAAACAAAGACAAAAATGAAAGTCTTGGAATAGAACATACATTTTCTTTCTTATTTTTTGGGGTGGGGTTGAGTTGGACCTATGGTTTCATCAGTGTAGGGAACTTCTAGTGAAGAAACCCTCTCTTCTAATACTTATCATTGGTAACTGCTCTGTAAGTTATAGTATTTGAGAATTTCCTGAGGCACAAGTGATTTGCCTAAGAGCACACTGGTAATGTGTATCACTAGTAGAACTTGAACCCAAGTCTTCTGACTCCTGAGGCCTATTGCCTCCCCTGGTTCCTTCTGCTTACATAGATAGGGAAATAGAAAACTATTTCTTCACTGAGGTAGGCAAAAAGTCCTAGGAATAGGGGAGAGGCACTGCAAGGGATTAAATTGGTTTTACTGGTCCTTGGGCCATGGAAGTTGTAGAGGGGCAGAGAATAATGGATAGAAGCAGTAGGGAGGTAATATGAGGAACAACTTCTTAGCAATTCAAGTTAGTGAAATGTTCTGCCCTTCAGAGATATTGAGATGTCCATTGATATAGATTTGCAATTGGAGTTTGAGTGACCACTTGTGGTACATTTTGTAGAGAGGATGCCTGTTTAGGTAAAGCTGGACTGAATAGTTAATCGATCCATAAGCATTTCTTAAGCATCTACTATGTTCCAGGATTCTTCAATTAAGAGAGTCCCTCATTTTAAATTGAATTTTGAGTTAATCCTATTTAAAAGAGGTTAAATTAAGCAGGTTTCTAAGTAAATAGAGAGGCAATGGATAGTTTAAGAGGTAAAGGAAGGGTTAGGGAAAGAACATTCATCTCCAAGTGTTATCTTTACACTTAGAACTATTGATAGGAATGTATAGAGACCAAGATGCCATATTGGTTTATAAAGCTCCTCAGAGACATGGAGGTTAACTGTTGCTTGAGACATGACCAAATGTTATGGAGTTTTATTTATTCCCAAATGATTGACATTTTTCTATAACTGATAAGCTAAGTGATGAACTCTTTTAAAGTGCCAGTTCAAATCCCAATATACTTGATTCAGTTCTTTTTGTTTCTGAGATAAGTTAATACAATACATGTGTGTTTAGGGATGAGAATGTAAAACCAATTTCCCATCTGCTTGGCTTGAACATTAATTCTCCCTTTTGCTTTTACAGATTCTGGCCAAATATAATTCTTATATATGTACTTTAAGTGAACTTTCCCTCCAAAAGCAGTAATGCCATTATACACTATATTTTCTAAAAAATATATAAATATTCCTCATGTCACTGCGCCTCAGGATACCTCATTATGATATTTTAAGATTACATAGCATTAGATTAAAAAAGTAGTATAATGATCTCAAAGCAACTATCCTTATAGTCTATTTGTGGGCTAAAAGTAAATGGTTTTGGATTATACACTAAAGGTCAAGAGATTCAAGTTTTGTAAGAACTATGTGGGAGGCAAGGCTGGAGTTTCAGTCGGAGGGATCAGATGTTTCATGGAAAATACTCTCCTATATCATTCATTGAATTTAGAAACATTGAAGCTGTTATCAGAAATAGAATTTGTTTGCAGCTGTTTAAAGGGGACGTCATTTTTTCATTGTTAGTCAATTGATATGCAAGATATATTATGATGAATACATTTTAATTTATAGTTACATTATTCATAATATTACCTTACTTTATATTTGCATAGCTATATAGTTTGCTAAATGTTTTCTAAATTTTCTGCAATCCTGACATACCATGTATTTACCATGAACTTACAAAAGAGCATCCAGTTGGTAAGCAGTCAGCAGTAAAAAACAAACAAACAAAAAACAAACAAAATTAAGCACTTACTATGTGCCAGGCATTGTGGTATATCCTTGGCATACAACAAAAGATAAAAAATAATCCATGTTCTTGAAGAGCACATAATCTAATTGCATGACAACCTACAAATAAATACCTATCACCAAGCTATACACAGTATAGGACAAGTTGGAAATGATCCAATAGAATTAAGATGGTTTGAGAAGGGTTTCCTATAGAAGGTTATATTTTAGCTGGGACTTGAAGGAAGCCAGAGTAACTGGGAAGTAGAGATGAGGAAGGAGAACATTCCAGAAATGGGAGACAGCCAGTGAAGATGCCAAAGTTGGACTATCCTGTTTGAGGAACTACAAGGAAGCCAATGCCACTGGATCAAAAGAGTAAAGTATAAGAAGACTGGAAAGGTGTGTGTGTGTGTGTGTGTGTGTGTGTGTGTGTGTGTGTGTGTGTGTGTGTGAAACATAGTGAGACCTACACTTCAGTTTTGTTTTTTTTTTTGGTGGGGAAATGGGGGTTAAGTGACTTGCCCAAGGTCATACAGCTAGTGTCAAGTGTCTGAGGCCGGATTTGAACTCAGGTACTCCTGAATCCAAGAGACCTACACTTTAGGATGATTGCTTTGGCAACTAGGTAGAGGATACATTGGAGTGAAGAGAGACTTCTGGCAGGCAGGCCAGTAGTCCAGGCATGAGGAGATAAAATCTTGTACCAGAGTGGTGGAAATGTCAGAGAAGAGAAGGAGGTGCATGCGAAACATTTTACAAAGGCAACATCAAATATGCCTTGGCGACAGGTTGGATATGGAAAATGAGGAGTTGAAGATGACATCTATATTACAAGCCTGTTTTATTGAGAGGATGGTAGTGCCTTTGACACAAAGAAGAAAGTCTGAAAGGGCTATTGAAATTGATAATCAAAGGGTTGAGGGAAAGATGATGAGTTCAGTTTTGGACATTTGGGGTTTAAGATGTGTATAGGACATATAGTTTGAAATATTTAGTAGGCAGTTGGAGAGGTAAGACAGTCATTGCTATTGTTCAGTAATTCAGTTGTATCTGATTCTTTGGGAAATACTGTCCATGGGTTTTTCTTGGCAAAAATATTGAAGTGATTTTCCATTTTCTTTTCCAGTATATATATATATATATATATTTTTTTTTTGGTGAGGCAATTGGGGTTAAGTGACTTGCCCAAGGTCACACAACTAGTAAGTGTCAAGTGTCTGAGGTTGGATTTGAACTCAGGTCCTCCTGACTCCAGGGCCGGTGCTCTGTCCACTGCCCCACCTAGCTGTCCCCCCTCTTTTCCAGTAGATTAAGGCAAACAGAGGTTAAGTGACTTGTCTGGGCTAACACAGCTAGTGTATGAGGTTGGATTTGGGTTCAGATCAGTGCTCTATCCCCTGAGCCCCCTAACTGCCTCCTGATGGAAGACTAGAGGTCAGTAAAGAAGTTAAGATTATATAAGTAGATGTGAAAATCCTCCTCATAGAGATAATTGAATCCATGGGAGCTGATTAAATCACCAAGTGAAATAGTATCAAAGGAGGATAGAACAAGGCCCAAGATCGAGTCTTGTGGGATACCCACAGTTGGTGGGTATGACCTGGATATAAATCCAGCAAAGCAAACTGAGAAGGAATAGTCAGATAGGTAGGAGAAGAAATAGGAGGGGGTAGTATCCCCCCCAAAAAAAGCCTAGAGAGAAGTGAGTATCAAGGAGATGAGGATGATCAATAATTTCAAAGGCTGCAGAGAGATTAAGAAAGATGAAGACTGATAAAAGACCATTAGATTTGTCAGTGAAGAGATCAATAGTAACTTTGGAGAGAGTAGTTTCAGTTGAATAATGAAATCAGAGGTACAGAGATAATAAGAGAAAGAGAGAGAAAAGGAAAAAAGTCTTTTTAAGGAATTTAGCAACAAGGAGAAGGGACATGGGCTATAGCTAGAGGATATGGATCACAAAAAATCGAGAGGAGGGAGAAATTTGGGTGAGAGGAATCGAGAGCAATCTAGCCTATTGTCCTACTCCTAATGTATAGGCCCAGTTCATTGTTCATCAGTAGTGTCTGTCTAAATTATGTACTGATAGTAAAAATAAATAGGTCAATGTTTATAACAGGGCAATATGCATTCTTCATCCACATGTTTTTTCCCGTGTAGATTGTTAGGCTAAGTCCTTTTCAGTGGCCATTGATCTCCTTGAGGGGTCTAAATAATGTGTTGGAATTTAATGAAATCAGCAAATGTGATCTGAAAAAAAATGTCTGGAGAATGCCACCAGATGGAATCCAAATTAATTAAAAACCTGAGCAGCAAATACTTCATGATTGTGACCAACAGATTTTTTTCAAGCATATTTTATGTCTCATTTGAAACATAATCAAAGGATCATTAAATAAGTTTATGTTTATGGTTGAATCTATATTATCAGGTAATTGATTTTAATGTATGCATGCATGGACAATGCCTCATTGGAAGGGAGTCTTTAAGACCACATTTTATGCTGACTGGAATGCTTTTTTGATACTCAGCAAACAGTAAACACAATGGAATACTGTATTCACCATTCATCTTGGCCATTTGTGTGATTGTACAGATGTGTTATTTTGTAGAATATCCTTAATTTATGTGCTGAAAATTGTCATCGACATTTTATAGAAATGAGAAATTAGGTGCATGGTTTGAGAGTTAAGGATGTTTTATCCTCACCACATACCCCTCCCCTGCCCTTTTTGATAACTATATCACAAAATGGTAGTCTCTTTTCTTTTGAAATTTTGTCTTTCTTTGAAATATATTTAAAATAAACCCCTCAGGGAAAAAAGAAAAACAAACATCTAAAATGTAATGGGATGCTCATCAATTGGAGAATAGCTGAACAAATTGTGGTATGTGAATATAATGGCAATGTTATAAGAAATTATGAAAGGTACAATTTCGAATAACCATGGGTTCTAATGAAATGATAGAGTGAAATGAGAAGAACCAGGAAAAGAATTCATAGGACAATAACATTGTAAGGAAAAACAAATTTGAAAATCTCTCATCACAATATAGAACAACCATGTTTGTGGAGGACTTCTGATGAAGCTTGTTAACCATCTCTAGACAAGGAGATAATAGGTTCAAAGTGGGGAGGAAACATACATTTTTGGACATGATCACTGCATGGGTTAATTTTGCTTGACTACTTATTTGCTACAAAATATTATTTTCTTCTTTGTTTTTAGTTGAGGGATGATTAGCAATAGTGATAACTCCTAAAAGGGGGCCATGAAATATTTTTTAAAAATCACAGAAGAGAACAGAAAGTCCAGAAGGAAGCACAGATAAGTAGAATATTTTTCTTTTTCTTTTTCTTTCTTTTCCTTTCTTTTCTTTTTCTTTTCTTTTTCTTTTCTTTTTCTTTTTTTGTGGGGCAATGAGGGCTAAGTGACTTGCCCAGGGTTTCACAGCTAGTAAGTGTCAAGTGCTGAGGCACGATTTGAACTCAGGTCCTCCTGAATTCAGGGCCAGTGCTTTATCCACTACACCACCTAGCTGCCCCCAGTAGAACAGTTTTGAAAGTAGTATATGGAAATTATTATATACTTCAAAAAAAGTGGTATGAAAAGGAGACTTAATATGCAATGAAGATTTTATAAACATCACTTTTTGTGTTCTATTTGTACATAGAAATGGTGGGGTTTTTTTTTTGGTCAGGTTTTAAAGTTCAGAATAAAAATAAATAAAAAATATAAATTTAAAAAACAAAATAAACTTCTGGGTGCTTTCACGATTATTACTTCCATCACTGACTTCTTTTGTATTGTCAAGTCTAGATATTCTTTCCAATATCATCATATTAAGTGCTATTTCTGTGCCACCCATCCTTTTCTACTTTCCCACTTGCTGTGCATATCTAATGTTTACAAGTCTTTTTTATGTCTACCTTCATAATATCTCTTGCATATGTACTCTTCTCTCTACTCACACATACATCATTCTGCTACTGGCCCCTCATGTCTTCTGTAGTTGTCCCTGCCTCAAGCCTCTACTCACTTCAATCCAAACTACCAAAGTGATTTACCTAAAGTACAAGTCTGATCACACTCCACCTCTAAGCTCCTACTCAGGATTCTCCAATGATTTTTTATTACCACCTAGGATTAACTATAAAATGCTCTGTTTTGCATTCAGTCATTTGTAATCTTGCCAGTTCCCATATTTTCAGTCTTCTTACACACATATACTTTATGATCCAGTAATATTTGCCTTATTTTCTCTTTGTGGCATATGGCATTCTATCTCCCAACTTGGTATCTTTTCATTGTCCCTTATGTCTGGAATCTTTTCACTTTAATTCTGTCTACTGGATTTCTTCAATCCTCAGCTCAAATCAAAGTAGTCAGTGTTCATACGATCCAAAGATTTCTACTTTCTTGAAAGTAATAGTTTGTGCAGATGTGACTCCAGAGGAATCTACAAGTTTTTGTCTTTTCTTTTCTTAATCCTGAACTTTATTTCCTACCATAAATTTATCTATCCTGACATAGACCTACCTTCATGATCAAGTCCCCAAGTGACAACATATACATTGACTTTTTTGGGTAGAATTTTGTCATTTTTTTTCCACAGAACCTTTATTTCATTCTCTATAATTATATTTTTGTTGTTGATTAGTTATGTCTGATTCTTCATGACCCCATTTGGGGTTTTCTTTGCAGTGATACTAGAGTGGTTTGCCATTTCCTTATCTAGCTCATTTTACAGAAGGGGAAACTGAGGCAAAAAGAATTAAGTGACTTGCCCAGGGTCATAGATCTAGCAATTGTTTGAGGTTGGATTTGAACTCGGGTCTTCTTTACTCCAGGGCTGGCATTCTAGCCACTGTACCACCTATCTGACCCACAAGTATATTAGCTGCAGTTATTCTCATGGTGGTCTTATTGCTTATGGCATTATGAACAGTACAAGGCTAGATGTTTCTTGTATCTTAGGCAAAAGATGAAATCAAATTCAACAACCCCTTTATTTGCCTTTCCAAGGAATAACTGGATTTTTTTCCTATTTAGTTGCAACTTTCTTGTATTGATAGATTTCACTTATGGTTAAAAATATCAAAATTGATGTAATTTCTTCCAAAAGTATTTCATTTCATCGTTGAAAGATTTCACATTTAGAATACCAGCAATAAAATTAACATTTTAGACAATTTGAATTGAAATCCTACCTCTGAAGATAACCACCTGTGAGATAGTAGTTAATTCATTTAATTTCCTTTGGCCTGTTTCTCATTTGTAAAGTGTGGGTGATGGATTAGGTGGCCTCTGGGATTTCCCTTTGAATGCTATATAAATTATTCTCTGATACTATGATCTAAAGACTATGCATATGATTCTTAGTATCCTCAGCTACTATCATTACAAAATTAGAAGAAGGCTAAGGAATAGCCTTATACAGCACTGAGAACTGTTTTGTATTTTTATTTATTTCACGCCACAAAAGTCACTGCATTGTCGTGCAGTGATAAAACAGCCTTGCATTCTGCTGTCTATGCCAGAAAAATGTTCACTCTTGTAGGATCTACACGCCTGGAATGTTAGTCATATAATCTCAGTGACAGTCATTGCTTTTTCTCTGAAGACCAATTTGACTAGGTATAGAGGGTCTCACTATAAACAATTTAACCATTGTATATGAATTCTTTGGTAATGGTGACCCACACAACAAAGATAATTTTAAAATGAAAGTTTGAATAATATTGCAAAAACTGAAGATAGTTTACCTATTTTGCAAGCAACCACTATCCAAAGTGATCTAATGAGGTGATCATCATTCTAACTTAATTCCCTTGAATCTTATAGATAAGAGTTCAAGGTGAAGAATAGAATCTGAAAATATAAAGATTTCATAATGGTAAAGATAGTATAAAGTTGCTGTATTTTACAGGGCATTTGGATCCGCCCATAAGAATTTTTTGATGACCCTTGTCATTAATACGATTGTTTCAGTGATATTAACCAGATAGAAAGGATCAGCCTTCTTATTAAAAAAGCATATTTTCTCCAGGAACATATGGTCATTCTATTTGCCAAGGCACTGTGTAATAATGAAAAAAAAATCTCAAAGGATAGGCATTAAACTTGCAAATCCCCAAAGCAGAAAAAAATCATATTTTGTGTGAAACTTCAGATTTTCAGCAATGAAGCCAATAGCTTCTACAAAATAATGATTCCCAACTGTCTTCAATAATGACCATAGAAAAATGGGACTTACTACACCAGGATATTTGCTGTAGGAAAGTAAAATTCAAGCTCAGTTTTTCCAAACTGATCATCAAAGAACCAGTCAATCAGAAAGCAATTGTTAAATTGTGGCATTATGTGGCAGGCATTGTGCCAGGTACAGGGATACAAATACAAAAGAGAAACAGTTCCTGTCCTCAAGGACCTTATATTCCATTGAAGAAGGTAGCATGTACATATATAGATACAAGGTGATTTTAGGAAGGAGGTGAAAAGTTAGCCCTTAAAATAAGTTGTAAAAGAACTCTAGGATTCTAAGAGAGAGGGATGAGGAGGGAGAGCATTCCACTTATTATGGACAGCAGGCACAAAGGTCCAGAAAGGAAATGGAGTTTCCTGTATGTAGACTAGTAAAGAGGTTTGTTTGATTGGACCATAGACTACATCAAGGGAAGATATATAGGTTGGAGCTGCTTTTTTGAAGGTCTTTAAATGCTAAATAAAGGAAAGGATATTTATATCTGAACTATTTTTTTTATTTGTGTGTTCCACCATTTCTTTTATTTTTAAAAACAGGGGCATTCCCTATGATGTATTTTCACTTTACCTCTGCCTCTTAGAATCTCATTTCTTTTAAAAATCTTCTCAAGAGCCACCTCTTACATGAAGTCTTTCTCAATTCCTTCCATTTATCATTACTCTCTCTCTCTCTCAATTTATTTTGTATATTCTTACTTATTTATTCCCAACTCCCCCACCCCCATAGAATGTAAACTTCATGAGAGCAAAGATGAATTCATTTTTTTCTCTGTATCTCCAGTGCCTGGCAGAGAGTAGGAATTTAATAAATGCTTGTTGATTGATTCAGTGAACATCTAGCAAGGAGAACCAGTTTAGGTTAAAGTGTTTAAACTTAAACTATTTAGCTTAAAATAAATTCAAGTCCTTCTATCCTGAAGCATCTATTTTGCTTACTTGGTAATGTCAGTAATGGCCTCAAGATCGTCAGTTTGACCAGTTTAGGCTTAGTGGGTTTAAAAGTCTTAGAGTTGGTAGGATTGGTGACCTGTTGGTCACCAATCCTGAAAACCTCAGGATCAGTGAATTTAGTGAGTTTAGTAACTTGAGTTCTACAAGTTCATAGCTTTAGGGCTGGAAGGGTACTTGAGGGTCATCTACTCCAACCCCTCATTTTGCAGCCAGGGAACTAAGTTCCAGAGAGATGAAGTAACATGTTTATTGGCATACAAAGGATTTGAACTCAAAATCTTCTATCTCCAAAGCTAGCATTCTTTCCTATGTAGGGATAGAGGCCCCATGATCTTGGGTCCAGCTGGAGTATTTACTCTGGTGATAAGGAAGGTATATTTGATGGTTGTCTTGGGGCTAATGCACCTGGAAGAAGCGTGAAAACCTATTTTTGCTGCTCCATTTAGAAGACACTTTTAACTCTATTTTCTCCAGAAATGTATTTAATTACATATTTTCCCTTTTGTTAATTTCTGTTAGATTTATCCAACATTGAAAGAGGGATATTGAAGTCTGCTGTCACTTTTGTGTTACTATATATGTCTTCTTGAAATCAGATAATGTTTCCTTTATGAATTTAGATGCTAAGGAATTTAGAATGTATAAGTTTATTCCTGATATTGGTTGTTATCAATATAATTTACTTGTTTAGACCTTTTTTATTTTTTATATGTTTTTGTTTTGTCAGATAGCATGATAGTAACTTTTTTTTTTTGATTCACTTGATCCATAGTAAAAGTTTTCCCCCATCCCCTCAGCTTTATTTTATATATGTTTTTGTGGTTTGAATGTGTTTCTTATAAGCAACAAATTGTAGGGTTTTATTTTCTTCTCCAATCTGTAACTCTTCTTCACCTTTTCATTTTATTGGATTGTTTAATCCATATACATTTAAAGTTATAAGAATTACATTTATATTTTTCTCCATTTGTCTCTAAAATTGTTTTTTTCCAAGTTATATTTCCCCCTCTTCTGTTGTAAACACAGTATTATATTCATTCAATTACCTTACTTTAATCTTCTTTCTTTTTTTATTAAAGGTGGCCTTGTTCCCACTGGCTCTCTTCTTTTCACCCTGATCCCTCTTCTCATTTGTTACCCTTTTCCCTTTATAGTTTTGTTTATTAGTTCCTTTTGGCTGCCTGCTTTTATCTAGTCATGTATTTCTAATCTTTTTTCCTCTCAGTCAAACTGATTCTATCTTCTTTTCCTCTCTCTTAGCAAATCAGATTCATTAGTTATTTTTTCTTTTATTTTTTCTTTAATTTCATTTTTTGCTTTCCAAAAATTATTTTTCCTTCTCTTATCTCTTTCTGTATGCTCTAAACTCTCATTCAATATTTCATGATCCCTATATTTATCTGATCACTGTTTTTTTTCTGTATTTTTCATGCACTCAACGCTTCCAGGGTATCCAGGGGAATCCAGGAATTCTCTCTAATTTCTGCTTTCTACCTTGTCAGACTTGCCCCATGGATTTCCTTTTTCCATTGTACCTCATTAGCAAAATAATGCAAATTATTGCAGGTATCAGAGAGGACATTGCCCAATCAGAGAGGACAATGCCCACCCCCATGCCCCACCCAATCTATATTGCTCTCTATTTACCTTTTTCCCCACATTTGTCTCAAAATCTCTTCCTTATGCTCATGATCTCCTATACCTACTAATGCTAGTTGTCCCCAGGGGTTCCAATTCCCCATTGCCAATGTAGAACAAATAGACTTTCAAGTATCAAATCCCCTGGGCCTCATTCTGCGTAGGTTCCTCATCTCCTTTTACCAACCATCTCTCTTTGCCTATAGAAGTTTTTACCAGTGGAACCCTTTCCCCCCCTCCAAATAAAGGCCTCCTTCATTCCTCCTCCCATTTTACTATTTCCCCTTACTCTTCACCCACTCCATTTTAAATTATCCTCTTTCTCAGACCACAAAGTTCACATTCCCCTCATTTCTAGCCTTTGATTTAATCTTAGTATATCACACACTCCCCTCCTTTGTGTTCACCTCCCTTCTTTTCATGTACTTTTTACATGTTGTAATACAGTACAAAAACAAAATAAAACAAAATAATATACCTCTAGGCAGGGTGTTGCCAGGTTCTATCCATGATGCCCTCTGTCCAGCTCTTTACTCTTATCTCTATTCAATTTTTACCTTCATCACTGTCTCCTTGTGTACATTTAGAAAGAAGTCTAATACTGGTTTCTCTGTTGTCACTCTATTGCTACTGCTGTGCTTGCTGGCTGCATTTATTCATTCTTCCTGCATTTCTAGTGTGTAGGTGTCTGAGAAGCAAATAATCTCTTCAGTTTCTGGTTTTATTTCTAAAAATGTTTCAAACTCTTTATTATTGAACATCTATATTTTTTCTATATGGTTAAGCTAAGATTTGCAGTATGTCACCCTACAGCCTGAGCTCCATTGTTCTATGGAACACATTATTCCATCCCCTCTTACTTTTTCTAGTTGATACAGAATAGCCTTTAGTTTTTTGAATGCCATTTTCTTTATATTTGAAAGTCTTTCTCCTGATGGCTTGTAGAATTTATTGTTGAATCAATGTTGAAGGTTACCAGTATGTCTCTTGGAGCTTTCCACCTTTTGTTTGTTTGTTTGTTTTCTGGTGGTGATCTGTGAATTCTTTCAATTGGAATTTTGTTATCTATATTCAGAAGTTCAGTGCAGTTTTCTTTTATTATTTCCTTTATTACAGCATTAAGGATTTTTGTACTGTCATGTTCCACTGGGAGATCTAGGAATCTTGTTTTCTATTCATCCTATCTTTAAGTCAGTATATTTTGCTTGCACGGTAAGGATATTTTCTTTTCATCTTGTTTTTTGCTTCACTATCTAGATTGTCCTTAACTTCTGTTCAATACATTCCTAATCTTCTGTTCGTTCTTTTAGTTCTTTGGTAAGGCTTACCATTGCATATTCCAGTTACGTTCTGCTCATTATTATTTTTGTTGTATTCTCATAATTCTCATTTCTCATTTGAACCACTCAGGAAATATGTGTTATGATTCAACATTTCACAGGGTCTACTGTCTCATCAGGTATTGAATGATTTTCCTTTGTTTTTCAGTGATAATTCTTAATTACCTGAACTCATTTACTAGATCTAGAGGTCACATTTCCTTTTGTTATAACTGTGTTTTTTCATGTTGATGTATCTGTTTATATTCAGTGTCTTTGAGTTTTATTCTTCATGAGATCTTTGAAGATTTCAGTCTCTCCTCCCACTGATATTTTCCCTATCACTCGATTTATGATTCCCTCCCTCTCTGTTTCCTTAAGGGCTTGATCTTAAAGTGTCTCTGCCTCCTCCCATTCTGGGCAACTCATGGTTAATTAACTGTGTCCTAAGTAACTTTTGGGTGATTAGAACTGACCTCAGTTAGATGCTGCACTTTTCCCCTAAGCTTTGGTGGAGTGCAACATATCTCTCAATATGCATGATGTCCCACCAAGATCCTATCTCACTTTCTCCATCCCTCAGTTTTCTAGCCAAGCCCTAGCAGTTCTCACCCTATTTGCCCTAGTGCCAACAGTTCAGAGCTTTGCAGCATTGATGCTATGGAACTGGAGCCCCCAGCAGACTTTCACTCCTGAAGATCTGTGGATAAGCTTGTTGTCACAGTCTGAGCAAAATTTCTTCCACATCCTGGAGTCAGAGTCTTTTTGACACTGGAAAGACAGAAGGAGAACTGGGACTTAAGAGTGAGTTTTGTTGTAACATGTGTTGTGTTTTGAAGTTTGCTAGTACAGTCTTGCTGGCTACTGGTAGCATGGAAAATGAGTGTAGGGTGTTGAGTGACCTCAGGGTCAATAAATATCAATTCCTGGTTTCTTTTTAAACCTTATTTTGGATTCTTGGTCCCACAGATCACGGGCACAGCTGAAGTTGTGATGGTTTATGAGATTGTAGTTATCAGAGAAAATATCTGGTCCTCTACCTTGTTGCTTATGTGATTGAGATAAAATTTTAAAACAATACCAACTCAGTTTTTTTGCACAACATATATATTTATGTGTGTGTATATGGATACATATAGACATCCTCTACCCTTCCCAGCACACCCCTCCCCCACCTTCTTCTTTTCTAACATAGTTGTATTAAATTTGCAACATTTTAATGGATTGTAAGTTTTTGAAAGAAGGTAGAAGAAAAAGGAAATCAAGAAAATACTGAATTTGTAGCCATTAAATACTTACTATAATATGTTTGTGATTTGTCTTAATAAGAAAAATTTGAATTTGAATATTTCAAACTGTGTTATCTTTTTGAAGGTACATCAGTTATTTCAAGCAATAACTTATTAGAATTAGAAACAACTATTTGAAATATTCCTTTTTGTCATGCTTTATCTACATTTATTTCCATAAATGATACCATAAATTCCATGATCATGCTTTATCTCTTTAAAAATTTTCTTCTTTAGTGATTAATACAAATTGATATCCATAGAAGGGAATCAATGAATGCGTATTTAAGAATTAATGAATTCTGTCAGCATTTAAGATTCCATCTTCACTTAGGTCTTTCTCTAATCCATCAACATGTCATGAAGATGACCTTTATGTCTGAAAAAATATGTTTGAAGAACATATGCTCTAGTAGGACCTACTAACTAGGAAAAGTTTCAAGTACATCCTCTCAGTGCATGTACATGCCTTCCAAGGATCCAATAAGTTTTGAGAGGCTCAGTATCAAAAAGGTGGTTGCCAACTAGTGATTTTTTTTCATCCATTTTAACTTATAAAAATCTTCATGCGTAGACAGAAGCCCACACTAATAAAACAACAGTTTCTTAATGATTTAAAGCTGAAATTCTTAACCTTTTTGTATGTGTGTCAATGGATCCCTTTACCATCCTGGTGAAGACAGTGGATCCTTTCTCAGAATATTGTTCATGTATGAATGAATAGTATTACAAAGGAAACCAATTATATTGAAATGTGGCTATCCTGTTTTTTTTTAAAAACAAGATCAAGGTCCCCCAGTTAAAAATCCTTGACTTAAACTAAGAGGCAAGGGACCACAGCAAGAACATCTAGACAATATATTTCAAATGTTGTTCTTGTTTGTCCTTCATTTTCTAAAAGAACCAATGATACCAATGACTTCATGAATTAGATTTAAGTAAGACAGAGTTGTACAAAGTTATCAGCCTTACTCTCTTTTCCAGAGTCACTGAAGTCCAGTAGTAAGTCAAAGTCAGGCCACCTTGTGATGGCCCAGGATATAGTAGATGAGCTTGACATCTTCAATAACTGACCAAGCTCTAGGTACTCCACAGCACCCACTTCAGCCACCTTCATGGCTGTTAGTACAAATTGTTCTCATCTTTCCATTCCACTAGGGGAAGTCTTCACATACTTGAGGTAGATACCCCCCAATTCACTGATGGTTTTGAGACCCATTGGTTACCCTCAACCTGGTTTAGCTCATCTACTGAAAAGGTTTACTGGGGTGTGGCTTCTGTGTATGCTACAGAATCTTGGAGAAAAAGATGAGAGTTGAGTGGCAGGTAGACACCAAAGATAGATGAGCAGTCCTCAAAGGAGCTTGGTAAACCCTCACAAAAGAGGTGCTAGTCCTCCTTGAACATCTCATATACCCCATACTTAGTTTTTGATAATAGCACTTTTCTGATGACCAGGTATTTAAAACTCAGTTGAAATTATATTATGACCAGAAATGTTTAGGAAAGTCAATAGCAATCATTTCAGTTTCCATTTAAAGATTTTTATCCAATTCTTTTTAAGACTGAGTCTCCATATCTCTCTCAGGCTAGAAGTTCAGGAGTTACTCATGGACCTTGGTTCACTCCTCCTTAAGAAACCTCGTGATACTGTGCTCTGGGGGATCATTATATCAATGCCAAATTAATGCAGAAAATGGATTAACTTAGCTTTCTGCAGCTCAGAACAACCAAGTTCAACAAGATTCAACATAGTTAGCCTCCCTATTAGCAGAGATTATAAATATGCACCATCATATCTGACTGCATCACTCTTTTGTAGAAGTATCTGAGGTAGAAAGGGTATTTAGGGATAATTATAAAATAAATGAAGATAAGTGGATTTCAGAGAAGAGGGAAGTAAAGATGATTTTTAAATTTTAATTTATGGAATAAGACAAACATTTTCATAACAGTACAATAAAAAGATGATTGGACATGAAACTGCAAATTTACCTACATACAGCTTGTTATTCCTTTCAAATAAACAACAAAATTATGATGTAAATTTTTTCCCCTGCCCTGGAGATGGCTACCATTAGACGCAAATAAGTATATATTTGTAAAAATGTTTCATACATATTTCTATTTAATAGTTCTTTCTCTGGATAGCATTTTTCTTCATATGTCCTCAAACAGCTATTGAAATTTGATATCCATAAAAGTATTAATATATTGAATGATAGTTGCTTTGTGAATACAACTTCTTGGAAAGGTAAAATGCAAGGATGGGTGGTGTCAAATAAATTAAAGAAAATAGTCCTAAAATATTATAGTTTTCTCTTTTGGTGTTGCTAAATAGGTACTTACACTCTTAGCATGTGAGGGGAATTTCTTCTAAACCTGTATAATTGTGGTAAAATATAGAACAGCTGAGAAATAATGTTAGTGAGATCTGGCCAGGTCAGAGAGAACCAAAAACAGTGGTGCCTAATGTCAGTCCTGAGAAAACTGAAACATGAAGAATGCAAGAATAATTCCCATGGCTACATAAAATGTGCAGTATCTTATTTAAATGCAGCCTGGTCACCATTAGAGTCAGGAGGTTTAGAAAATCCTCTCCAGTTGTAATGTCTTTAATATAGTAACTATTTCCTACGTTAACAGAAGGATATTATTAATTTTTGAACTGTTCCATTTCCCTCTGGTGTTATGTTGAGTTTTCTGAATCTTCAGTTCAATCATAACCTAACTATTATCTCAAGCTTTGGGAAAATAACTGTGACACCATTCACATACTTTCGGCAGAGAATGGATGAACAAATGTCAGACTGGTTTAAACCAGTTCTGGTTTGTGCTTGTTTAAATACTACTTTTGACCAAATAACAAATGTGTCTGTTTAAAGTTTTTCCATATGTATATTTATAATCTATTGAGAAGATAACCCTATATAGCCACAAGTGTTGCAGGAGACACCTGAATTATTCTCCATAATTTAAATGAGGAGAAAGTGATGTGTTTATGGCTGGTATAATTGTGTGAGTGGGTTTTATTAAAATACGCTTATTTATATGTGCTTTTTAGATGAAATCACTATGGGAAGCTTTCCAATTTTTAAGATGCCATGACTTTGGTGAATGTCTAGACATTTACTATTGGCAAGTCTTAAAATTTAGCTCTCTGTCTGAATACTAGGTGAGCTCCTCAAGATCTTAATTAAAAACTCCAGATGAAAGAGATGATATAGTTTGTAAAGAGCAGAACATTTATATTCTGGAATCTCAAAGCTTCAGGTGACCTTAGATATCATCTTGTCCAACCAATCCCTTTATTTTACTGATGAGGACCTGGGCTAATAAGTAGAATTCAGGCTACTTATATCTCATCACTCTTTACGTATATGTCATTATTGGACTTTCTCTATCACTGCCAGATCATCATGAAATTCACTCCAACTCTGGAAAGCACAAATTATAAGGATCCTCCTCCTTGTGACCTCTATCCCCCCCCCCCATCTTAAAATTTCTATTGACATATAAAGGCATCAAACAGAAATTTCTGGACGAATCCACGATTATGTAAAAGAAGATTCTCTATTAGGTGTGTGTTAGACTAAGTGGCTTCTGAGGACCTTTCCAATTTTATGATTATGTTAGAATCATATCAAAGGAATTTGGTTTGCTTGTAGGTTATTTGAAAGCCTTAATTTTTTATATCAGGGTAAGTCAACTGTCATTTGTTTTCCCCCCACCTTTTCACATGTAAATAAAGGTCATCTATCCTACCCATCATATAGAAAGGCTACCAATGCAGAAACATGCACAATTCGTTGAAATACCTTGGGGGAAAAGGGGGATGTATAAAGCCACATTATTCTATATGATGTATAAGTTATATTCTAAATGCTGAAGGAGATAATATCCATGCCTTGACCCACTGCAGTCTGGCTCACAACCTAACACTTTACTCAACCTGTCCTCTCCAATGACCTCCTTATCACCAAGTTCAATGGCTTTTTCTCAGTCCTTATCTTATGTTAACTCACTGAAGCATTCCACACTATTGGTCATTCCTCTTCTTTTGAGCATATCAGCCCTTTTGATCTGTCATCCCTTAGCTTCTGTGATGTTGCATTTCTGATTCTTTCAAATATCACCCCGATGAAAAAAGGTTACCAAAACATTACCTCTCCCTCAAACTACTTCTTAGAGTTCTAATCCTGTATTTCCAGTTGTCTCTTTCTCTCTCTACCTGAATGTCTTCTAATGCCTCAAAGTCAATATATTCAGAACCGAACTCCTCGTCTTTGTCCCCCAAATATGCTGCTCTGCCCCATTTCTTTATTTCTGTTGATGAAACTACCAGTATTTCAATCAATTTGTAACTTTGGAGTGATTTTTTATTCCTCCCTTAGCCCACAAATTCAATCAGTCACCAAATCCTGTTGCTTCTACCAACACACTATCTCTCACACATATCCCCCACTTCTTTAATCTCACTGAGACTACTTTAGGTCAGGATCTCATCTCTTCTTACCTGTACTGTAATAATGGTCATAGGTCTTCTTGCTACTAGTCTCTCCCCTTTCCAATACTATTCCCCTTATTTTATTCCATATTCCAATTAAACTTTACTACTTATACTTTCCATTTTTTTCCTCTGCAATCATTCTTATCCATGGCAAACTTTAAGCTTAGACTACATTCTTTGTCTATTCTGCATCTATCCTTATTGACTTCCTTCCCTTGAAAGGTCCAGCTCAGGTACCATCTTCATAGAGAAGCCTTCCTCAAGAGGAAATGATCTTTCCCTCCTAAATTTCTCATCATACTCTGTTTAGATCTCTCCTTTGTACTTATTGTATTTATCTCTGTATTCCTAGAACCTTCCATTAAGTAGATGCTTAGTAAATATTTGCTGCTTTAAAAAAAATACAAAGGTATGTACGTATCTATATCTCCCTCTATCTACATCTTTCTTTCTTTCTTTCTTTCTTTCTTTCTTTCCTTTTCTTTCTTTCTTTCTTTCTTTCTTTCTTTCTTTCTTTCTTTCTTTCTTTCTTTCTTTCTTTCTTCTTCTTTCTTTCTTTCTTTCGTTCCTTCCTTCCTTCCTTCCTTCCTTCCTTCCTTCCTTCCTTCCTTCCTTCCTTCCTTCCTTCCTTCCTTCCTTCCTTCCTTCCTTCCTTCCTTCTTTCTTTCTTTCTTTCTTTCTTTCTTTCTTTCTTTTCTTTCTTTCTTTCTTTCTTTCTTTCTTCTTTTTCTTTCTTTCTTTCTCTTCTTTCTTTCTCTTCTTTCTTTCTTTCTCTTTCTATCTAAACACAATTTCCCAACCAAAAGAAGCTTAAAATGTAGTGGAGGATATAAGACATGTAAGAAAAACACAATGGATTCCATATTTTAAAAGGGAAATAGATAAGCTAGGGCAAATTCAGAGGAGAATGACCCAGATGGTGTTATTTTGTTTGTTTGTTTCTGAGATCACTTAAACTAACTTGATTAGTTTAACTATGGGAAAGACATAATTTTAACTCATATTTTGGGGCCTAACTTATAAAAGTAGGATCATATTTTTTTCTGCTTGGTACCAGAGCAGGAAACCTAGTTCAATAGGAAGAAGATATAAAGAAGAAGATTTCTTCTCACTGTAATGAACTCCCATAATAAATAAGTTTTCAAAACTGGAAT